>NC_086154.1:101157956-101465911 GCF_035149785.1 Candoia aspera | reverse complement strand
TGGGCTACTGGGTCTTTTGTGTTATTTAATATGTTTTGAAGAGTTTTAGTTGGTTTATCTGCTATGGTGATGCCATGCGGTTGTAACAGTCTGTTGGTAGTTTCTGAGATATTTCTGATGTATGGCAGTGTTATCCTTTTCATAGCTTCTGTTGGTTGGGTTGTAGTGGGTTGAGTGGTGAGGCACTTTTTGATAAAGTTGAGGGGGTATCCATTTTTCTGGAAGATGCTGTATAGATGATCTGTTTCCTTTTTCTGTTCAGGGTTGCTGCAGTGTGTTAGTGCTCATCTGAATAATGTTCTCACACAGCTCCTCTTGTGGGAGGTTGGGTTGTTGCTTAGGTAATGGAGCACTTGGTTAGTGTGGGTAGCTTTCCTGTAGACTTGTGTTTCTAGGATGCCATCATTTCCTCTACTGATGAGGATGTCCAAGAAGGGTAGTGTGTTGTTGTTTTCTTCTTCCCTTGTGAATTTTATTCCACTGAACATGTTGATGGTTTCATGTGTTTCCTCCAGTTGTTCCTTTTTTATTATGACGAAAGTGTATCTACCTCCCGGATCCACACTTTGGCTTGTATACATGGGAGTGCTATCATTTCTAGACGCTGCATTACAATCTCTGCTATGAGTCCTGAGAGTGGTGATCCCATGGGTATCACCTATTTATTTCACCTATTATTTCAGGACTCATAGCAGAGATTGTAATTCCATTTGTGACCAAAATTAAAAGCATGTAAAATTAAATTCTATCTGCCAGTTTAGAATTGTCTGAATCAATTGGACTTTTCCATTTTGCACACTAAACTCACAGTTATAAACAATTTATGCATAATGTTTTATAACATTATACCCGTGAAATGTGCAAAGAAGGTAAGTATTGTATATGTTCCAATTTCCCCAAACATATCAGTATTCTTTTTCTTTTTTATTTCAACATTTTCAGAACTTTTGAATTTTCAGCAAGACTTAGATGCTACTATATGCTGGAATTGTTATGGTAGTTGTAGATCTCTCTTGCCCAGCTAATATTTTTTTAAGCCAAACCTCTTTTATTTCAAACCAAAAGCTGTTTCAGTTTGTCTCTGAGATTAGATTTCCATAGGTTACTTTTTCAGTCTGAATATATTTGCTGAGCTCTAGCCTCTTTTTAGGGCTTTACAATGATTTTTTAAAAAAAGTTGTGGGGTGCTTCAGAGTTTGACACTCTCACTCCTCCTGTTTAATATCTTTCAGTTTGGGGTTGCATATCAGCAGTAGGCTGATGACACCCAGTTGTACATCTCAGCCCCAGGCTGTGTAGGTAAAGCTGTCAGGGTACTAACCCAGTGCCTGGAGGCTGTTTGGGCCTAGATGGGGAGAAACAGACTTTGGCTCAGTCCTGACACGACTGAGTGGTTGTGGCTGTTTGGGTCCCCCGAGCTGGGTTCTTTTTACTATGAGGCCCTTCACGCCCTAGTCACCTCATGATTGGACTACTGCAAAGTGTTGTACATGACCATCTGGAAGCTACAGCTGATTCAAAATGCAATGGCAGTCACAGGCACTTCTTATTAAGCCTATGTGTCATCACTGCTGTGTGAGCTGCATTGGTTGCCAGTCAAGCAACCAGGTGCACTGCCTCTATAAAGCACTTCATAGCATAAGGCCTGGTTATCTGAGGGACTGCCTGTCTCTAGTTGCTTCTGCCACCCCGGTGCGCTCAAGGTCTTCTCAATTAAATGTCATTTTGTGGGACTGAGGAAGCGGGCCTTTGCTTTTCAATTTACCATCCCATTTCTAGGTGTCCTGTCTTTTACTTCTTTCAAAGGATAATATATTCATAACATTCACCTTAAATAATGATTGCATAAACTATCCATATACATTTTTGAGAAGCAAAGGTGAAATGTTTGAAAATTATGCAAGGTGCTAATTGTGCATATTTTCTTTGTATCCGTGGTATCAAACGAGCGTTTCTACTGAATAAAATATGTTGTAAATAAATAAGAATTGGGATCCTAAAATATAATAAGAAGCAAAGAACTCTTAACATTACTGGCAAAACTGATGTAGATTTTGTTAAAGGGAAGTGTGGAATTGCATAGCAGTGCTTTCATAATCCTTTTTAAAAAGACTCAACTATTTTAAGCATCCCATTTTTGGCTACCTGTAGAAATAGTTGAGGTATACGATCTTGCAGATTTTTTTTTAGAAATATAGATATGTTTCTCATCTACTTTCTCAGTTTCCTCATCCTTGCATCCAAATCTAATTGTGTTTGCAACAGGAGGAAGTTCCCTAGCAAAATTCCAACATAATGACCATTGTTTACACTGAAAATGGAGACTTACAGATGAAATTTCTAACCTCTTGCTACTGTATTAATCTGTTTTTTAAACATATGATGCTTGTTTCTTGTCCAAATAAAACAGCAAAATAATAGCAGTACCAATATTAATTAGAGCCATATTCCTGGAAACCACCATTATTCATAGAGCCCCCACAGAGTTGTAGAGCTATTCCTGTACTGAAACTGAGTGCCTAAAGCATTACTGAAAAGCTTTATTTGTAGATTTTGGTGACAGGCGTTCAACTAGCTACAGGTAATATGATTTGCATCTATCATATTTTGAATGGCATTTGTGTGCATAGAATGGATTCACACAGTATGTCAGAAAACCTTATTCCAAGCCATTGAGAAATTATGGTCTGTTGAAAGTGGGTAATCAGAATATATTCTGATACAGCAACATAGCAAATATTAAAATAGCACCTTGGAGTGAAAAATTGGAACCTCCAGTCTTTTGTCATTCCATAATCAGGGGTTTTCAAAATGCATAAATCACATTTCTTAACAATTTGTGAATTCAAGCTGAAGCACTTAGAATGCTTCAAAGGTTACGTCTGTATTTTACTATCCATAGAGGAAAATGTGATTATGTACACAGACCAATTTTTAAAATCCTTGCTAAGTGAAAGCCTCATTGTGTGGCCATAGTCTAGGGAAAATTCTGAATGACTAATCTGCATTACTTGGGAAAGTTTATAAGCATGAACCAGTGAAACAATGTACTTGAGAAGATAAGCTGCTGTTTGTTAAAAAGAGGCACAATTCTTGATTATAACCCTCAACGTCTTTTATATTTGGGCAGATTGCTAAGCCTTTTAATTAGTTAAATCTGCTCCTGTAATCAAAAGATATCTGCACACTCCACTGTGCTGTGAAGATTTCAAAGATTTAAGTGATTAACTTGGCAAAAGCCATGGGTGGCTAATTGGATAAGCTTTAATCTTCACACTGCCAAAATGAAACAGAGGAAGATCAGAAGATGGAAGCTGGACTCTTCTGAGTGTGAAGGGAGCTACTAAACTTGTCAGAAAGATTTTTTTGGTGGTAGAGATAACTTGTCACAAACAAAGCAAGAACTATAGCTACATTAAATTATGCCGTTACATTTTTCTTTTTAAAGTTGGTATTTTGAAACATAAAAAAAAATCCTTTGAGATAGTAGAGCTCTAAATTATGGGAGCTAAGGATTTGCTTATGAATATCTTGGAAAATCTTGCAGGCGGGGAAGGGGAGGATATGTTTTTGGAGAATTAAGAATGTTTATGAGGCACATCAAGAACTATAGATTACCATCAATAATCTCCAAGATAGACAAATCATACAGTAATAGAAGTAGAAATGCCAGAAAACAGAAGAAACATTTTAGCACATGTGGGGGACATGTAAAAAAACTCAGAAGTATTGGATAAGCTATACATAGTACAATGCAGAAAATTTTGGAAATTAAATTTGAAATGAAATCACAGCCTTTTTTACTAGGTATAATCCCAGAATATATCAACAAGAAATATAATAATTTACTGAATGGGAATAAATTTTGCCGAACCTTGGAAGAGACAGTTCCTATGATATCTAATCGGGAATTTAAACTTGGAAAATGTGCATCAATGACAAGTTAACAGTATATAATCACAACAGAAGTTTAACCAAATTCAAGCAAGAATGGTTCCCATATATACAATATATTACGCAGCATGGCAAATATAAACACCTACAGTATGGTTTCTAAGAGGGCCTAAATGCTTATAAACACTGCAGATTGGTTGAGGCACAAAGAAGGGGGAAGTCAGAAACCTAATAGCTTTTCAACTTTTTTTCTTTTTCTGTTTTCTTTTTTCTAATATGCATAAACAACAATAAGTAATAATAGAGTGGAGATCTTAGTATTAAATATTAAGCTTAAGATCGGAACTTTCATCATATGACAAATAATTTAATGCATTTTGCAGTTGTTTATCAATGCAACGCTCAGCTCTTGATGTGAAATTTAAGCAATCTCATGCTTCTGAACATTATCACTTTAGAAATCATAATTAATATTGACATAAACATTTTTCTTTAAAGGTTTAACTTGTCTAAATCATCAGAGTGTTAATAATCTTTAGTCAACCCTATAAATACGACTCTACCCAAATATAATGTATTTCTTGTGTTCTATAATAATATATTAGAACAATATTAAGAAAAAAAGAGTTAAAGGTTAGATTGTATCTCTTCCTCTTTCTCCAACTGGGGGTGGAGGTTACCCATCTCAGATCATCCTTTCCTACCCCTGCAGAAAGCTCTGTGGCTCCCATCTCTCTGAGGTTAGGCTTTTAGGTTGGTCGTTAAATAACAGAGACAGATGGGTGAATAATGGGAAACTCCGAAACTCCCTTTGGCCTCTTAGACCAGTCCTGGAATGCTTAATACCAATAACAAGTAATAACAATACATCATATGAATATAATAATTTTAAAATTCCCCTTGTGAAAGAAATGGATTTTTATCGAAAAATAAACCTGTCAGGTCCAGCCCAAGAACAACAAAGAATCAGTCCATTCAAATTTCAGTTATTTCTTTGCTCTCACCCAGGCCTGCAACTAGGGTCTGTGTCACCCGGGGCAAACATGGATTCCGTGCTCATTTTGGTGCCCCCCAGCATTCATTTTGGTGCCCCCCCAGCGCAGTGCCCGGGGCACATGCCCCGCTTGCTCCCCCAGTTGCGGCCCTGCTCATACTGTATAGACAGAGTCTCGCCAGACTAAAGCTACTCTACTTAAGGGGAAATAGCCTGGGAGAGCTCTAGGGCAGGGCTATTCCAAACCTCTTCATTTCCTACCATTGCTTCCTGGACTGTGCCTCCTCTTATCTCTTCCACCTCCTTGGAATGTGCTCCCTCCTTCCTGAGAACCAGCGGCACCACCGAAATCCACCACAACCAGAAAGGATGGTGATCGCCGTTTTACTTTTATTTCTACACTCTGCTACTGTTATTGGCAGGTCTTTGGGAAAAACGTATGGGAAAAAAAATAATGCTGGGCCCTGGAAACCTTGGTAGTCTTTATTTATTTATTAAATTTTGCCACTGCCCATCTCCCCCAAATGAGGGACTCTGGGCAGTTTACAAAAACAATAAAAGCATTAAATATCATAAACATAGATAAATATAAAATACAATATAACAATATAGTATAAGACATAGTATAAAATCCAGATGACAATAATAGATATAAAACCGCTCATGTGTATCTAAAGGCCCGTTTTAGGGCATCAACCATCTCCAGAAGTGATTACTTCCCTCCCCGGCCCAGGCAAAGTGACAGAACCAGGTCTTTAGTTGTTTTCGAAAGGCCACAAGAGGTGGAATCTGTCTTATCTCTGGGGGAAAGATATTCCAGAGGGCGGGAGCCACTGCAGAGAATGCCTGCTTCCTGGACCCCGCCAGATGGAAGTCTCTTACAGACAGGGTCCATAACATGCCCTCTCTGCATGACCGGGTGGGACAGGTTGATGTCATGGGGATGAGATGCCCTCCCACAATTGCAGGGATGGCAGCCTGTGGTCTTCCAGAGGCTGCTGAGCTCCCAACTCTTGGCAGTCTGAACTAATGAGGGAGGCTGGAATGTTTGGTTTAACCCCTGAAGGGCCCCAGTTATACAGTATCCACCATTGCATTATGTTGCAGGTCACTTTGATTTTGTTCTGGGGTGTACATTTTTCCTGGCATTCCTATATGACATGGTCCTGTTCGTTCACTATGTTCTTGTTCTGAGGTTTGCTTTAGCAATCTGAATGATACTGATTAGGGTTTTCGTTTTTTTACCTTTTAAAATCCAAATAGTGTTCTCTCGAGTCAGGCCAAACAACTAAATGGTCTTCAGGGATGGTCCTCAACTAACAAGGTTGTTATTTGTAATAGCTAATTGATGAATAGCTAACCTAGTACTGTTGGATTTAATACTGCTTTTTCCTTTTAATTGATATTCTAAAACTCTAATTACCTGAAGACCAGTGCTTAGATTACCAACTATTGAGGCTTTAGTTTCATCTGGGTTTGCAAAGGAACCAAAAGTAGGTTAGATTTTCAGAACAATTATTGTCCTCGTCTATTGCAGATGAAAAGAAAAAGGAGGCACTCTGGTATTTTTAAATTTAACCAATTCATTGTGATACAAGCTTTCGAAAGGAAAGTGTGAATCCTTCAGTAGATATATCTGGATCATTTAGTTCTGCATTCTATTGTATTCCAGATACCTGGTCCTCAACATTTTGGTGAAGGGCAGGAGGAAAAGTACCACAGGTAGTACTTGGGTTGCAATGGCAATTGGGACTGGAATTTCTGTCGCTAAGCAATGGGGTTGTAAAGCATGACATCACATGACTCCATCACTTAGTGCTGGCAATCCCGGCACTCCACATTGCCATTGTTAAGCTAGGATCGCTGGTAGTTAAGCAAGGACCTCCTTGCAACTTCCTGCCAGCTTCCAACAAGCAAAGTCAATGGGGAAGCTGGCAGAAAGTCACAAGTCCCAGGTGGCTCGCAAGCAGACTGGCAGGCAGATAAGTGGCTGCTGCTGGGTGGGGTGTGTGCACACGTTGCTGGTGTGGTGTGAGGCTGTGGGGCCAGGGGTGGTTGTTGCCAGATGGAAAAAGCTGTGCAGATGGCTGCTGTGGGGTTGGGGGTGTGGGCTCCATAGTTAGGCTCCTCGGGGGAAAAGCCACTGGAGTGCGAGCGACTTACAAGAGTTTGTGATCTTCCCTGCTGGTTTCCCCATGGACTTTGCTTGTGGGAAGCCAGCAGGGAAGGTCACAAATGGCAATCATGTGACTGTGGGATGCCGCAACCGTTGTAAGTGCAAGCCGGTTGCTAAGTACTCAGATCACAATCACATGACCATGGGGGTGCTGGGGTGCTGGAACTTTGAGGACAGGTCATAAGTACCCCTTGTTCAGTGCCAAACTTCAAACGGTCACTGAACTAGTGGTTGTTAGCCAAGGACTACCTGTATTGTGGCTTTTAAAAAACTATACTCTTGAAATTAAGATTATAGAGATTTGAGAACTGCCCAGAGTTTCAAAGAATTGTTCACTCCATAGCACTGCCTTATTGCTCTCTCTGTGTTCCACTTTCCGTGGATGCCCATGGAGGAAACATAGCATTCAGTTAATGGACATACATTCAATGTGAATAAGTCCAAATCAGCCTTTCTCAACTTTTGACCCTGGAGGAATCCTTGAAATATTTTTCAGGCCTTGGGGAACCCCTGCACATTCAGGCTCAAATATAGGCCAGAAGTTACAAAATTATTATATTTGTTTCATGTGTAGGCCTGTATATATGCATTGACAATGTTCTTAAAGAATAAAACTTACCTCTTAAATGTAAAGTTGCCCAAATTTGAAGTAATTTTTTAAAATAAATCGGGACCTCCCAGGGAACCCCTAGTGACCTCTCATGGAACCCTGGATGAGAAACCCTGCTCCAGATTATTTCATTTGTGGATTTTTCATCTGTAATATGAAATAGGTCTGAAACACAATTTGAAGATTACGCTATGTATAGATGCTTAGCAACTTCAGATGGAAGGCTTATATGTGTTCCTCTCCGTTAACATTTGATGCATTCAGGGGACAAGGATATCTGATGCAACCTGGAGTGTTTGGCCAGTGCAGTCGCAATCTAAATGTAAGGTTGTGTCGTTTTTCAAAGACAGAATCAAGAAAGAAAATACCAGTACTGGATGAGACATAGAACTGCATGAGCTGTAACCGTGCAGCTTCATTTTAGCCAATGGGCGAACTCTCATGCTAAAAAACCACGTTTGTCTGTGCTCCTGAACTCTGATAGAAATTTTGAAATATTTTTCTCACTATTGTGGGGTGGGAGAGGAAACTCATTATTTTTGTACTACTATTTCGAAGGGCTAACAGTCTTATCCTATGCATGCTTATTTGGAAGTAAAGTTACAAAGTTAATGGATATTATGCTTATTTGAGTACAGTATGCATTGGATGTTTTCCATTTGATTTTAAGACTGTATAGGTATTTTGGGTACTATTGTTGAAAATGAAATCTTTGCTTTCCTTTTACATTGCCTCATGCCGTCTTTGGGTGTGAGACTATTAATGAGAATTATTTATTTTTATTTTTAAAAAAGTCTTAGGAAAAATATGAGGAAGACTCTTGTAATTTAATTAGTTTGTTTTCTGTGAGTTTTTGTAATTGTCTCTAGTACTTTAAAGGAGATATGGAAAAAAGTGTTTTAAATATAAAAACGAGACTTTTTATAGATACTCCTTCAGAATTAAGCACTAAATTACTTTTCCCTTTCGGGTCATTTGATATCTGATTTTTATCAGTGTTTTTATAAATGAGTGACATATTGCATAATTAGATTCCCCAAAATAGATCTCCATTGTATATCCATGTTCTTTGCATTAGTCTAAATATGCTGTCAGCAGAATCAGCTCTGTTACAAAATGCCACTGATAGGTGCATTATTTTTTTTAAAAAAAAATATTTTTAGGTCTAGCCTAATGGCAGGAGGGGTTAGAAGAGAAGTAACAAACCCATGGCTTGTGGAGGAGCCTGAGGAAACGAGAGGACTTGACTTTGATGATATCCGGCAGCAACAACAGAGAATTATAGAAGGTAAATCCTTCCTTCCTTGTTTTCAAATCTTAGTCTTGTCAACTTTTGTGTTAGCTTTATACCTGATGAATTCGTACTGATCATATCCCTCTGTTTCTTAGATCCAAAAATCTTCCATTGTGTACATTTTTTTTGTGGGAGGGGTATCTTTAAATCCTTCTTAAAATAGGTATAACTTTTTTGCAGTATTTGTTTTGCAAAGACTTATCCAGGATGTTTGAATCCTTGGATAAATGTTTATTTTGCTTCTAGAATAGTTTCTCTGTTTCATCCTTTCTATATTTGCAAATAATTACTGTGAGGCGCTAAGAAGGTGTCAGCCTGGAATTCCTTAAGCAGACGCATGTTATTAGATGCCATGCTCTGTGTGCCTGATTCTTCCACATCTCTGGGAAAGTATCAGCCATCTGTGCCTGTGATTACTGGCATGGTGTTTTTGGAAATGGTTGACTACTTTGCTTACATTGATTTCAGGCAGGGAAAACTCATTTTAATCAATATATGATTGAAATAAATATGCTTATTATATTGTCAGGTCCTTCCTGATCCGCAGGATTCCTTCTTCACATTACCCTTTCTCAATGCTTCTGTACTGCTGTTATTCCCTAGACTCAATTTTTAAAAATAGGTCCTCTTACACCATGTGGTTTTTAATTTTTTTTTTTGATAGAAGAAAGGCTTTTGTTCCCAATGTACTATCCAGTCTGTCACCATTTCTGTTGCCTGAGGTTTTACTGCCTCCAAACCAGCTTTCTTCTTAAATATTTTCTGCTGTTCTAGAGTTTTTCTAAAGATTTTGTGGACATGTGGCATATTGGAAAGCTTCTTTGCATACAGTAAATGGCAGTTAGGCCTAGCGTAGTAACCTTCCTACAGTAATTAGATACATTGTTAACATCTTTAATTTCTGAACATCTTAATTTCAACAGCTGCCACATTATTCTTCTTGTTTGCCTTTTTGCACATAAAAGTCTTTTTTTTTCCTTTCTGCAGATGCCATTTATAGTAGTTAGTGGATAGTTTATAGTAGTTAGTGGATAGTTGGGAAAAATCATTAACTCTCTCCAAGACTATGGGCAAAATGTAATAATTTAATTCACTTAGGAAGTAAGGCTATGGTAATGCCATGTGCTCCAGATTACATTTGGAAATAGGGAGACTTGAGTTGTGTCAGCGCTTATTACAGCTCTCTCTGCCAAAAGTTGGATTAACTCCCCAATGAATGCTACATTAGCACACAGCTTGAAAAAGCCTTTAGATTCATTGGTACGTGCTTCACCTATTTGTTTCTCAATCATGTTAAACCTTCCTTGGAAAATCAGAAAGGCTTAATTGGGAAACTGTATGAGTATGCCAGAAAATCCAGTGCTTTTGTGATGGAGGAATAGCTATGCATCCAATTTCTCAAGTGTTTGGGACTTTTGACTAAATGTTATTCTTGAGAAATTACCCAGCACTGTCAGCATTCACTGTAAATCTGTATTGAGGTAATATCTATTAGGCCCGCTGATAAAATCCAACTTTCCAGTTTCCAACTCTAAAACTAGCTTTTTCATCAACCAAGATGGCTAAAAATCCAGAAAATAAGTAGTACAATAATTATGTAATATGTCAAAATTCCATGATTCTCTCTTCTTTTTTCCTGGATTTTTAACTGTTTTGCCTGATGGAAAGTTCATAGAAATTCAGAGATCACAATGACTGTATAAACCCTCATTTGTGCAAATAAAGATACTGTTTCAGGAATAGGTGCTGGATTTCTTTTTTCTGACAGTTAACTTACATGCTGTTTCTATAAGTTCTAGTATATTTTTTATTTATGTAAGAGTATCCCCCCTAAGTGAGAGATAGGGAGGGTAGGAATGGGTGGGGTGCCCCCATGATCAGTGAGAGAGGTTGGGGGGGCACAGTGAGTGTGTGTATATGTGTATAGGTGGTGGCTAGGCCCAAACAGTGCCGAGAACGAGAGCTGGTGCACTGGGAGGGCCTGCCATCACTTGAGATTGGTTGTGTGTGAGAGGTTGGATGTTTGAGGGAGGGGACTCTTGTTTCAACCTAGGGTTTCCGGAGGTCTGGGAATGGAGGCAATTGGGCTTGGAAACTCTGGGGGCTGTAGGGCGGGTCACTCTATTGAGGTGGTGATGGGCCGGGGACATTATTAAAACTTGGTTTTCTTGTCAGAGCAGTGGCAATGTGATCTGAGGGGAGAGCTACAGCTGTCCCCATTGTCATGGTCAGATCACACCCTGGTGGCCTTGAGATTCTCTGGTGCTGCCCCACTCCGCAGGGAGGCAGGACCCATTCGATTGGTCCGCCCCCGGCGACTGATGGACCCGGTAAGGTTTCAGAGGGAGCTGGGGGTTATACCCAAGGATCTACTGCATGGTCCAGCAGAGGCCCTAGCCGCGGCCTGGAATAGGGATGCGGCAGGGGCCTTGGACAGGATTGCGCCTGTGCGACCTCTCTTGCCTCATCCGACCCGGCACTCCCCATGGTTTACGGAGGAGTTGCGGGTTCTGAAGAGGATTAAGAGACGTCTAGAGTGCCGCTGGAGAAAGACAAGGAGCGAATCTGACCGAACACAAGCTAGAGCCGCCATTAAGGCCTACCTTGTGGCGGTAAGAGTGGCAAAATGCCAATATTTTTCCACTCTTACTGCATCCGCAGAATGCTGCCCGGTGTCCCTTTTTAGGATTAGCCGATCCCTCTTGGGTAAGGGGGATTTGGTGATCCATTTACAGGGCTGTGCGGAGGAGTTTTCTGAGCATCTGCAGGATAAAATTGCTCAGATTCGTTCTAAGTTGGACTCTAAGCGTGAAGCACAGTCTGGCGAGATGCCGAGGGGACATACTTACCCTGTTATCTGGGAACGGTTTGATCCTGTTGGGCCTGAGGAAGTGGACAGGATCCTCCGGACCGCAAATGCAACCACATGCCATCTTGACCCTTGACCCTCCTGGCTGGTAAAATCGGCTTGGGAGGTGACTTGTGGTTGGGTCCAGGCGATGGTTAATACATCCTTGAGGGAGGGGGAGTTCCCGGCTGCCTTCAAGGAGGCGCTGGTACACCCCCTCCTCAAGAAGCCATCCCTGGACCCTACTATACTGGGCAATTTTCGCCCTGTCTCCCACCTTCCCTTTTTGGGAAAGGTGGTTGAGAAAGTGGTTGCTTTGCAGCTCCAGAGGATTCTGGAGGAAATGGATTATCTGGACCCCTTTCAGTCAGGTTTCAGGCCAGGATATGGGACAGAGACTGCATTGGTCGCACTTATGGATGATCTCTGGCGAGAGCGGGATGGAGGGAGTGCATCCATCCTGGCTCTTCTTGACCTCTCAGCGGCTTTCGATACCATCGACCATAGTATCCTTTTGGGTTGGCTCAGGGAGTTGGGGGTGGGTGGCGTAGTTTTGCGCTGGTTCTTCTCCTTCCTCCAGGGCTGGTCCCAATCAGTGATGATAGGAAAGGAGAGATCTGCTCCTCGACCCCTCAATTGCGGGGTGCCACAGGGTTCGGTTCTCTCTCCTCTCCTATTCAACATCTACATGAAACTGCTGGGCGAGATCATCCGTCACCACGGGATGAGGTATCATCAATATGCCAATGATACTCAGTTATATATCTCCATCCCGGGTGAGGTAAATGATGCAGTAGCTGCCCTCCCCAAGTGCCTGGGAGCTGTGGGGGTCTGGATGGGGAACAACAGGCTTCAACTGAACCCTGGTAAGACGGAGTGGCTGTGGGTTGATGATTCTTCTGTGTCCGGGAAGTTATCTTTAGTTCTGGATGGGGTTGCACTGCCCCATTCAGACCTGGTGTGTAATTTAGGGGTCCTCCTGGACTCACAACTCCTGCTTGATGAGCAGGTGGCAGTCATGGCCAGAAGGGCCTTTGCACAACTTTGTGTTGTGCCCAGTTACGCCCTTTCGTGGATTGAGAGGCCCTCCGAACAGTCACTCATGCCCTGGTCATCTCCCACATAGACTATTGCAATGTGCTGTACATGGGGCTACCCTTGAAGAGTATCCGGAAGCTTCAACTGGTCCAGAATGTGGCCGTGCGAGCAGTTATTGGTGCCCCAAGATCTGCACATGTGACACCACTGCTGCGCAAGCTGCACTGGGTACCAGTTTGCTTCCGGGTCCAATTCAAGGTATCGGTTATGACCTTTAAAACCCTACATGGCATGGGACCAGGTTACCTGAGGGACCGCCTCATCCCCATAACATTGACCCGCCTCACCCAGTCATGCAGAGAGGGCATGCTACGAACCCCGCCGATAAAGGAATTCCACCTGGCGGGGTCCAGGAGGCGGGCCTTCTCTGCAGTGGCACTCGCCCTTTGGAACATTCTGCCCCCGGAGCTGAGACAGGCCCATTCGCTCCTGGACTTCCGGAAGAACCTAAAAATCTGGTTCTGCCGCCTTGCTTGGGGTGGGAGGGGCACCAGTTCATCCTGGGGGTGGCTATTATAGATCTCTCCCCAACAAACAAGATCTTAGCTGCTGGATTTTATATTCTCTATTGTATATTTATCTGATTTTATAGAGTATTTATACTGTAATTTATGTGTTTTAACTTTGATCGTAAACCACCCAGAGTCCCCTTTTTGGGGGAGATGGGCGGTGATGGAAATTTGAAATATAAATAAATAAATAAATATTAAGATTTGACTTTTCAATTTATTATCCAGCCATTAGCAAGTTTTCTTTCAGGTAATACATTTTAATAGTTTAAACCCAAGCTTGGACATTTCCTCAGCAATTTTTTTCTATAAATCGGGAATTTATTAACCTGAAATTTATATTCACTGACCTTGTTTTGCTTTCTCATACAGAACAAGATGCTGGTCTTGATGCACTGTCTTCAATCTTATCTCGCCAAAAACAGATGGGACAGGAAATTGGAAATGAATTAGAGGAACAGAATGGTAAGTCCATTAGGCAAAACAATGTTTAGAATTTGATATATCTGTTAAATTCACTGTTATATTTATGAAAATGGAAACACTTATCCATAATTTGGGAAAGATCATATCGTAGCTACAAGGAAGTACAATTTACAAAACAAAACAAAAACAGGTTCTCTAAAACTTTTGTTTCATATCTCTTTTTTATTCACACTCAACAATTATAACAAAGCTTACAGCAGTTAAAATGCAAATTGTAAGATACAAAAATAAAAACAATACATTTAAAAGCAGAGGTAAAAATTAAAATCAGTGTCATTAAAACCAGTTCAGGTAACAAAAGCTTGATGGAAGAATGGTGGGGTTTTTGGTCATTTTACTGAATACCATGAGAGTGAGGGCTAAACACATCTCCTTGGGGAATGCGTTCCAAGGTCTTGGGCCCATAAAGAAGAAGGTTCTCTCCTATGTGCCACGTAAATTAACTTTTGGTAGTGGGTGGGAGAGAGATCTTCAAAAGGGCCTCTCTTGCTGATCTAAATAACTGGACAGGTTCATAATGGGAGAGGCAGATGGTCAGGACCTAAACCATTTAGGGCTTTAAAGGTCACCACCAGCACTTACTTATTTCCTTGATTGATTGATTGAGTGATTGAAACAATTTATATAGCTGCCCATCTCACAATATTGTGACTCTAGGTGCTGAACAAGAACTGAAACCAAAACAGAAACACAGTATAAATAACAAGTAGAAGCAATAAGATAAACATACACACATGGTCTAAAAACATTCCACTTCTAGTCTAAGGACAGAAACCAAACACACATGGTCTAAAAACATTCCACTTCTAGTCTAAGGACAGAAACCAAACAAATCAGCCAACAGTGCTCACTGAACTTCCTGGCCCAAAAGCCTGGGGGAACAACCAGGGCTTTAATGCCTTACAAAAGGCCAATATAGTCAAGGCCATCTGGATTTCCATGGGAATGCTGTTCCACAGAGCAGGCACTGCAACAGAGAAGGTAAGATTCCTAGGTCCCACCAAATGGTACTCCATAATACACAGGACATGGAACATGTCCACTCTGCTAACCCTGATGGGGCATACAGGGACAATCACAGATGGGTGCTCCTACATATAATGTGGCCCTGTGCCATGTAGGGCTTTCAGGTGACAACCAGTACCATTTTAGATGATGCCCAATAAACACCTGGAAACTAGTACAGATCTTTTCATAAATATGTCTTACAATCCCTGTAACTTGTACCAGTTAGCTGCCAAGGACTTGCATTTTGTACTAGTTGCAATTTCAGAACACTTCCAGGAACAGCCCCACATTAAGAACAGTGGTCACAGCAGAATATAACCAAGGCATGGATGATTGCTGCTCAAAGAATGGTTGCTTGTGTGGGTCTCGTCCCAGACATCCATGGCTGGACAGACTTCACCTCAGTCCTCAAGTGCAGCTTTCTGCTTACCTGAAGCACTTCTGTTTTGTCAGGATTTAATTTCAACTTGTTCTCCTTTATTTTGTTTATTACTGAGTTTAGGGCTGCCAGTTGTTTTCTTGGAGTTAGATGGTAGGGAGGAGTAGGCCAGGGTATCATCAGCATAGTGATGGTAACCCATTCCAAAGCTCTGAATGACCTCACTCAGCAGTTTCATCCATATGTTAAAACCTAGAAGATAAGATAGAACCCTGTGGGACATGATGGATCAGCAGCTTGTGTCAAACTGTAGTCCCACAGCACCACCTTTTGGGCATGCTCCATCAAGAACGATCAGAACCTCTGCAAAATAGTGACCCTAAGTCCCAACTCAGCCAGATAGATCAGAAGGATACTATGGTTGATACTATCAAAAGCTGACAGTAATCCCAGAGATGGTGCTGGGGGGCAGAGTTCGGTCACTCTGTTGATAGGAGTTTTTCCTCTCCTGCTCTGGAGTTTGTGGTATTGTTATTAACTGTTAGGAACCTAAGCCAAGAGTTAAGCTAAGAAAGGTGGCCGAAGGGGTCTTTGACTCTCCCCAGCTGCATTTTATCATCTAGTACCTACCCAGCTCTTTTTTCTTTGAAGGCTGACTGCTTAACTCCCAATGCAGCCTTTGCTCCTGTCGCTGAACACCGTTTCCTTTCTGCAGTGAAATTTAAAGAATCTCCAAAAAAACTAACCATTGCAATATTGTTTTGGATTATCAAAACCACCTTCCTGTTTTGGATTACAAGTATTATTATTTTTATTACCTTCTTAATGGTTTCCAAGCTGTGAAATGCAGCGGGAAGAGAGAAAAAAAGAGGTAGGACTGGATTGCAGCAATAAGTGGCCAGTGATGATCACTTTACCTAAGAATGGAAAAATGAGACTGGCTAATTTAAAAGTTTTCAATCTAGGGAAGGCTTTGCAATGTTTCTTTTAAACATGTGGGATCCAGGTCAAGGCAGATCTGAACACAATGAGCCACCAATTGTTCTGACTCCCCTTCCCTTAGCATCTTGATGGAAGAAATGCCGTACATTATCACTGGTGTAAACTATGCAACAGAAGCAGAGAAGTCTTCACTATATAACTCTTCACTATATCCGCTCCCAAAGAGCAGGACTGCAGATGGGCCTTAAATAGGGCCCCACTCTGTGCTTATCCAATTTATCCTCAGTTCTTCCTCTTGTTCTCCAGTTCTCCAATTATCCCCTTCATTGCTCTTGGCTGCCTCATAAATGTAGCTGCTGATTAGGCTCTGCTAGAGGGTGGGCATTTAGGAACAATTGTGTCAGCTCCTTGGGCCATCTTCATGGTCCACAGATCAGCCAAGGCTTCAACAGTATTGCCAACAGACAAGGCAGGGAATTCTTCATGCCCATTCATCAAACCCCTGTAGAAGTTATAACAGTCACCATTCTAAGATTAACAATGAGCAATGAGTTTTCAATCATTAGCTACATCTGAACAGAGTAAGGACATACCTTCTTGAGTCTAATTTCATGTAATCTGGATACATTTTTGTTATAAGAGCTCTGTTTGCCTATATTTGAAAAGTAATCCAGAGGTCATCAAGGGAAGGGATGACAATTGCTGCAAATTTTTGTTTGAGAACATGAAAACAATATCCAATGCCTTTACTGATGATTTGGCTTTTAATTTCTAAACTTTGGATTATTAAGTAAATATTTACAGCAGTGCTGTATCATAGAAAGTATGGTATCTTTATAGAAAGGTATGTCTCATTTTTAGTATATTTTATTTATTAAATGTGGGTAATGCTGATCGGAATACGATAGGAGAGGGAGTAATTTGCTTTTTAAATATTCCCTTGCAAACCACTAGATGGTAGCAGAAGACAGCAAAGCTCTTCCTTAGAATGTCTCACCAGACTTACTGCTGAGCAAAGACTTCAGTTCTCTTCTCACATCTCCTGAAGCAAAATGTTCATTTGGAGCTTTCCATGGTGCTACATCTACCATCTGCTTTGCTTTGTGGGTATCTAAAAAGATGGATCAGAAGATTAGCAGGCTACATTCAAAAAATCTTCTGTCAGGCAGACTGGTGGGCTAGGAACACATCAGTCACTTTTTTATATGTCTGCTTCGGGAGGAAATGCCTAACTTTCTTTCATAACCAGTATTGAAAAGGCAACTGGAAGAGGAAAGATGGAGTTACCCCTCTCTCTTCTGGCAATCTTTTTGATTTCCCTGCTGGGCTGTGGAGAAAAGACTGGTCTTTCATGGCCAAGAGAGAAAAGGCATGAAACTCTTTCTTCCACAGCTAGCAAAGAAGGGCAGAAATCTGTCAAAGGAGGGATGGAATGAGCCTTCCCTTTATGAGACTGCTAGGTACAGAGGAAAGCACTTTACTTTCTCCATGCCTTGCACAGTGGATTGGTGAGGGATGAATCATAGAGTAGGAAGTGGCCAATTAGACTTCGCAATCCAATTCTGGGCTTAGGGCAGAAATTCAAAGTAAAGCGTTCCAGACAAATGTCTGTCTAGTTTTCATCTGAACATAACCAATGAAAGAGAGCTGAACATATCTCTGGGTAAATGGTTCACTGTTGAATTGCTCTAGCTGGAAGATTTGCTCTAGATTTCAATAGAAATCTGCCTTCCTATATCATGCCATTATTCCATGTTCTGCACTCTGAAACAAGAAAAACCAGGTCTTGTCCTACTATGTGAATTGTTTCAAGTGTTTAAGAGTGCTTGCCCGAGTTGTATTTTCTCAAGATTAAATATACCCAACTTTTTCAGTCTGTCTTCATACGACTTAAGTTTCTAGGTGCGTGATCATCCTGGTTTTCCTTTTCTGAACTTTTTTCAGTTTCTTTGAATCTGGAAGGTTCTCTGGAACTGGAAGGCTCTCTGAAATTCAACAACTAGGATGATCTGAATTACTGGATTAGTTGGAGTCTGACTAAAGCAGATAAAGATGGATCCTGTGCCCTCCAACTCTCTGCTTATGCATTTGAATAAATTTTCTTATTTATAGCAAATCAGGTAATTATATGCAAGGTTCAGTGAAGGGACAAACATGCAGTAGTGGTATTTTCAAATAATTTCAGACCCCAAGCTTTAATGGGATTAATTTGATCTTACATGAATGTAACTATAGAAATCTGTTATACCCCTTTCCACTTCCTCAAGCATTCAGTTGATAGTTTTGATGTTAAGCATTAGGATTCTGCAGTGATCCAGATGCATACGGGATAAGGTGATTGGAGTGTGTAGAGGTATGCATGTCACATCTGTCCTCCATTCTTTAAATAAGCTTTTTTTTTCCTGAGCTTGAAACGCCAGGAACAAATGTGATTGATTTAAGGGGTTCTGACAGGTATGACATACAGTATGTACCCATTTTGAATCCCCTTTTCCCCTTTAAATCCAGATCACTGCACAACCATATTGAATGGGCTGTTTCACTGACATAATGGTTCAAAGGACCCAAAGGAACAAATCCAGAACTTTTCCAGATTTTGGAAAACTATGGTAGGAAAAACTTCATACTTTGGAACACTGCCAGCACTACAAACTCTACAAATATTTGATCTCACATGGTGAGTTGTAAAGGGGATTGCAAGAGTTTTGAGTTGGCAAAAAACAACTTGTCTTGAATGTTCGACCCTTCTTTGCTGATTAGCTTCTTTAAGGAAAAGGTGCCATAGCTTAACTAACTTTCCATGTGGCCAAATGAATGTGTAGTAACTTCATTCCTATTTTTCACTCTTCTCTCAACTTAAGCCATTTTTTTCCTGGGTTTCCTGGGTTATTGAGCCTGTCAGAAAGATACACACAAGTTAATAGGCTTGCTTTCTATACAACCCTAGGCTTATTCATTTGTGGCATATTGAGGACATGATGGAATGAGATCAGACTTGAAAATAAGTTCACAAAAATTACTGTAGCCTTCCTCAATTGTATTGGCATGCTAAGCTTCCATTTATAACTTCCAAAAAATAATTTCAAACCTTCAAAAGCACAATTTCAGCTGTTCTTGGATTACAGAATTAAAGCAAAAGCCCGAAGGGGAAAAATAGGTGGACATTTTTTAAAAAAGAAAAGTAAATTCTAATTTGTATTCAAAGAAATTCAGCAGAGTGCTTAGCAATGTCATGGTCCCACTTGCAGAGGTTTCTTTTTTCATCACTGGCTCCCTTTCATGAATTTTAAATAACCAAAGAGCAGACTTAAGTTAGTTTTATCCAAACTGGTACCAATTTACACTAAAACTGTAGAAGGCATTGACATTCATAACTTACATCAGCCATCTTGAGTCAGGATTTGCTATAATTTTAACTTTTTAAATCTTATGGCTCCATTCAGATGCATAAGAGATAATGGTCTCTAAGCAATAATAAGTCCTTGTTTTAAGCAAATGATAAGCACTTATTCATAGCACTTAAGCAGTATATAAATGTCATTTCTTAAGGCAGTCTAAGGCTTGTACTGTAACTTCTGCAAATGGAAACATCTTACTTGAGTTCTGGCCTAGGAAATCTAGAAAGATTTTTCCAGACTCCAAGTGGAATTTTGTCTCCCTATTCACAACGGTTGATATAATCCATTCAAGCATGTTTTAACAACTCAGTATGGACCAGATGCTTTGGCTGCATCTGAGAAACCTGAGGTGTTAACATAAATATTCAGTGTTTGAATAACTGGCTTGCTTGCTTATTTATTTATTTAACTTGTATGCCACCTGACTGTCAATGTGTCAGCTCACAACAATCAAAGAAATTACAATAAATATCTGAAGTTTCCTAATAAGGATGAATCACATACTGCCTCCTGGTGGTTACTGTAACTGAAATATACACTGTGTAAAATGTAGAGAAATTCCCCCACTCCAGTGGGAGTGCGGTGGAAGTCATGGGGGTGTGACATAATGTAGCACCTGTATCTCTGCTTTGAAAGCTTAAAGGAAGGTGAACTGTATATATCATTCAAATAGCAGGAACAATCTGATAGAACTAAATAATCACGAAGTAATTGAGTCATTTGATCATTTTCTGGTGATGACCTATAAAGCCCTAGATGACATGGGCCAGAGTATCAGAGGGACTGCCTCTCCCCAATCATATCTACTTGTCCCATCAGATCCAGCAGAAAGGGCATGTTGTAGGTCCCATCTACAAAGGTATGTCACCTGATGGGACCCAAGAGGAGAGACTTTTCTGCCACAGCACCCACCCTTTGGAACATCATCCCCCCAAGGTGAGATTGGCCCCAACCTTATTGATCTTCTGGAAGAGGCTGAACACATGGCTTTGCCATCTGTCCTGGGGATCCAGTAACATTAGTGGAGAGCCTGCTAAGCTGCTGCTGGGTGAGGGAGGGTACGTGGGTGGCTCACGAGGCATGGCATGAATGTGACTGGGCTGGGGGTGGATGCTGCCAGGCAGGGGAGGATGTGAGTGACTTAACAGAGTGACTTGTGACCTTCCCTACTGGCTTTCCCATTGACTTTGCTTGTGGGAAATTGGCAGGGAAGGTCGCAAATAGCGATCATGTGACCGTAGGATGCTGCAACCAACATAAGTGCAAGCTGGTCACCAAGTGCCCAGATCATGATCATGTGACTGCGGGAGTGCTGGGACTGCTGGAACTTTGAGGACTGGTCATAAGTACCACTTGTTCAGCACTGTCATAACTTTAAATGGTTGCTGAATGAGTGGTTGTTAAATAAGGACTGCCCATATGTTTTTTTATGGTTTAATAGTTTTTATTGTTTTTAATTGTTTTAATAGTTTTTGTGGTTATATATATATATTGTTTTTGTATTATTTTTTGTATTCTATCTTTGTAAGCTGTCCAGAGTCACTGCAGTGAGATGGGCAGCTGTATAAATGTAATAAATGCATGCATGCATGCATGCATGCATGCATACCCCTAGTGAGGATTCATTCTTCATAGTATCACAGCCATTTATTTTTAAGTTGCTTTTAATAGCTTCCCATGAGAAATAAATAAATGAATAAATAAGACAAATAATTGTCAGTTGTCTATCCTTTATTACTTGATTAGTGGTTAAAATAGCTAAACTGCTTCTTCAGGCAAATCCTGGTGTCTCCAGAGTTGGGTTGGGGGAAATAGCAGAAGGGGTGCTTAACAGGATAAAGATATTATCCCTTTCCTTTCCAGGCTCAGGATAGGTGACTCCTAAGTTCTGAATGAGCTTTTGCACTCAATCACTCACCCATCCAGCCCTCCATGTAATTGTCCTCATACCAAGCTACCAGTCAAAAGCTTGGAAATTCCTCTTTAAAAGGGGGCATTGTAAATTTTGGCCCTAGAACAGACTCTACCTAAGATAAAGATAAAGCCCCTTCGTTCCCGGCCTTCCAGAAGGAGTTGAAGACCTGGTTCTGCCACCTCACTTGGGATGGGAAGGGCAATAGCTCTTCTTGGGGGTGGCTGGTGCATAGAGTTCTCCCTACCAAATGAAATCTGTGCCACTTGGATTTTATATTTTATATTTATTCTATTTTTATGTTGGATTTTTTGTATTGTAACTTATGCGTTTGATGGTTTTAAATTGTAAATTTTACTGTAAACCACCCAGAGTCCCCCTATTTGGGGGAGATGGGCGGTGATAGAAATTGAACAATGAATGAATGAATGAATAAATGAGTGCCCTTTAATTCATCACCTCCTCCATCTCTGGGAGTAAAGTACCAGATGAGCCAAGAAGATCCTGCTGGGAAATCTCTTATAACCCAGATTGGGATATGATCTGGGTTGAGGGGTATCCAGTTTGCATCTGCTCACCAGATCTGTGCCAGGACAAACGTGCCCAATTTTATGTGAAAAGTGAACAGTAATAAACAGGTATTCATGCTCTCATAATGATAGCTCCTATATTAGGACAGTGTTAACTACTGAATTTGTATATTTCCAGCTCTCTGATATGATTCAAATGAGATGGGGGCGGGGGGCGTTATTTTCTTGTTGGATGTGTTCTTTGTCTAACAACAGTGCCAGGCCTCAAAGGCTGAAGCTGTTTGAAAAGAGAATTTCCCAGCTTTGTAACAATGTGTTCACAGGGAAAATAAGTGTAAATTCTAAATCTCATTCAGTATCTTGTTGTTTTAAGGTGGTTAAAGTTGGCCTATTAGATTTCTGTATTCTAATCAAAATGTAATGAAAGAAGCCCTCCATCCCACCCCAGTTCTTTTAAGAATTGCCCATTCTGTTTTTAATTATTCTTACTTAAAACAGAAATGGCTATTTTGAGAATGAACAGCTGTTTCATATGAACTTAACTTGTCGGTCACCACCCTCCCTCCCATAACATCCATCTTTTCTCTGAATTAATATAGGTTATTTGGAATCAAATGCTTTGTAGAGAATGACAAATATTTTCTTTCAAAAGACTTCACTTTTTTTCTTGCTTTTTTACCCCACATGCAATAATAACCTTCTGTTTTATAGGCAATCTTTGGAACCTGAGATTGCATACTTACAAAAATGGTTGATTCATTAAACCTGTTATGCTGTCATATTCTGCTGTACAAACTTCCCTCCTTTTCCATTAAGAAGTCTTAGACAATAGAGTGTGGAATAGGCTTTTTGCTGCTTGTTTTACTGAGACTTCTAGAACTAATTCTACTGAGTCTGTAAGAATTACAACATATGCAGGCAGCCCAAGGTAATCAATACTAGATCACAGACATGCATAATCAGCCCATGATAACAATAACCCAATACTCCATACAGGTAGTCCTCAGTTAACGACCGTAATTGAGACTGGGAACTCCATGGCTAAGCAACGTGGTTGTAAAATGAAAGATCACATGACCGTGCTGACTTATGACAGCAGTTACATCTGTGGTCATTAAGCAAATTGCACATGGTCATTAAGTGCGGCATCATGTGACCACAACTTAAGACTTCCTGCTGGCTTCCTCATTGACTTTGCTTGTCGGAAGCCAGCAACGAAGGTTGCAAATGGCCATTGTGTGTCCATGGGATACTGCAACTGTTGTAATTGTGTGCCAGCTACCAAGCACCCAAATCGTTATCACATGACTGTGGGGACGACGCTGTGCAGGCCACAACTTCAAGGACTGGCCATAAGGCTTCTTGTACAGCGCTGTCGTAACTTTGAACAGCTGCTAAATGAGTGGTCACTAAGCGAGGGCTACCTGTACATCCCTTTGGCAAGCTTTGGAGCCCATTATATATACAAATCTAAGGTTTTCATATGTGAATGGGATAATATATGTCACCACAAACAGGAACGGTTTGTGTGACCAGCAGTATGGGTGACCATAAAGTAAGCACCATCTACTGTATATATCTTACTTCAGGGGTAGGTGCTATTGCTGGTAATTGAGGAATTAGATTTAAGTTTCCAACCATACCAAGTGTAACTTTTTATTTTTGTGCCCCTTTTCATCTTGTCAGTGTGCCAGCTTTTTTGGCATAGAAAATTGCCCAACCTCTTGACGATCTAGAGAGCCTCTTCTCAAACCTTGAACATAAGAACAAAATCATTGGTGTTTGATTTGTTGTTGCCTGCACCATATCTGTTTTCTCCAGACACTGCTCACAAAGCATTCATGAAACTTTGAACAGACCTTTCAGTGACTCTGTTTGTAGCTGAGTGATGATCCCCTGTTACTGGCTGAAATGTTTAACTCCCCAAACAAAACCCAGTGCTTCTATTTTGCATCACTTTTATTTCAACTGTGAGTGAGCATGATGCAAATCTATAAGATATTCACTGTTGTCTTTCATGATGTATGATGTCACTACTTTGATGCCAGCTTTTAAGGTATCACAAGTCAGTTTCACTGGCAAGTGCAGGTATGTTGTAGTGGATTACTAATATCTTTAACATCACCATTCTTCTTTGCCACAGAAACCACAGATGTAATCCATCAGCTCCAGTCAGATTTTGAAATAATTGCCTCAGGTTTTTTTCAGTCCAATTCAGTTTCTTGTTCAGTTTCTGTTGTCACATTCTCCTGAAACATTACTGTATCTTTGATGTTCTTGAGTGCATTAATGCCATCTTTGAAGACAGGCATAATCTAATACCATCAGACATCTTTTTCAGTTCTCTGCGTACGCTGCAAAGAACTCCTTGTTCTTTTTGTTTGCACTTAGGAAATTTATGAAAGCTCTGCAATCAATAATGCTTTAGATGCCATATGTTCCTGCATTTTTACATTATTTCTCTATAATATAAATAATTGACCACATATGGCAGATACCTAAGGATTGGGGGCTAGTGATAATAGTCCCTTTTTACCAGAAAGACAATACAGAAGATCTGACTAATTATAGACCTATCAATCTATTAAGTGTTGTAAATAAACTGTATGCAAAGCATCTAGAAAAAAACCTTCAGGCCTGGACAGAATCAAAAGAAATTTTAGGGGATGAACAAGCCAGCTTCAGATAAAGTTGGTCAACTGTACCATCTGGTACTTATTCGTCTTATTCAGAAGTAGGAGCACAACTTAAAATCATATGTTGCACTCTTGGACCTTAAATTTACCTTTGGCTCTATAGCTAGAAATATAGTGTGGAAATAAACTCAGAAATACCACTATGGATAGGTGTCTTCTTTATTTGAGCCACAGTTTACATGCCAATTCCTCCTTGAGAGTAAGATGTTACAATCAAGGCCTGATTTCGGATGTAATACACGTACAGAGAGATGTGCAACAGAGAGGTATTCTAACCCCTGCCCTGTTTAATTTGTTTATTAATGATGAATCAGTGAACAACTCAGACTTCATACTCCCAAATTAGCAATACTGATGCAGTTTTAAGCTCCCACTCTCCCACAGCTCCTACAGAGCTTAGAAAAGCAATGCATTCTGTAATCCAGTACTATCAATGGAAAAGTACTTAACTCCCCAAAATCTAAGTCATGGTCTTTGCCCAAGGGCCAAAATACAAAAATGGAAAATAGAAGGGACCCAATAGAACAGGTCCATTCATTTAAATACTTGGGAGTGGTTTTTCATCCCAAGGGAATCTGGAGGATTGATCATGACAATGTCTCCAGTTGACATGAAAATGTGCAGCAATCATATAGTGCAACCTTTCTCAACTGGGGTCCTGCAGAACCCTCAGGTTCCACGAGAGATCACTGGGGATTCCACAAAAGGTCATGGTTGAAAAAGAAAATAAACTTCAGTTTTCGAACTTTGCACACTGCAGTGCTAACACTCACAGTGGTGGGAATATTTACATGCTGTGACTCAGCTGCTGGCCTACTGCTTTGCTGTTGTTATAAACATTGTAAAACATGGATTGTGTAAGTTAGAAGTGAATTGTATTGTGAAGCTTTTGTATATTTTGCGATTTTTATGCAGGGATTCCCTGAGACCTGTAAATTATTTCAAGGGTGCCTCCAGGGTAAAAAGGTTGAGAAAGGCTGATCTGGCAATTCTTTTTTACTAAAGGAAGTGAAAAGTACTCATAGTTCTAAAACATTTCCAAGCTATAACCTTGGCCCAGGTTTTATATGGCCTGGTGGATCTGTATGATGGGAAGAATGCTCTTGGGATGGTTCAAACCAAATTTCTGGGGTCTATACTTATTGCACCCAGAGGGATAGCTAATGTCCTTCTCAGGTTAGAAACAAGGGTGCTTAAAATTGAGGTTAGGGCATGGAGGCTAATGTTAAAATACTGGCTAAAGTTCCAGTTTTTTCCCTCAGGTTTACTTCCACTAATAATGGCTGATGATTTTCCATCAAGTTGGAATAATGTCATAAAACAAAAACTAATGATATATGGGTTAGCAGGGTTGAAATTATCCTTTGGGTATGATTGTGGCAAATATGCACTTCTGCAAAGATGAAATGATATTGAGCCCCAGACAGAAAGAAACAGCTTGGCCCAGGGAAGCAGGACCTGGATGAAAAAAAAGTTTTGGGAAGTGGCCAGGTATCTCTCCCTACTTACCTTTCCCAAGTTAAGGTAAGCTTTTTTCTGGGCCAGATATAATATTTTGGCCTCAGCATTATTACAGGGAAGATATTCTAAGATCCCACATAAGAAATATGTTTGCCCATGTGGAACTGGGGATATCAAAACAGAGCAGCAGATGTTATTTTATTGAAGTATCTTTAGGGACATTCATAACACCTGTAACTTAACCCTGTTTCATCAGTACCTTGGAAGAACAGAACTTTACTTCAATATATTGTGACTTTACTTTTTCCAGATTTTAATCTCCCTACAACTCAGATTGTAGCAAAATATTGTGCAGTGACTCACAATATATAATTCAATTTACTTGCTGACCATCTTGATGTTATTCAATGTTTTATTTTACTTTACTATTTTTAGTAGTATTTTTTGTTGTAATAAATAATATTTGTTTGTAATAAGTGTGTGTGTGTGTGTGTATGTTTTGCAAAGCTGAATTTCAAGGGTCTCTTGTAGGGTGGTTGAGCTTCTTAATAAGCTATATGCTTTGCCTCCCATAACACTCAGTAAAGTAGATACCCTTTGCCCCCCAGTAACTGTCTCATTTGTATCAAAAATTGTTCAAGTCTCTATATAATGATCAGTCTTTTGTGACATTATCAAACATATTCATAGGTTTTTAATATGTTCTTGAATGCAGTTTGGAGGGAAGGGAGGAGGGATTTCATATGCAAAGTACAATATAGCCTAAGAGCTGGTAACTGCAGAAGAATACATGAGGAATATCTATAGCAGTTGTAAAACAAGTTTGGACACTTGCCATGGTTCTGTCAAAATTACATGTCTGCATGTGCTCTTTGTTTCTGGGAAGATAAAGATGCAATGCTAGAAACAAGAACAGGGGCTCATTGATATATTGTTCTGTGTGCTAAATTTCATAATTTAGACTTATGATGTTTCCTAAAAAATTTTGTTGAGCTATCTTGAATACATATAAATTATATATGATACAATTTTAGTATAATGGTTATTCAAGTTTATGCCCAACCACTAATGCAGAAGAAGAGGAAGGTGACAAGTTTTATGGTCAAGTTCAACCTAAAATTAACAGAATATGCAAGGAAGACTAGAATGCCAAAACTGGAAATAGTAAGGAGAAAAGCATAGCTGGACTGTGTAGCCTAGGAAACAAAATTGACACAAGACTTACTCATTTCTGCCAATACCATGATTTCTTTATCACTAATACATCCTTCAAACAGCCAAAATGAAGCATATATGCATACAGCACACAGAAATTGACTATGTTATTGGTACAAAGAGGTAGAAGAGCTCTGTTACAAAGCAAAAATGTGCCCAGGGGCTGATTGAGGAAGGAATGACAAACTCATGTGCAAGTTCCATGTCAAGCTAAGATGGAAGAACAAGGCCAAACAGTTTCCATGATATGATCTTGAGCATATACCTACCATTTTGAAGGACAACATCAGGAATATTATGGTCTGAACATCATTGATGGAGCCAGAGGAACTGTAAAAGTTGTTAAGGATGAATGTAAAAAGAGACTGCAAGAGACCAAGAAACAAAAGAAAGCAAACAATGTCAAAACAGATGGTGGAAATTGCCAAAAAGAGAAGATAAAGCCAAGAAAAATAAAGATTTAAGGAATTTAACGAAGATTTTCAGGGAGCTTTTAGAAGAGACCAGGAACAGTATTACAATGACATGTATAAAGCAGACAAGGAGCAATGTTACAATGACATGTATAAAGATATTGAAGATGGAAATAGACATGGGAAAACAATGAAAGCCTTTGAAAAGAGGCAGGCCTTCTCTGTAGTGGCATCCACCCTCTGGAACATTCTGCTTCCAGAGGTGAGGCAGGCCCCTTCGCCCCTGGCCTTCCAGAAGAATTTGAAGATCTGGTTCTGCCACCTCGCGTGGGGTGGGAGGAGCAATAGTTATTCCTGGGGGTGGCTGGTACCATAATCCCTCCAGAATGAATGAGATCCTCGCTCCTTGGATTTTGTATGTATTTATTATTATTTATTTATTGGCTGTTTATATTGTAATTTATATTTATATTTTTATGGTTTTAATTGTGGATTTTATTGTAGACTGCCCAGAGTCCCCCTTTTCAGGGGGAGATGGGCGGTGTTAGAAATTTGAGAAATAAACAAACAAATAAATAAATAAAAGATCTCCACACTCAGAAGAAGAATCAGTAAAGGTTCTATCAACTTATGCCAGCAAATTTGGAAAATGAGACTGTGGCCAACAAATTGGAAGAGGTCAATTTATATACCAGTACCAAACAAAGGAGATTTAATAGAGTGTACAAAGTGTCATACAATATCCTTGATTTCACATGCTAACCAAATAACACAAATGATAGTCCTACATGGAAAGGAAAATGTCAAATGTTTATGTTGGTTTTTGAAAAGGCTGAGGAACAAGAGACATTGCTGCTGATGCACACTGGATAATTTAGAAGATCAAAGAGTACCAAAAAGAAGTCAATATGGGCTTTATTGATTATAGAATGGCCTTCAGTTGTATTGACCATGTCAAATTGTGGAACATCTTTAGAAAAATGGGAATTCCAGAACATCTCATTGTCTTCATGAGAAACCTATACATAGGACAGGAAGCCACAGTCTGAACAAGATGTGGCAAAGGGGAGTGAGGGAATGCTATAAACTCTCTATTTATTCATTCTGTAAGATGAATATGTATTGAGAGAAGCTGGATGAGAAGAAGTTGAACATGTTATTAAAATGAGGACCCACCCCCCACCATAACCTACACTATGCTGATGACACTACAGTGCAGCCAGCCTTACAATTGACAATCTAATACATGTGGTGGATACCTTCTGCTTTTTAGGAGCAACTTATCAACTAAAGAAACAAGAGGCAAGAAATATGCTGAAGACTAACACTTGGTAGGGTAGCAATTAAAAGCCTTGGAAAAGATAGTCAGATGCTGTGATATGTCTATACCTACAAATATTAGCTTCATGTAGCAATGGTTTTCCCTGTGACATTCTATGGATGCAAAAGGTGGATTTTGAAGAGTATTTTTGAATGCTTTTGAATATTTGAAAATGTTTAAGAATACCATGGATAACCAAGAAAACAAACAAATAGATCATAGAACAAATCAATGCAGAGTCCTCATTCAAAGCACAAATGACCAGGCTCAAACTATCATATTTTGGACATTTTATGAGAAGACCCAGTTGCCTTGAGAGGTCCATAATTCTGGGAAAGGTGGAAAGAAAAAGAAGAGGATGATCACCAGCATGGTGGATGGACTTGATTACAACAGGCATGAATGCACTATTGAAAAAACTAAGAGGCCAGTTGAGGGTAGATCATCATGGAGAAAATCTATCTGGTTACTAACAGATGATACTAGCTTGTTCACACTTAATCAATTTAAATCTTGAAATAATGTCAGGCCCAGCCCAAGAACGGCAAAGAATCAATCCAGCCAAACTTCAGTTCTTTATTTGCTCACACCGTATAGACAGAATCTTGCCAGACTAAAGCTACTCTACCTAACCTAAGAGGAAATAACCTGGGAAGGCTCTAGGGCAGGGCTAGTCTGAACCTCTTAGTCTTCCCACAATCTATCCCTGGACTGTGTTTTCTCTTATCTTGCCTTGCTCCTCCTCCCTGAGAATCAGCAGCATTACTGAAATCCACTAGAAACAATCAACTTTAGAAGTGGGAGTGGGGGGAGTGTTCTGTGCCAATGTATAGGTATGAGTAAGCTCAAATTCTCATTTCTTCAGGTTTTTTTAATATAATTTTATTGCTTTTTAATTAATAACCAAAAAAAGAAAAACAACAACAATAATACACTATCAAGAAGAAAAAAACATAAGTGCTATTACAAAAAAGCGAACAAATACGACAAAGGAAAAAAACTTGGCACAGTATATCATTATAACAGTAAACAGTTGCAAATCTATATATATATTTAATGCAAATATTCAGATTCAAATACATTTCTAATACATTTATATGACTCATATTCATTTCTTCGGGTTTCATTTTTTGTGCTGATCTTTTCACTAATGTATTTTTTATTATAAACATACAGGGTATTGATACTAAGGGGTGCTTAGAAATAAACAGGTATGGGCTTATTAGCTAGAGTTGCAGATTATTCTTGGTAGTGTCATTTTGGAAAAGACTGCCCTGTCCTCATGATTCTTTGTGTTAATTTTCTATGACACTACTACCTAATATGTAAACTGCCTGACGCTGCTTTCGGCTTTGTGTTCCTAAATCACGTTTGTGCAGTATTGGAATTTATTTCTTCATGTCCTCTCAATATACATTTTTGGCATGTTTAGTAATATGATTTTATCATAGACAGACAGACAGAACAAGTACCATCTCTAAGAGGTGGACATTATAGTCCTTTTATTTGGAAGACTGAACAATGGAGGAATTGTCTCTTGAGGAAAATTCTTTCTCTAGTATTCTCCATATGTGCAGGAAAGGGAGTCTCTGTACATAGCAAAGAAGTGAGGCCAATAGATTGCAAAGCATTGCATTTTTCAGTTGTTCTCGGGGGATATTACACAAGATGATTAATATTTTAATGTCTTAGATTCTCTGTTTTATTTTTAACACCAGAGCACTTCAAATCACATGGGAGAAAGAAGGTCTGTGTCTTCTCCAGTTACATAAACAACTGGTAGTACTGGGCCTAAAAATGAGAATAATTTTCATGGGGTGGAGAGAAGATAAAGGACAGATTTTTATGTTTCACATCAAAAGTTCATTTTGCTGCACTTGGGTGTGAAAAAAGATGTCATTCTGTAACCAGAATTATAGAATTTGACATATTATTTATCTGAAATATAACAACTGTTCTTCAGATTTTAATAGGGTATGTATATAAATATAAGTTTGGCTTTATGACTCACCCATATTTATATAACATTTGTAACTATTACTGTTTTGATTTTCAAAATGTGAGTGTGAAGAATCCATAATACTTTACTCAACTTAGAATGCTGCTGCTTCTGCAAATTGATACTCAGTACACTTTGGCCAGAATCTTTAGAGAGCTTTGAGCTGTTTTATGGATGTCCAAAGATTTGTAGTAGTTGTTGTTGTTGTTATTATTATTATTTTAGAATTAACGGTCCACTGACTCCTAAAATGGCATCCTATGCACTTTAGAAAATCTCCTGCTGAAAAACAAAACAAAACCTAATGCAGAAGTAATTTGCATCTTTTGGGGGGAATGTAGCCATTTAAATAATTTCAAAAAGCTTGTGGTTGCTTTTACAAAAAAAAAGTACCTATTTTTAACTGCCTTGTATGCAATAATGCATTGCAGTGATGCAGCGTTTTGTCACCCAGCCATGAAAATGGGCATGCTGTCCTATTACTGATTAGCTTTTCCTTGCAATACTACTCTTGGAGTGGGGAGTGGGGGGCTGGGGGGAGTGTCTCCTGTTGCTCCTCTGTCTTCAGTTGCATATCCATTAACACTTAAAACTGATTCGGTTGCTTTTTCATAAAGTGTCATTGGTAAAGATCTATTTTCTGACTTGATGTGCTTCATTAAAAGTTTTTTTAAAAGCTTCAAAATGAATGATTTGCATAAGAATATATACGTATCTATGGATTAGTGAATCTTATTGCAGCTGTTTCCAGTGTATATCATAGTGGCTAATCAAAAGCCTCTGAGAAGGCCACAAGAATTAAAGCTGTTGCTCTTCAATGGAAGGGATCTGGAAACGTATAGCTGTCATTAATACTTAAACTGCATAGAGGTTTTCTCAGCCTGGAGTGAGATACATTTTCCATCTAGCAATAAGCTTCCTTTCAAGGAAACCCTCTCCAGCAGAGGTTGCTTGCCCTTCATGAACAGCTCCTGTCATGCGCCATTGGGCCAGTTATTCCCTCTCCGCTCAACACACCTTGCAATGTGTTTGTTATGGGGAAAATAGGAGGTGGGAGCATTATGTACAGAGCCTTGAGTTACACGAAATAAAGGCAGGATATAAATCTAATAAATACATAAAATGCTGATACATGAGAGCAAGAAGCTAGACCAGTTGTAGAGCAGAATTAGGGTTTAATCTAATTGAAGATATATATGGACACCTTTATAAAACTGATCTATAGTAATCAGGGAGACAGATGAGGAATTGGTTTTTCCTTGATTGTGAATATTAATCAGTGGCATTCTGCAGAGCTCTGTAAGCAGTTTGCACAGTTCATTGAGGATAAAATCGCTTGGATTTGTGCCAGGATTGATGCCATTTTGGACAATACCATAACTAAGGTGTCCAACTTGCTGTCTGGCATATGTGAGCTAGTTTGGTTGTCTCTCAAAGAAGTAAGTTCCTTGTAGCAGTTAGTGTGATTATTTCTCTCTTAGACCCCTCCCCTTACCTGCTTTAGGTTGGCATCCAGTATTTCATATTTAGCTGAGTTGCTGGAGAAGATATAAATACTTTGATATACTGTGACTGCAAGACCTTTTAGAGGAAATGGATGGTGTAGAACTTTTCTAGTTTGTTTACAGATCCAGATGATAGCAGATCATCTAGGAGAGGGGCAGGGGGAGTGAAATCTGCTTATATTCCTGGATCTCTTTACTGGGTTTTAATGCATTGGCCATGATGTGCTTTTGGAACAGTGGATGAACTAGTAATGGATGACACTACTCTGACCTCTCTGGATATTATTAGAAGGTGGTATTGCTTGATACCCTGGGACTTGCTCGTGGGATACTATGTAGTCTTCCCATGCTTTTTAAATATTTCTTTGATCACTGTTGGGAAGAATCATGCATGGGTTTGGAACCAGTTGCCACCACTATCCTAATAATACTCATGTATTCTTTCTTTGGGATTCAAGATTGGAGATGCTGAGATTCTCTACTTGTCTTTGGGCTGAAAGAGACTGTTTGTAGGAAAACAAGCTGAATCTGAATTTGGAGAACACATGATTTGTTATATTTGGGTGGATGGACTTTACAATTTGGGTGAATGCTTGTTCAGGATGGGGTCATACTCCCATTTAAAGAGCATGTTCATAGCTTGTGGATACTCCTGGATCTGGCATTAACACTGAATAACCACAAAAGAGCCTTTTAGCAGCTTTAACAGATAAGCCAGTTGTTCCACTGCACCAAAGAGAGAGAGAGGTAGTGTTGACGATTTATGTGCAAGTAAGTTGCAAAGAACCTCAGGGTTGGAACTCTTCATAGGATGGTCCTTGAAGATGATCTAGAAATTGTAGATGACCCGGAAAACACTAACATGAGTTACAAGTAGCAGCTCTTAAGCGGTATTATATAACTCTGTATTGAAACAACTACACTGTTCACCAATTGCTTTCTGAACCTAATTCAGAATATTCACTTTGGTGTATAAAACCATATACAACTCAGTCAAAGCAGAGCAGGACAATTTACTTCTAAACATTTTACCCCATATTCTCAGTTCTTCGACAAGGCATCTTTTGGTGGTCCTGCCATGCTGTGTCAACATCACAGTAAATTCTGTCCCTTGAAGTTAAGGCAATCTCCTTCCTAATTGCAGTTTAGGAGAGGCCTCTTGGAGATTTCAGTTGTGAGTGTATATATACATATGTGTCTGTTGAGAGAGAGGGAGGGAGAGAGAGGGGGGAGGATTGAGTGGCATATACAATTATATTTGTTCTCTCCCTTTCATTTATCTAATTTTCTTTTGAAGCTAAAAAAATTATACTTTAGGGACTGATTTCCATTTATGCAGTAAATTCCATAAACCTTTACATTAAAAAGTTGCTTCTCACAATATGTATGTATGTATGTATGTATTCCTTTGGGTTTGAAGAAGACACGCTGTTGTACAGTTCATCTGTTGACACAGAGATGGCTCTGCAGTCCCAGTCTGAAAGCACAGTCTAGCACAGTGGGGGCACTGGAAGTTATTACTGTGGGTGTTATTCTGTGATGCTGCTCACAGTTTTCTATCAGTTTTTGGTGGTGCCTGTCTTAAAAGCCGGCAGAGGCTTCATAGCACAGGACTCGCCAGTAGGTTCTGTCAGCAGCAGCAGCTTCTAGTTCCCTTGGCTGGATGTCGTATTGGCGTAGGGTTTCCTTCATAGTGTCTTTGTAGCACTTGCATGGATGACATTGAGGTCTCTTCCCAGTCTCCAGTACAAAATAGAGCAACTGGTCGTCAGTTCTAATGCTCTGATAATCAGGGACTCAATGCTGGTGGACTTCGTGCAATCCAAGACCACCAGGTTGGAGAAACAGTCTTGCCAATGAATGCCAAGGATGGAGCAGAGTGTGCACATGTGAAACTTCTCCAGTTGTTTGATGTGTTGTCAATATAGAGTCCAGGACTCACATCCATATAGGAGGGAAGGGATAACCACAGCTCTGTAGACTTTCAGCTTTGTGGAGATATGGATGTTGTGTTGATTGAGCACTCTAGTATGCAGCCACCCCAGAGCCTGGCTGGCCTTGCTGATCCTGGAATCAATTTCTTTGTCCAAAGACCCATTGCTCAAGATGATGCTTCCCAGGTATTTGAAGCTGTTTACATTTGTCAGTTGGGTGTCATCAACGGTGATTTTTGGTTCTATGGGGTTGGTATTTGGTGCAGGCTGGTAAAATACTTCAGTCTTGTTCAGGCTGATAGTCAGGCCGAAGAGCATAGCAGCGTCTGAGAATTCGTTCAGCATCAACTGTAGATCACTGTCTTTGTGCACCAGAAGCGTGCAGTCATCAGCAAAGAGGGTTTCTTGAATGACTGTGTGGAGGCACTTCATCCCAGTGTTTAAGCAGCGGAGGTCAAAGAGAGAGCCATCAGTCAGTACCTAATGTACACTCCCTCCTTGAGACCCTAGAGAGCACGTGATAACATGCAAGTGAAGAACAGATTGAACAGGACTGGGGATAGCACACAACCCTGCTTCACCACATTGGAAATGGCAAATGCAGCTGACCTATCACCACTGTACAGGACATGTCCTGTCATTCCATCATGGAGTAGATGAACCTACTTCACAAATTTCCTCAGGCATCCATAACATCTCAGGATGGTCCAGAGAGCCTCCCTTTTTACAGTGTCAAATGCCTTTGTCAGGTCAATGAAGACAGAATAAAGAGGCTTGTTCTGCTCGATGCACTTTTCCTGGACTTGTCTCACGGCAAATATCATGCGTGCTGTACTCCGTTCACAATTCTCTACACAATTAAAAAAAAAGTATCAAAGTTGATACATATCACCTTTAGGGATGGATAAAGTATACATACAGTTTTTAAAAAAATGTTTTTTGGAGATGTGTAAAGAATCAGACTCAAAATGGCAACTTTGTCTTTTGTTTTTACCCAAACACAGAACCAACATTATCTGATTACTTTTAATAAGGATGTTTTTAGTTCAAATGCTTGTCTAAATTGCCAATTAATACAAATCACTGTTCCCATGGTTACCAAATCTCTTTTGTGCATGCTTGCAGTAAGTTTGAGTTTCTTATTACTTGCTTCACTGCTTGATATGCCTCTCATGGATAAGGGAAGACTAGATAGTATCCTGTGAGCTATTTCCAGGGCAACCATGAGGAGAATTATTTGCTTTCAATGGCAATTTAGATGAACATTTGGAAAAATGTCCTTATTAAAAGAAATTTGAGTACTAAAAGGGGTTATGATTTGGGACTTGTGTTTTGCTTTCAGAGAGAAAGTATACATTTCCTAAGGCAGTCCTAAACTTTGAAGCAGATCAAACATTGCTGGAAGCAGTATAATGTTCAGCTGGGAAATGTCTCTCCTACCATTGGCCATGTTGCCTGCCTGGGACTGCAGAAGCTGCTGGTTCAACAGCTTCTTCAGGGTTACAGTTTTCTTACCTGTGCTGTCATAGTTGATTCTTGGAAAAGGAATTGGGAAGCTAGGAATGCTTTCCTGGTTATGAGGGCAGTGGAAACTTACAAACTCAGCCCAGTTATGTGCAATCACAAGATGCATAAAGTGTTATGTGCAATTTTCTAATTATAGAAACGTGTGGCTGCAATTGTTGATGAAGTTATGACCTTCGGAGTAATCCATGAAGGTTTTCTGCATTAAACTTCCATTTTTGCTACTCAGCAACGGAATTTTCTGACCAAAACAACAGGTGCAGATAGGAAATTAAATGTGCATGAAATGTCTTAACTATATACATAAGATTTCCTAAGCTTTCTTATTATAAAAGAGGTGGGAGGGTGATTGCTAAACCATTTGTGAGGGGTGATGCCTAATAGAAAGGGAGGAGTGTATGGAGACTTTGCTGCTTTACTTTCTCTGGGGAAGTAAACAAACTGAAGTATGTGTTGTTTCCTCCTCTATTTCCTTCACAATAAACCATTTAGGGATAAATAATAATTGGTTAAACTAGATGTCTAGCACTTTCCTTATTGTGATCCTCTTCATCATACTTCCTAAAGTAGGCTGTGAAAAAAAAAAGTAGCGTTACTGTTCCTTTTTCCTGTGAACATGCAGTGAAAATTGGGTTAGTCTTTGTAAGATGTCAAAACTAATTTTCTTAATCTCCCCTTTAAATGGGAGGGTGGTGGTTATAGAGAATTTCTTGCACCACCTGTATTGCACTGTTCCCTTTTTGTTAATTGGTAATCAATCTTGATTTTGTTGGGTTTAGGAGTTTTACTCTTGGCACATATGTAGAACCAATTATATCGTAAATCACCAGTGTTTCAGCAGATGTCATTCTGATTGTTCCCCGCTGCATAGAGCACTACTAGTAAAACATTTGAGGTCAGGAACTTGGATTCCTTAACCACTGTATTCAAGGAAACCCATTTATTGTTCTGTCTCAGTAGAAAAAGTTTATTTCTCTTAGACTTATATCACATTGGCAGCCTATCAAGGAAAGTCATAATTACATTTATGCAATTGAGGGGGTGGATGGGTAGAGAATCCATTAATCTGTCTTAATGAATTAAGACTGCTTCCCTCTTTTTTAGCTCTCCAGTATGTATGTAGTAGATTCTTAAGAATACAATATTTTATGTTCTTTATCAAGCAAGAATTATGCTCTGGGCACTGAAACAGACTGCTTGACCTGTGTCTTTTGCATTGTAAAATTGTTAAATGTATTCTTTGTACTTGAAACGGTAAAAGGATTTATAGAGACTTTATTGCATGAAGCTATGCTTATCACAAATTATTGTGAGTTGGGTATTGAGATTTTGGAGCAGCTTTCTTATTTTAACTTGTGGTATGAAAGTTGAATTTAAAAAAGGTCAAAAGGATCCTTCACCTTAACTAGTCTATTAAGTCTACCTACAGTACATTGGAGAAAAAAGCAACACAGCAAGTATTGCTTTGGAAATGAATATTGACAGCTTCCTCACTGTCATCATTTGAGCTGCTTGCTCGATGCTTGCTGACTGCATTGTATGGAGTTGAATCATATCTCTAGGTTGCTCAGAGAATATGAGGATTAGGTACAATATACAGAAGTACTTTTTGAGAGCATCCAGATTTGAGGAAAATGCTTGCCAAAATCAAGGGTGTGTGCTTTTTAATCTTTATCACCTGCTCTTTTCAGCTACATAGAAAAAAGGGAATATATTTGTTCAAATATTTTCTTTATGTGGAGGCATCCAAATGTTTCAAGTTCTCTTTAATGAGTTCATGAAGAGGGTTGGATGCAAAACCTATTACAGAAGTTCACAGTCTGCAGCAATGAATAATTTATATTGGAAGTTTGATACCTGAATTTTTATTTTTGTATGGTCTAGGGAAGGACATGGAATAGCTTTTGATAGGGAAAGACTTGAGAGATTGAAAATGGCATTGGAAGGTTTACAAACAGAATCATAACTGCCAGAGGCACAAAAGCATATCCAAGATCTATGTTTCAGGTTTTGTTGGACACTAAGATCTATGAAAGCATATGAGCCATTTATAATTTTAGGTTTCCCCTGATTGTGCTGTACTTGAAGGAGAGAATTGAGAATCATGTGTTTGGAAGGGACATTGTCTTCCTAGCATGGGAAAGACAGTTGTTTAAATCCTGAGCATGTGCACGTCAGAGCAGATCACCAAGGCCAAATGCATGGGCAAACTTGCTCTTCTACAACAGCCCCTTTCACATTGGCTTAACTTTAGTGTCTCAGCTGCCAGCAGGAACTCATGGAAACTATTTATCATTTCTGACATAGGAGGTAAAATCCCTCTTGTTTTATTGAAAATACACTCTTTATATTTTCATTTAACAGCTGCTTTGAGTAGTCTGGTGAATGCTGGGAACAGTTCTGTGAGAACCACAGCAACATGCCAGAACACTAAGCATCACACCTCAGTAAAGCAAAACAGTATGGCTGTTAATCATATCTGTTTATTGAAGAAAGCTCCAGATAAACCACTTAACCTACTTGCTTCCCCTGAATGCTTGCAACTGATTATTGTTTAACAGGTGAATGTTACTGTTTTCTGATCATAAGAAACAAGAGGTACAGAAATATGAAGTCTGCACAATCCATGCAACAAGTTAAAAAGAGGGATTTGTTTAGCTCCTGATAGCTATGGACAGAAAGACTATCTATAAAACCAATTTTAGCTTCTTAACTAACCCATAACTTTTAATGTGTGAAAATATATGAGGTGAAAAGGGATGGCAGTCATGTTCTGTTTGTATTAATAAGCACTGTCATTTATGTATACCTTTTGCTATGCAATTGGATAATGAAGGCTTGTATACGTATGGAGAATTTTTTCTCAAATGATGTAGTATTCTACAGTTTTATTTAAAAAGTGCTCTTTTTGCTTTGACAGCTTGAGCTCTCGTACTTCATGCATGAAAATTAAGTAATTTAGTCCAGTTCAGATATTAGGGCTGTGCAAAACATTCAGATGGGGCATTCATAAAATGCATTGCTGTGAGCAAGACACATCACTTCCAAGTGCCGAAGCAGCCCTATCCCATGGAAGACATGGTATGCCTGCTTTGAGAGTTTCACCAGGTTGTGCGTATGTGCATGGGCAGACCACATTTCCTTCTGGGACTCCCAGTGAGGTGATGCACACAAATGCAGAAGCAAGCTGGAAATGCCTTTGAAGCAGCCATGCTAAGCTTCCAGAAGCTGTGGCTGCCTCAGTGCTTTGAAGAGAGCTATTCCGTGAAATGCTCATTCAAATGCTTTGTGTAATTATATCAGATATTCCTGGTCAGCTGCTTTCAGAGGGTGCCAAGTCTTAATGTACCTATCGTATATGAAAATAAGTAGATTAGTCTTCTGATATCTGTTGGAAAAAATCTTTTTAATCTGGAAATGAATCCATTTTTAAGAGTACAAGATACTTTAGTGAGATAGTGTTTCGTTTAAATGGTAAAGCAGTCTTCAACAAATATTCAAACCATTATGTGATAAAAATCTGGCAACACATTTGAACCACAAATCCTTTTTTTTTAGTTCTTATTAATCTGGTTGATAAAAATTAATGGGATGAGATCTTGATACCTGAAATTGTGAACATCAAAAACTATAATGTATAGTTCCAAATAAATTTAGCATAGTTAAAGTCAATTAAAAAAAAAACCAAAATCCTGGCCCTGCCCATGAGCAATGGTCCCATTGCGTCATTGTCATGTCTACTTGGTCTTTGCCCACCCACCAAAATGTAAATGTGATTCCTAGACACCAAAGGGTTAGTCATTCCTGAGTAAAGTTTATGCTAGGTAAAGTTTATGCTTAAAATAAACTTTGCTTTTCAGGTCATTTTAGTACTCATACAGTGCATTCTGTCAATAAATGGTTAGTCTGCAAATAAAGTGAGTAGTTTTGTGTATATATGTATAAAGATATTCCTATACAAATTGTTGCCAGAGCCCAAGTCAGTAAAAAAAGAAAAAATAAATCCTCACAAACTATTTTTTGTTTACTATTTCAAAATGTAGAAGGAAAAAAAAGTTGGGATAGAATCTGAAATCTGTTTCTTGGAAGAAAAGCAGCAAAGGCTGGTTGTCCTTAAAAAGAAGCTCTGCAGTGAGATGTTCAGGGGAATATTTTCCCCACCGAATATCGTCTCCCACAGATTACTAAACAGTTTACCAAGCAGAATAAGAAGCTGCTTATGCCTCTAAATGTATAGTGTTAGGCCATACATTTCAGAATGAATGTGTGTGTATGTAAAAATGTAATTGCGAACACAGAAAGTTGAAGAAATATCAAGAAGAACTTTCAAAGAAATAAACATATTTCTAGATTTTCTGCTTGCTCTTGTGAAATTTCTGTGAACTGCACATTATTTTATAATTATTAAAATAATAACTTAAACTAATTGTCAAACATTAGTTATCCCAACTGCTTCAATAATTTTATTAAATCAGATACAGTATTTCTGGAGGTTTTAATAGCTCTTTTTCCACTCTAGTTTTTTTATCATTATAAGTGTAATTTTTAATAAAATTACTATAAAAATAAAAGTGTCAATTTTATTTTGTATGCCAAATCCATAACAATAATGAAAGAGTTACAAAACACTGTAATATTATATCAGGTTAGGATTATGTAATAGGCAGCAAGAACAGCAGCAATAGCAAATAAAATAAGCAGCAGTAGCTGTTCAGCAAAAAGCCTGTATAAACAAGGAAATTCTTAGCAAGCTCTGGAAAGTCACAAAAACTCAGAAGTATCTTCAGGGTGGGTGATGCACGGAAAAAAAACCCACAGGTGGACCTTTGAGTACGTTGTTGCTGCTGCCATCTTGACATTTTGGACCAAGCCCTGTGGACACCCCTGTGAAAACTGATACCATCTGTAATTTAGCAGGGAGGGAACTCCATGTTCAGGGCACTATTATTGGAAATGCTGCTCTGGATTCCTGCATAATGAATTCATGACAAAAATGGCATTGTTAAGAGGGTACCAGCAGTAGATACTAATGCCAGCAGGAACCTGAAGGAGGAGGTGACCTATCAGATACTCATATACTGTTTGAGGATTTGTCCTTTAATATGTTCCTTGAATTTGACTCCATAGCTTATTGGCACTAGTGCAGATCCTTCCGGGCAAGTGTTGGCAATTGGCTTCCTTTTTTCCCAACCAGTTAGAACTCTGAATTAACAGTAGCTTTATTGTTACCATTCACTGGAGCATAACATGCAATACATATGAATTCCTACTTTCATACATAACCACAACAATCTAGATGACAACAATTCATTGTTTCTGATGAACATTTCAGCTTATTGGTTCAAATTAAACCTATACTTTTACTTCAGTGCATGTATTCATTAACTCCACTCCAAAAGAGATGGCCTTCATTCAGGTTTTCTGCATCCTTCTCTTTTCTCTTAGTTTCACAAGCTCTCAACTATTTCATTCTTTTTAAAATCACTAATTCATGCTATTTACCATTTAGTCCTGTTACATTCTATATCACATTCTTCTGTGTGCCATAGTTGTCATCAGATGGGCCCATAGATACTGATCTCTGCCACCTATCATGATTCTGATCAACTGAGGCTTTCACATGCTGGCTTTTAATAACAGAAGGGAAGAGTAGACAAGCTTTCCACTCTTGGTAGTATTGTGCCTCAAGCAACATTCTCTCCTAGCAGTAAGGACAGTATGGGTCAATTTTTGACTTTGCTACAAATGCAGCTAAAGACCCTGATCCCTCAGAAATTGTTCACTCAAGTTAGATGAACCAACTTTATACCTGGCATTCTTTGAAGTATATTTGCTTGAAATTTGCCAATGCTATTTTCTCTTATTAAATCACTTTTAGCCTCTATATACAGATTTTCGGTTTCTGAAAGGCTGTTCCATTGCACTTGATATGCAGATGTGATCAGAACTGATATTGGTCTCTTCTGTAGCATCAGATGCATGAGCTTCAGGCTGCAAGTAGAAGATCAGAAACTTTCTCTTCGTTTTCAGTAAACAAAGGTTTGTTGTTATGCCAGAACTCAGACCAATGGTTAATCTTGTTTGAAGACATAAACCAAAATTGTGAACTGTTGTTTGAAGTTTGCTTGCAGAGGCTTCAGGCTCCCAACTGGCTTAACAATCCAGCTCAAGAAAATGAAAAAAATCAGGCTGAAAATTTTATCCCACTTATATGGTGCCTCCAGCTATATTACATGTAGATCATAGGCTAAAAAGAGTTTCCTATCCATAATTAAAAAACATTCCAAGTTTGTATGATGACATATTACTATCCTTAGTGTTCTATTTCTGCTCTACATTTCTCTGCAGTATGCTTAACCAAAGTTGTTCTGCTGTTGGTTCTATTGTTTTTATAATTGCAGAAAAATAAGTGTCTGGCAAAGTTACAATTGTCTTGATTTGGGCTTTAGCACTTAAGAGGCATCTGCATGTCCCATTTTCATGGGTGTTGAGTATTCAGTTTAATCAAACCTCTAAAACTGTATCTACCACACTTTTATATATAATGTTTAACAAGTCACTCTTGCTGAGGTAAGACATGTGAAAGGTTAACTAATCTAGTCTATTGTCAAGTCTGTCCTAGTTTCCCTTTAGAAATGATCATATTCTATGCTATAAAAGAAAGTTTGGAAGATCTATTGGACTATCCCTGGTCCTTTTTGTATTATAAAATGGTTGTGAATTACATAAGAAAGAAACAAGCTACAGTAAGATCAAACGTAGCTTCACCGATGTCAGGAGCAGAATTTATTTGCCCGAGCCATTTCTAGAGAAGATGTTCCAAGAAAATGTGGGCTTTGTTTTAAGTGTCCATTTGCTGTTCTCTGTGACCAGTCATTGTTTTCCTAAAGATTTATAACTCAGCTGTTTCAATTTGTGATGGGCTGAAGCCTTGGAATGTAGATTGGCAGTTCAGAGGTCAGAGTTTTCCTTCAAGAGCAAAATGAAGAATTAGATTATGCAGTGTGTCTTTTCTTTGAAGAATAAAAATGCTACTCGAAGTCCTAAACTTATTACTTCCAATAGTTTCTTTTGGATGTATCAGTTGCTCAGAGAAAGTTGGATTGCAATTCTGTGATTAATCCAATGGTTAATAGAAAAACTTACATAAACAAAGTTCAGTTTTATCAATAGCTTAGTTTCATCATCTGATATCATTGTGGTTTTTGATATCAAACACACAGGTGGTGACCTTCTCTGATGAAAATAAATGTTTTGAAGATAAACAATGCAAAAAACTAACCATCAAGTATATATGTTGTTAAGAGAGAATGAAACAGCAGTGCCTACCCAAACTGCTTACAAACTATTTGATAACCTACTCTAGGACCTTGCTCAGAATAGACAAGCTGATTTGTAGTTTTCTGTGGTTTGTAGTTTCCTGGGTCCTTCTCCTTCCTCTTTAGAAGATGGGAATGACAAGTTGCTCTCCTCCAGTCTTCTGGGACTAGAGTCATAATCGTCTAGTTGCCTAGTTAGGTGGCAGCATCTAGCCAACTTTAGTTGGTATAAAAAACAGCTAAGCAGGGTCAAATTTATTTGAACCTAAATGGAAGACTACTGGGAAATCCCAGGGCCATAGATTAAACTGGCAAGAAAAATTCATTGAAGAAAAAGACAATGGCAAACCACTTCCATATTGAAGTGCCATATTGAAGAGCCAGTTTGGGCTAGTGGTTAAGGTGCTGGGCTAAAAACCAGGAGACTGTGAGTTGTAGTCCTGCCTTAGGCATGAAAGTCAGCTGGGTGACTTTGGGCCAGTCACTCTGTCTCAGCCCAACTCACCTCTCAGGGTTGTTGTTGTGGGGAAAATAGGAGGAGGAAGGAGTATTAGGTATATCCCATGCCTTGAGTTATTTGTAAAAAATAGTAAAGGCAGGAATATATATATATATATATTGTACCAAGAAACCTACATGTAAGACATGTCCATGAAGACACCGGGAATCAAGCTTGCCTCAAAGGAGGAAGCACCTTTTTGTTATCTAGATATTGATCAATCACTTGCGCATTAACCAATTACTTATTCTAAATAAACATATTAAGAAATCCAGTCAAGATGCCTTAATGAGATACAGAAGGAAACATGAGTACTTCAAACTTAATGAACCAAAGTACCACAGAGTGAACATGTCGAGTGCAAGCAGCTGTGGGTAGCTTGGTACTGATAAGAAAAGTGACAAGCAAAACATTGAAATATCTGTGGTCTTAATTTCCTTAGAATGGCTATGCCGCCTAAAGTGGATGTCTGAGACATTCAGGGGAAATTAAGATGCAGCAATTATAGCCTTGCCTGGTTCTTTTCTTAATGCCGGTCCTTAATTACAAACCTAATTTAAAAGTAACACTAGCCCAGCAGAGCATGTAATATGAACCTTATATTTGCTTGATTCCTGATATAATCCTGAGCCTGGGCTATTTAATCTTTAGCCCAACTGATTAACTACTATGGATAAAGGATATACACAAAGCTAATTAATTGTACTTTGCGGCAGTATAAGGTTTAGTGATACTTAATGCAAATGGCATGTTGGAAAGGAAACTGAACTTTTAGGATTTATTTCTATTATAAATAATTTTCCAGAATTGTTAGGCTTTACAGCATTGCCACCAAATAGGGAAAAATGATCTGACCTAATTATTATATTTTCAACAATTTTTAGAAAATGAATTACTACTTTTAGCAATCAGTACTGGGGTAATTTATCAGTAAAATCTTATATCAGGTTTCTCAAAATACGATATGCACTGTAAATTTATTATTTTTCTTCCATTGTAACAATTCCAATTGTTAATATCCTATTTAAGTTCTGCATCCATGTAATCAAGCAATCTTCAGTTTGTTCAGTTTCTAAATCATATTTCACCAACAATTTATAAATAAGGCCCAGCAAGTACTCCAAGTTATGTGTTATAAATTTTTTCAGATTCAGCCAGATCTCTAAATGTTCCACCTTTTTAAAATAATCCCTTTAGAACATTACTGCTTATTCAGGGATATTTGAACCAATCAGGTGGTTCTTACATTCTTAAGAAAGAATCTCAAATCTTTCTCAATCTCAAATCTTGTAATCTGATGATTAATTTGTCTCTCCGTCAGGCAAATATTTTTGTTCTCTCATCCTCATGAACATAAATGTTTGCTAATGAAGCAAGGGGTGATAAATCTGGACTAATTCTTTTTCTGTTTTATATATATATCAGCATATAAAAATATACTTTTTATATGCTGCTTATTATCGTAAATTGTCAGTTCCTGTTTGTATCAAGCCAAAGGTATTTGTGCAAACCATCTGGAAATCCTGCTTCCTCAATATCCCAAGTATTGATAGGTAGGCTAGGTAAAGTGATCCAATCTATAATCCAAGTTAGACAACTAGCTTGATACTACAGTTTGAAGTTTAGTACTGCCAGACCACATCATTCTTTTGAACCTTGTAATATTTTAAATTTAATCCTCAGTCTCCTGTTAGATCATATGAAGTTAGTTTAGCTATTAGCTTCTTTCAATCATTTCATGCCCCTTTTTTTAAGGATTTGGACAGCCCTAGTAAATTATACTGGATGAAAAATCTATATGCATGTGCATATGTATACATTCCTGTGCTTGTACATAAGTGATTTATGTTTGCATGTGTGCACCCATCAAACAGCATACTGTCACCTAATGTTATATATCAAAGGCATAAATGAATAGGAAAAAAAAATCACTTGGTGACTTTTTGTGAAACTTCAAGTCACATTAGTTTCTAGGTATAGACACTATCTTGTGTAAATATAATTCTCATATTAAAAATGGCATTCTTAAGAAATGTTAATATCTTAATTGTGTACTTCTATAAGAAGGCCAGCTTTTATATTGAAGAATGATGCATATGCTGTTTTTTGTCACAATCTATGATGCAAGCCTTAGTCTATTTCTTTGAGGAATTAGAAGTAAACTGGAAGTGTTCCTGATCTAAGAGAACATTTCTGGAGAATGGGTCATTTCATAATTATGTAGAATATTGGGGGAGGGGATGTTGCCCTTCTTAATATCTGTAGGGTTCTTACAACTCCTGATGTCAGGATATAGAGCGAAGAACCATGCTGAGATCAGAAGCTTTAGCTCTAGTGTTTATTGTTCTGCTCTACAATACAAAATCCTGCTAAACTGAGAAAGCACCAGCAATTTCTCCCAGAAAAGCTCAGAGGCTAAGGCAGTTCCTTTCTGGATCTCTTGATAGGGAGGCAAAGAGAATCAGTCCTGCCCGTGCGTTTTTCCCCCTGGAGAGGGCCCCCCTCTCCTTCATCAGCCATAACACCTGAGCACTCCATAACACCTGAGCACTACAGTCACGTGAAAAAGAAAGTACACCTTCTTTGAGTTCTATGGTTTTACATATCAGAACATAATAAAAAAAATCTGGTCCTTAGCAGGTCTTAAAATTAGGTAAATACAACCTCAGATGAACAACAATACATGACATATTACACCGTGTCATTATTTATTTTACAAAAATAAAGCCAAAATGGAGAAGCCATGTGTGAAAAACTATGTGCACCCTTACTTCTTCCATAGGTATTAAGAGGCTAAGTATCAGCCAGGTGCTGCTAATCAAATGCCCTTGATTAATTGATCATCAGCAAGTGTGACCACCTCTATAAAAGCTGAAGTATGTATCCTGTCTGTCCAGTTTTTATGTGTTGTCATATATCCGAAACTGGGCATCTTCCTTGTTCGCAAATTCTCTCTAGCAGCAAACTCAATTTTTATAAAGATTGTCTATATAAACATAGATTTTGATGTTCTTATCTGGCATATAATCACCTGAGGCATATGTACTTAATTCTTTAGATATATAATGTCAATAATTGTAGCTCGCATTCCAGAATCAAATACTTTTCTAGCTGCCACTGGAAATTTCCTTCCCCATCTGAAGATTGCTAAAGCATGAAAGCATGTGAAGCGGAAAGTTCCCCAGATGTATGGCTTGTCACGTTTTCAGATTTTTGTTCAAGCTGTTCATGCTGTCATTGTTAATAGATATTAATTCAAAGTTGATTTCTACCTTTAGCTTAGCTTGCATTTTATGTTGAATGCCTGAAAATAATAATCACCTTTCATGGTATCCTGGAGTATGTGTGTGTTTCTAGGACTTTTTCCATCTCCATTAACAGAGTTTTCAAATGTGGTATATTCATATTCAAATTGATATGTAGATATATAAAGTGCAATCTCATTCTTGTTTTTCTGTAAACTGATTATTACGGTAACTTTTCCTTGAGTAAACAATAGAACTGTATTAAGATTCAGATGAAATATTTAAGGCTCTAATTGCAACTAATAGTGTTTTCAAATCTCGGTGAACTAAATTGCTTGCAAGGTGTTTGGGTTACCAACACAGGATTCTCATCTAAGATTCCTGCCTTTGTGGACTGTCATCACTCAATCCCAAGGCAGGTCCACAAAGAAGTGCACATCTGTGTCTTGCTAACCAGCAAATGCTTTCTCATGGTCCTTTCACTGGTGATATACTGCCAGACAGCTAGCATCTCAAAATGGCATGGGATAGGGGATTTATTGGCCTGATTGCTTATTGCCCATTGAAACTTATGTGTATTGGCTTTGGAACAAGCTCCTTTCATACTTCAAGAAGGGTTATCCAGCAGGCAGCCATCCAGATGATTTCAAATTCAGTGTAATGGCTCAGTGTCTAAAAGGTTGACATATCACTCTGTGTACTTAACAGATAAATAGAGAAATCTAAGTTCTGTAGACAGAATAATATATGCATATGAGATGTTAATTTTAAACAAGGTGCACAATCTGTGATTTTGTAGAGTATGATCCTGCTTGTACTTGCTTCTAAGAGTATGTTCCTAGGCACACTACAATTTGATAAAGTCTTATGAATATTGAGGCATAGAACGGAAGGAATTCTTAGGTATGATTCTCCTAGGTTGATACTGGAGTGACATAAACTGACCTGAACACAATGTACTGATAGGAAAATAAATGAAATACTTCTATTAATAAGCTTGAATAAACAAACAAACAAACTGAACTCTTTACTTCAGCCCCTGTGACATGTTCCATTTAGATTTATAATTATAGTAAGATTCAAATAATACAATATTAGAATATAACTGCCAATACTTCAGCGCCACCTCAGAGGTTTTCAACTTGTAGTACATAGCCCAGAGTCATGAGTTGGGCAGCTTTATAAATGTAATTTATAAATAAATGCCCTGTTTAGATTTTTGCACACTCATGCACATACAAACATGCACAGGCAACATGTATGTCCTGTAGTCCCTGTAGGGAAAAAATGCAGTTGCCTCCTATGGCTATTAGAGTTGGAAAGAATTCTAGAAGCCACACTGCACAGGCTTTCCCTACCTTGTTTAATCCCCATGAAATAAAATGAAATACTGTAATTTTGTGCTAATTCTGTGCTATACTGTACTATACATCTAAACACCAAACAAGATCTGATGCACATTTAATTGTGTACCTTAAAAAACCCTATGTAAATAGTCTTCACTCAATGACAAGGGTCATTATTATTATTATTCGGATTCGGATTATTCGGATGGGGGAGGGGGATTTAACTCTTTCTTTCCCCTGTTGCAATCTTGATGAAAATGCTTCCCCTGCAAAATGTATTTGCCTTAAGAGGAAGTCTGCACTGTCTTCAGCGGGGAATTTTCTCCCAATGCAAAATGTGAAAATTATCTGTTCCTACCCCAGTGACTTCATTTTGTTTTCTGAAATATGAACATTATATATAAATATGACTTTAATAGCAAGCCTAGTTTGGAACTTTTGCATTTGAGATCAGGGAGAAATTGCCAAATATTTTGCTTCAACAGTTGGGATACTCCATGAAATGTTTCTGTAACTACATTTCAGGATTGAGATGTTCATGTTTTATGCCCCATTGCTTTATTAATTGCATCAAGTGCAATTTTAATCAAAAGGAAATTACCAAAATAGAGAGGAGAAATGAATTCCCTTCTTTATATTTCAATCCTTCCAGTTAAGAAGAATAATTTTATCCAGGATAACTAGGAAAGGAAACTCAAATTCCTACCTTGTGTAAATATAGCTGTTGCCTGCATTATATCACTAAGACTTCTCAACACATCTGGAACAAAAAGCAGTTCCAATAACATTAAAGCATCCTATTTTTGTTGGCACACAGATGCTATGATATATGCCAATCAGTAATGGGTTTTGGAAAGAAGCTGCTCTAAAATTCTTCTAAACTATTCTTCTGGGAAATTATTCAATTAAATACAACTAAAATTAATGCTTGGCTGCTTTGTTTGAATAAAACAAAATAAGCAGCTGGAAAAGAAAATCCCTTTGTGTGTTAAAGAGCAAAGGCTCCAATTAATATCAGTGGATTATGAGATCCTCTTTCTTCCTTCCAACAGCTAATTCTAAATGAAAGGGGCCAGTACTAGTCAGAAAAAAATGTGGGTTTCACACAGACAAAATCAGACTGGAAGCCCCTTTACAAACACAAGATAAAAATAACACAATCTGAAGTTGGGGATAGTTTTTTGGATGTGTGATAACCTACTGGTGGTCAGTGCCAGCTCAAGGGAATATGGTGCCTCTAGGCCACATTGCCTGATGGCACCACCTCCCAATGATGCAAAGATCTGTGTTTTTAGAATGATTAAATATAACATCTGCTCTGTGGGATGTGACCTTGGCAACTACAGCTTGGTCCACCACCATGCCGGAGCAGAGTTGCCAGCTGTAGTCAATTGAAAATTGCTAAGCGTCAGTGCAAAAATACCCCAAATCCTGTATTAATAATACAAAAGGTTGATTCTTTAAAAGCTGATGAAACACAAACAATTTTTTTGCAGGCTTTGCTTTTGAAAGGAGGGGTGGTGTTGGCATCCCCTAAACTTTGATGCCTCAAGCCAGTGCCTACCCGGTCTTAACCTAAAGCTGGCCTTGCTGGTGGCATAGATATGTGTGTAGGTGTAGAGGTAGAGGTAGATAGATACACACCCACTTCTGTATTTCTATGTGAAATATACTGCAGCAATTGCTAAAATAAAAATGAGATAACAAAACACTTTGCAGCACAGCAATATTACATAGAGTTCCAGTTGTACAACAGAATTTTGAAGATGATCAGAAGCTGTAAAGCTCTCTAACCACTAAGTTATCTTAGGGCTCACCTTATTAGATCTGCCTCTGCCCATCTGGCCTAGGCATCAAGAAAGGGCTTGCAGAAAGTTACAACCCACAGGACACAAGAGGTGCATGGACCCAGAAGCAGCCTTTGGGTAGCAGACTCCACATTGTGGAACCCACTGCCACCATAATATACACAACACTGATCCTTTGGTCATTTTGCAAAGCACTTACACTTTTTCAGTGGGCCTTTGCTCCAGGATGAAGACTTTGAATAACCATTTTGTTTCTCTTATATTTGTGTTCTGGTTTTAACTATTGTTAACAACTTTGTACATTGTGCAGTCTTAATCTTAATGATTGGGGCAGTTTTAGAAACTATAAGATGAATAAAATAATCTTTCTAGTTAAGTATTTTTAAATATTTGTATATCACTACCAATTTAAAATCCCTTTCCCTTTCCTCCCTCCACTCCCCACTGACCATACCTTACTTTCACACAAATGCCCCAGCTCCACTTTAAAGAATCCTTTAGCTCTTGAGGGCAGATATGGAAGGGAAATCTCTGGTGCTGCCAAACACCAGAACAATGCTTTTTCAAAGGTCATAACTATAAACATAAAATAATCTAGAACTAGTTAATCTTGCTCTTGGGAGAGGGGGACATCAAAGGGTACCCAAATATCTGAGTTCAACAACAGGCATATTAATTGTCAGCCGTATCCTATGGTGACATGTTCAAGTCCACAGGTAGAGAGCCATATAGGAAGCAGCTCATAGCAGGCATTTGACTGAAACCAGCCTGCTTTCACAGTTCTTTTCTCACTCTTGTCTTATGCTTTTGTAAATGCAGCTTGTCCTTGGCCTATTCCAAAGGCAAGAAGAGCAGGACCCATTCTTCAATACCCTTGCCAGATCCAAATATCTTTTAAACAAATCCAAAAATAGTAGCACAAAGATGGTCTGGGAGAGGGAGTTGCATGGCTGAAGCCTCTTTTCTCTTCACTGCTCTCAGGACTCCGTGTGTGGTTTGAAAGAAGTCTCTAAAGAGGGCACACCTGAGTATTCTGCTTCAGAATGGGGTGTAACAAAAAGTGTAAACCAAACAAATCGTCCTGCCTTTCCCGGAGGGGAGAAGAGAAGGAGCATTTCACTTCCTGCAGAATGAAAATGTTGTTTTTCTTATGTTGAACAGCTTTCTGTTCTGCTGGCACCCTTGGCCCATCTGCCCTGAATTTCCCTCTCTAGCAGTCTCCCCTCCACTGTGCCAAATTCTTTTCCACTGAATTCATTTATGAAGAAGAGTGATGGAAAGAAAGTACGTTTCTTTTCCTGATTAACATTTTGTAATGCCCCAACCTCTTGACTGGTGTTTCACATTAGCTGCAGAGTTTGGGCTCATAAAGATTAGGACCTTCCAAATTTGCTCAGTTTGGAAAGCTCAGGGATTCCTGACCATGAATGAAGAGCTTTCCAGTGAAGCAATGCAAAATGAAAGCTGCACACCAGTCTTTTCCTTTAACTTAGCAGCTGCCCGTAAATACCGTGCCCCTCACTTCAGAATGCTTCATATTGAGTTCTGTAAGTATTCAGCAAGAGAACTGTCTTGAAGCAGGAGAGTTTTTGGAAGATAAAGCACTTGAGGAGGTGAAGCACGTGGGCAAAAATAATTGTGGCTATTATTAGTCATTTTGTGGTACATGTCAGGAATTCAGTGCATTTCACATGAAACTCATTATCCTTAAAATATTCTGAAATGTAGGCATTATTTTTCTCCTCCACTCTCCTCCATTAGAGATAGTGGAATAGTACATGTGATTGTTATTACCCGTACATTCATAACAATTTTCTTACTAAGATTGAAATCAATACGTTGGTTGAAGCACTCCTCCAAAGCCATAGAAACTTGTGTCAGATGTAAAATAATGACCTGCTTGTACAAGTGCCAGTCTATATCAGAGCTGCCTAATTTGGAATTGGAGGCCTGGGAATTTTTCAGTGGCTAAATTATCACCATGTTGTTACCACTGTTGCTATGTAATTATCATATATACATTTTCATTTTACAGTGAGGAAAAAAAGTAACTGTGAGCAGAACAGAAAAGGTGCCCCTCTGAACACTCCTGAAGAGGGGAGTGGGGGCACACCTGCCTTGACTTCAGATAGAAGGGGGAAATCCTGGGAGTTAGGATGAGTTGGGAGTTCCTGCGCAAGTGGCCTCCCTTGCAGCTCTCGAGAAAACACTGCAAAACTGTCCTTACAATGTTTTCTCTGAAGTAACAGCTGAGCCAGAATTAAATCAGTTCAGCTTCTCAACTACATGGAAGCACTGTGGGAGTGGCTGCCTTCACCTGAGGAAAGAGACTCAACCTTCTCTTACACAAAATACTTAAATTTTCTTTACATTTTCTTCCTGTAAAAAAATTGTGAAGAAATCATCATCATCATCATCATCATCATCATCATCATCATCATAGTTATTAAAAAGAAGAGTGCAATAATATATGAGAAACAACATTGAAAAAAAGGGTTGAAAGTGAACAAGTTAGACAAAAGAAGAAAGCCGAGTTTAAGAGCCCGTCTGATAAATGCAGTAGAGTTGTTATGGCAACTGTAAAGCTATCACCTTGAATCTGTATTCAAAATATGAATGGGAACAGGTAGTTGAGAGGAAGGGAGAATCATCAAATTGCTTAATTTGGACATACTTTTGAGGGGGATTCCCATCCCATCCCAAAAGGTTTTTCAAGGGGTACAAACTGGTAGAGGGAATTTAGCTCTATCCCACCTAGAATGTATGGAATGAGAAGGAAAAATCTGGAGTGATATGGTGAAGTAGTCAGAGGACTCTGTGATTTAAATGATAAATTAAAGGTATTTTTAGTATAGCAAAATTACAAGATTAAGCTAAATCCTAATCCCTTTTCCTCTACTTTATTAATTTTAACTGTATATACATATGAAATGTAATCAAGTATAGGATCCTAGAAAAAAATGTAGTCTGGTTTATTTATAACAGCTGAATCCAGTGTGATGTGAGGGCTGGCATTGTAGAGCATTTTATCCCTTCATATCATGTAAATTTATCATGCAGGAAGAGGCAGAAAATAACATCTTTCTACTTTCTTCTGCCCAAAGAAATCTGGGTTCAGAGTGAAGCCTACTACAATCCAGTGCCAAACTATGTTTGGTTCAAGTGGTAGCTGTGTTGAATGTTTTAATAATTCATTACACTAATTATGCATATGGTACTTTTGATGCCTTTAGCATAGCTGATACCACATCTAAAATAGTCCTCCTTCTACTTAACCTACTTTAGTGGATTGCAGTGCAAAATCAAAATTATAGAATTCTTTGTTTTGATAAAATTATTTTTGTTTAGAAGCAATAATAGAAAGCTTAGATACTAATATTCAATAATGTTCCTCTTCCTAGAAATCATTGATGATCTTGCCAATTTGGTAGAAAATACTGATGACAAACTACGCAAGCAAACCAAACATGTCATGATGGTGGACAAAAAGTCAACCTCCTGTGGTAAGATTTTAAATTTCATTTCTCTTGCTTTTCTGGTTGCTGGTTTATGTGTTTTGAAGCCTGGTTTAAAGCCATTTAATTTTTTTCTGACAACCAGTACTATCTCTTTCATATAATCTTGCACTTTCCTCTACAAACAATCTAACAATTATATCCAGAACACTTGAAAAAATGTCTACCCTTTTTGAAAGAGGAAAAGAAGTGTGATGAACCAGGCATAAAAGTATTATCCCAAGTTCAATTAAAGAAAAAGAGTTACTTATCCCCCTGGAAGGCAATCTCTACTTTGAGATAGTCCCTCTTCCTGGAATGAGTAGGCAAAGTCCAATCTTAAATGGGTCTTGCCAGGAGAGGTACCATCATGCCTCCCATTGGCCCTGCACAGAATGCAGGGAGTTGGATTCATCTGGAACTTCAAAAGCCCAGCTGTTGTTTAGTTTTTAAAAACAAAACACCATTCTTGTCTTTTATTTTAGACCTCCCTTCCTTTCTCTTGTCTTTTCCCTTGTTAGAATAGGGATGGTTTTGAGGGTGAGGCTGCCCCACTGTTGGAGACTACTGTGCCACTGTAGCAGCCTGAAAACACAATCTGGAAACCATGGCAAGATGTTACCAATCTTTCCTGTTGGTGGGAGTGGCACAGAATAGCTGATTAGTGTGGCAGCAGCACTACACAATAAGCATTGTGGAACTATCTAGTTGAATCCAAGTATCCAGCTTCTGTAGAAAACCCAGCCAGGCCAGAAAGAGGACACAGTGCTGAAATGGCACATTCTAGTACAATTCCATCTCCTTTCATATAGGGCAGTTAGGCTAGTTATGGAGTATTGTGTCATGACAGTGGAAGAGGGGATAAACAATGACAAGGAGGAATTCCAGAGCAGCAAGCTGAGAAGGCATCAAGCCCAAAGAGGTGCTAAACAAAGTCTCAATTTTGAAGAAGCTCAATTTAGGAAGTGGATTATTAAAGTTTAGCAGATTTCTGGAGCTGTGACTGTTTTTCAACAGACAAAACAGAAGATATAAATATCTCTTCCTCTGCAAAAACATAAGAAACAAAGAAAAAAGAGCAGTTTGTTATAGGGGGACAGATTTTCCACAAGACTAAGAAAAGAAGTAAAACGGCTTACAGCTTCTCCACAGAATCTGTATATTTGAGACCTTCTTCCTCTTGCTGTTCCCAGTCCTCTAGGGGGCTTGAAATTCCCTACCTCAAAGTCCTTCAAGGCCAAGAGAGATAAAGGCCACAACACTTCTAAAGGGAAACTATAGAATAGGAGACAGAATTATTTCTTTATGAGATTTCTCCCTGCATCAGTCCTTAGATGGACTCTAGGGAGTTTAGAGATAGTAATAGAATAATAACAAATAATACAAAAATATTTAAAATACAAAAAGTACTTTACTGTAGAACTTTATACTAATATTGCCTCTGATGACCCCAGAGTCAATCCTCAAAGGTCTTCCAGAAGAACCAGGTTTTTATCAGCTTCCAGAAGGCCATGAGAATGGGGTCCATTCTATTCTTAGTGCGTTTGTATGTTCTGTAGGAGGGGAGCCCACTCCCTCCACCTGAATCTCATCAGAAGTCATTCATAACCAATGAGCATAACCGATACAGTTTCCATCCCAGGCCCCTGCCTGAAACCAGAGTGCAGTAGGTCCAGATAATATGCCTTCTCACCCACGATTACAATTACCCATGATTATGCCTTCTCAACCACGATTAGACAAGGTTAGATTTATTACCAACAGACCTGCATTCAAAAACATTATCTGAAGACCAAGATGACCAGCAATCTGAATAATTGGCTCATGAATTGAGACTGGGAAGCCTAAAGCAGGCTTTGGCAGCAAATTCCAGAGTCCACTAGAGTTGGGCAGCCAATAAATGTCAACAAATAAAGAAATAAATAATTTTTCCAATCTTTCTTCCACTGGAAGATTTGGCTGTCTCCCCCTGCCCCCATATCTCATCCTGTCCCTTGCTATCATTAGCCTCTCCTCCATTTCCAACCTTCTCGATTACCTGACTGTCCTCTCCCAATGAACGAAGGCCCAACTGTCTCCCTACTGAGGTCCAACTACAATACAGTACAGCACAGTAATCTCACTTAATAGCTATATTCATAACCCTACCATACATTCTAACCCACCTTCTGATATTAGAGCCACCACCCACACCACCTTCCCACCCACCCCAGCCCCCCTGGCTCTACCCAGCTGGGTCAGAGGAGGCAGGTGGAGCACCCTTTCCCTATTCTCTTGCTCATAGCAGAGGCCTTCCTTTTTACTTCTCTGTCTCTTGACTCTGGGAACAGACAATCCTCTTCTGTGATTATTTTATGTTTCCACTCCCTAATCCACAATTATACACGTTCATATAGTCACAAAGTAAAGGGAATAGGGCTGGTACCCAGTTTTCATCTCCTGCCACTGATTTTATACATAGCATAGTAGTCTGTTTAATGTGGGATAAACATGGAGAACCATATGCTGCCATTTAAGCCCTGAAAATACATGGGAATTAATATACTTTATGCATACCAGGAGAGAGAGGGAGGGGGATGGATGGATGGATGGACAGATATATGATTTTAGCACATTTTCATTTTCACATAAGACAGCATTAAGAGCAAAGCAGTATGAAACTGCGATTGTATATGAAAATGGTCTTTCTGTTCTTGAGGAAAAAAAGCTTTAGAAGAATATAATTTCTGGAATAATTTGTAGCATGGATAGCACAACTATGGCATAAGTCTTCAGCAAAGGATCGTTACCTTGTCGTGGTGCTGGAACTTCAGCACCTCAATGATGCCATGAGCTAAACCGTGAAGGGCCACCAAAGACGGGAAGGTCATGACAGAGAGGTCAGGCTAAATGCGATCCCTGGGGAAGGTAATGGCAACCCACCCCAGTATTCTTGCTTTGAAAACTAAATGGATCAGTACAACCAGAGATATGTCGGTATACCATCGGAAGATGAGACCCCCAGGTCAGAAGATGGTCAAAATGCTACTGGGGAGGAACAGAGGATGAGTTCAACTAGCCCCAGACGTGATGACACAGCTAGCTCAAAGCCGAAAGGACGGCTAGTGGCCGACGGTGCTGGTGGTGAACGGCGAATCCGATGTTCTAAGGATCAACACACCATTGGAATCTGGAATGTAAGATCTATGAGCCAGACGGTAAAAACAAGACCTGGAGCTGACTGTAGTTCCGATCACGAACTTCATATTGCACAATTTAGGATCAGACTAAAGAGATTAAGGAAGACCCACAGATCAGCTAGATATGAGCTCACTAATATTCCTAAGGAATATGCAGTGGAGGTGAATAATAGATTTAAGGGACTGGACTTAGTAGGAAGAACTATGGACAGAAGTTTGCAACATTGTTCAGGAGGTGGCAACAAAATACATCCCAAAGAAAGAGAAAACCAAGAAGGCAAAATGGCTGTCTGCTGAGACACTAGAAGTAGCCCAAGAAAGAAGGAAAGCAAAAGGCAACAGTGATAGGGGGAGATATGCCCAATTAAATGCAAAATTCCAGAGGCAGGAAGCAGGAATTATTTTTAAACAAGCAATGCGCGGAAGTGGAAGAAGACAATAGAATAGGAAGGACAAGAGACCTCTTCCAGAAAATTAGAAACATCGGAGGTAAATTCCAGGCAAAAATGGGCATGATCAAAAAGAAAGATGGAAAGGACCTAGCAGAAGAAGAAGAGATCGAGAAAAGGTGGCAAGAATATACAGAAGACCTGTATAGGAAGGATAACAATATTGGGGATAGCTTTGACGGTGTGGTCAGTGAGCTAGAGCCAGACATCCTGAAGAGTGAGGTTGAATGGGCCTTAAGAAGCATTGCTAATAACAAGGCAGCAGGAGACGACGGCATCCCAGCTGAACTGTTCAAAATCTTGCAAGATGATGCTGTCAAGGTAATGCATGCTATATGCCAGCAAATTTGGAAAACACAAGAATGGCCATCAGATTGGAAAAAATCAACTTATATCCCCATACCAAAAAAGGGAAACACTAAAGAATGTTCAGACTATCGAACAGTGGCACTCATTTCACATGCCAGTAAGGTAATGCTCAAGATCCTGCAAGGTAGACTTCAGCAATTCATGGAGCAAGAATTGCCAGGTGTACAAGCTGGGTTTAGAAAAGGCTGAGGAACTAGGGACCAAATTGCCAATATCCCCTGGATAATGGAAAAAGCCAGGGAGTTTCAGAAAAACATCTATTTCTGTTTTATTGACTATTCTAAAGCCTTTGACTGTGTGGACCACAACAAATTGTGGCAAGTTCTTAGTGGTATGGAGATACCAAGTCATCTTGTCTGCCTCCTGAAGAATCTGTATAACGACCAAGTAGCAACAGTAAGAACAGACCACGGAACAACGGACTGGTTTAAGATTGGGAAAGGAGTACGGCAGGGCTGTATACTCTCACCCTACCTATTCAACTTGTATGCAGAACACATCATGCGACAAGCTGGGCTTGAGGAATCCAAGGCTGGAGTTAAAATCGCTGGAGGAAACATTAACAATCTCAGATATGCAGATGATACCACTTTGATGGCTGAAAGTGAAGGGGAACTGAGGAGCCTGATGATGAAGGTGAAAGAAGAAAGTGCAAAAGCTGGCTTGCAGCTAAACCTCAAAAAAACCAAGATTATGGCAACCAGCTTGATTGATAACTGGCAAATAGAGGGAGAAAAGGTAGAAGCAGTGAAAGACTTTGTATTTCTAGGTGTGAAGATTACTGCAGATGCTGACTGCAGTCAGGAAATCAGAAGACACTTAATCTTTGGGAGAAGAGCAATGACAAATCTCGATAAAATAGTTAAGAGCAGAGACATCATGCTGACAACAAAGGTCCGCATAGTTAAAGCAATGGTGTTCCCCATAGTAACATATGGCTGCGAGAGCTGGACCATAAGGAAGGGTGAGTGAAGGAAGATCGATGCTTTTGAACTGTGGTGTTGGAGGAAAATTCTGAGAGTGCCTTGGACTGCAAGAAGAACAAACCAGTCCATCCTCCAGGAAATAAGCCAGACTGCTCACTTGAGGGAATGATATTAAAAGCAAAACTGAAATATTTTGGCCACATCATGAGAAGACAGGACACCCTGGAGAAGATGCTGATGCTATGGAGAGTGGAGGGCAAAAGGAAGAGGGGCCGACCAAGGGCAAGGTGGATGGATGATTAGAATATCTAGAGTCACCTCTAGAATGTGACGGACTCATCCCTGGGGGAGCTGGGGTTATTGACGACCGACAGGAAGCTCTGGCTTTGGCTGGTCCATGAAGTCATGAAGAGTCGGAAGCAACTAAACGAATAAACAACATCAACAAATGACATAAGTAGTAATTTAATACTAAGCACTGTGAAATTCTGTATAATTGAGCTTGCAATCTGGAGGTAGTGAATTCTGTCAGTATCTACTCATGAAATTACTGAAGGAGAATGAGCTGATGGTATTTTCCTCCTTCATAAAGAGATTTTTTACATCCTTCAGTGAAGACTTCAGAGAAGATTTAAAGACAGCATAGCCTTCTCTGCCTATTCTGTCTGTCTGTCTGTCTCTCTCATACACACACATGCACATCCATTCTTCTACTGTGTGAATAATTTATTTGCGTGAAAGATAGGATGTGCCCATGTCAAAATGTTCCATTTTCTCCTCTTCCACAAGATGGCAATGCAGTTCCTAGCCTTACAAAATTAAATAGCTGCAGGTACCCTTTTATATTGGTTCTGACAGTTTATTTTGGAGAAAGCAAAATCATTACTTCTATTTTTTTTGTCTCCTTAATCGGCTTGCTATATCAGCCCCTCTCAGAAATGTTGATTGCTAAGGTACTTATGGACTTTGCCTGGTTTTTTGTTGTTATGTTTAAATATGTAGCAGTCTCATCCTAACCAACAAAGAGTTAAATAAATTACAGCTGTAACTTAGATAAGGATATATAACATTATTTTCTAAAGAGATTTCTTCAGAATGTCTTTTAGATATTTCTCTTTATTCAATTTACTGGTGTAATTCCTATTTTCTGTTCCTCTTGCTAAGTTATTTGAATAGATTAATTCAGGTCTGCAGACGCTTTCATATAATATAAACTTTGTATGTTTCAGTGGGGAAATCTCTATTTGTTTTATTTTTAGTATAGCAAAGAGTTTAGCTAACATGACATGAAGTCAACCTTTCCTATGGTCTGGTTGCTACTTATGCCAATATTCCTTCAAAAAATTGCACAGACAATTGCCTTGGCTTGGAACCAAAAGATGCCTTTCCTAAAGCAATCTTTTTCCTGGCGTATGAGTTGTGCCAGTTTTTCCCCTTTGAGTCTTTTCATGTTTCCAGAGTCCAGGTATTTAGATAAGTTGCATAGGTTTCCATAGAGTTGCTACCATTTTGCTTGCAATGCAAGCATATCGGATTCCATTACTTTTTTCTTGAAAGTATGTGGTATTTCACATCTTGTGTGCTTATACATCATCTTTATGCATAGATATAGTTGTTTCATGTTGTAAGAAAAAGGAGGATATTTTAATTACTCAAACACCAGTGCTGTGCTGAAGCCAAATTAGCAACCAGTATTATTTATCTTTGCAATTGTGCGCATGCTTTTAGGTGTCTTTTGGTGCCACTGGGGCCTCCGTTGAAGCCCAAATACAGTAAAACCGTAATTTTTTTTTCAATAGACCTTGAACTCTATGGACAGAATCTGAATTTGGATTTTGCCCTCAAATAATAAAGTCCATTGTTTGGCAGAGCAATCCAGACTACAGTCGCTTCTGCATATCTGCAAGTGTTACACCTTCTATGCATCTACTGTATTTGTGAAACTTAATTCTCACATGGTCAGAAGGAAACTGTCTGATACCAGATCTGTCCATTAACAAAATAAGAGACAAGTAGAAACTGGGCTTCCTGCTCAAAAGAGTTGGATGTCTAAAGTCTTGAAGGTTATCAGGTTTGCTATTTGTATTACACAATGTCATGTGTGGTGGTTCCCAAATCACAGAGAGAATTTTCCCAGAGATTTACAAATGGTCTGGTCTATGATGTAGGACTCTTCCCCATACCTCCTTTGATGTGGTTCCTCCTGTCCTTGAGATAGGAAGAAACCATCCTGGCTGGGAAACTGCTCCCTCCACAGCATTTCTCTTGCCATGTCTCAAAAAAGGACCACAAATTTGCTGCCCTCAAACAGGATGGGGGCAGTGTATTCCACTTCTCCCTGGTATTCTCCCCATTCCTCCAAGCATGGGTTGCTTGCAGTTCCTTCCATCAGTGGTGCTTTTCAGCCCCACAATCTCTAGGTAAAGTTGTTCCAAGCTCTCCAGGAAGTATGGAGCAATGGCAGCATGGATGAAGCAGCAGGCAGGCAGATTGGCCATTTTCTGTGCAGTAGGTAGGCCAGACCAAGAAATCAACTCCACAGGAAGGCTAAAGTTTGGAAGGAAGACTATTGAGATTGTCTATAATAACAGAATCTTCCAAGTTTGACTGTACTGTACCTTTTCTTCCTTCTTATAATTCTGTGAATTAGGGATGTGTCTGTCTGAGCCACTTCCGGACACTGTCTGTCTGTTATGGACTGTTTTTACCCCTTTTCACCCTAGTAATGGATCTTGCATGTCTCCATCAACGTCATCTTCCCTATACTCTACACATGGTTTCTGCAAGCAAGCAGGCCAGGTGTGGTGGGTTGGAAGATCAGGGGAGGGATCATCATGGTGGGAGATGGCAGAAGTAGGAATAGTGACTTCATAGAATACATGCCATGAGGTTGCTATTCCTACCAGGACAAAAAACACCAGTAACCAACTTTGGTTGATGGAGAGATTCTATTCTGTCTGGCAGCTAAAGCAGAAATGGCCACAGCGGCACAGAACCCTGTGACTGGATGGGAGGGGACAGTCTTGAAGTAGTTCTGCAGGTCACCAACCTCTTCAGGCCCCTGCTTTATAAAACACAGCAGAGAGATTGTTGCATTTTCCACTGGAAAACACAACTCTCATGCTGGATATCTTTGGTCTGGCCTCAGTCTTTCAGTGGTAGGCTAGCCCCGAGATGGAGGCTCTGTTGTAAGAACAGGTTCTCCGTAACAGAGAACAGCCCACCTTGTAGCTGGGGCCAATAGGATATGTGGATGAGCTCTTAGTGGAGGCCCTATAATTAATAAGTTGCTATTTACTTCAGATGGCAAGACAGCTGCATGAAATACCAGTCCCTGTCATATCTGCCAAGCCAAGCTCTGTGCTTTTCAGGTCCACAACTTCAGTATTTTAATAATTTTCATAGTTCAGATAGTTTTGCCCCATGTGCTATGATTCTTGGATAACAGAAATCTTAGCAGCAACAAACCCTCATAGGACAATGATGTTGACCTCCAGCTGTCAAAATCTTTACTGTTACAAATACGTCCCACCATAGACACTTGCTTCTGTCCTCATCCTATGCTTTTCCCATGATGGAGAAGCATCAAAGTAATGTAGCTGGCCCAGTTGCCTTGTCATCCTGGTTCATAGCTCTCCCTAGACCTGTATCTAGGGAAGGCTTTAATCACAGAACAATCTTTTTGTTGGCAGGCAAACATCTCTGGTTTTTTACTTTGTTTTTAATTGTGTGGCATAGCAGTTCGGTGTTCATGCTGCTTTTTCTTGCTGGGAAATCCTTGTGAGGTCCAGCAGCCAGCTGTGTAGACTATTTAGTCGTGACAAGTCACGTTGCCTGGGGTGCACCACGAGGAGGCTAGTCTACATTGCACTGAGTTGGGCTGAGAGAGAGTGACTGGTCCAAGGTCACCCAGCCGGCTTTCATGCCTAAGGCGGGACTAGAACTCACAGACTCCTGATTTCTAGCCCAGCACCTTCACCACTAGACCGAACTGGCGCTCACATCTCTGGTGAGAGCATTCAGAAAGAAAGTATCTGGACAATAAAATCCTTCAGTTGTCCTCTAAATTAAAAAAAAAAAAAAGAGGCCTAGGCTGAGTTAATATTTTCTTGCATTTTACTTTGGTTAACAAAAATCTGACATTTAGAATGATACTCCCAGAACTGGGCTTTTCTGAAAGGCCGTTTGAATTTGCAGATTAAAAGTCTAGATACCCTAACCTTGTCCTTTCTTTATTCTTTATTGAGTAGCACTAGATTTGGCATACCTAGTGAGAAACGGATATTGCTGGGCCAGTGGGAAAGGGACAGTAACACCTAGCTAATTACATTTACATATGCAGCTGTTCAAACAGTGCTTGGCCAGGGCCTACTTCCACCTCTTGCTGGGGATTTGGTACAGCTGTCACTGGTCCCTGCAGTCCAGCTTTGCCATTGGAGGGCTGCGGTGAGTCCCTGGAAAGCCCCCTCAGCCATCTATCATTTCAAAGGCCAAGTAATTGGTTGTATTTGAATACAAAGAGGAACAACCCTTCTAGTTCACTTTCCAAGGAAACGTGTCAAGGAGTTAAATCACTACTTGGTATTTCTGAAGCTGCTGAAATACAATAAGTAGATTGTTGATGCTTGCCCATTATTTTCTAGCAGCCTTTAGAGTGATGGGGTTTTATTGTGATTTTAGGTGATTGTTCATGTTTTGCTTTTAAACAGTAAAAATAAAGACAATAAACCATTACAGAAATTGTTGCAACTGTAACTTAGCAAGCTTCTGCTTGCAGTAGTTGGGTTTAGGTGACATAGCTTTTGTTTTAGGCTGCCTGATTATGCAATGATTCTTCTAAAATATCTTACATAAATGCATAAAGCACAATGCCTGCAGCAATATGATGGTTGAAAGCATTCATATTTTTCCTGCACAACCAGATAGATTGTGGTAGATATTTGGATGCTGTTTTAAAAAAATCCTCCTTACACATTTGCCTTGCTTGCTTGTTTGTTTATTTATTTATTTTCTATCCCACCATTATTATTATTATTATTTGCTTCCCTTTCACCTCTATATTTGTCTTAATATGGCTTTAAAGATTTAAGCTTTTTCAACGTATTGAATTATGGTATATTTGCTTCACCTGAAACAGGAAGAAATGGAAGAGCAAATTTTGGGGGGAAGCATTTAGAGATGTATTTTCTGATGACTTTGCTCTTGCAGCTAATGGTGTTTTCTTGGTTCCATGTCCCACTTTTTAAGTGTTCATAAAGGAGAAATGATGAAGTAAATGGAGAACTGCAAAAGACCATGATACTGCTATAAGGACTGCATTAAAATGACTAGTGGGATAGATAGGTGAGTCTCTTTTGGTTCCTGAGATTCCCTATTGCAGGGGTAAATAACCTTTTTGGGCCATGGACCCATTTAGACTTTTCAGCGCATGTGGTGGACATGCTGACAAAAGGGTTGTCAGGGGAGCCTTTCCTATTCACAAAATGGCTGCCTCAGCAAGTGTGGTGAGCAGAAGGCAAGCTAGACCCCCAGGATGTCTTTACCACTCCAGTAGGATCTTGGTAGAAGGAAGAAAACCATTTCTCCACATACACATGATGATGGTGGTTTGCTCTGCATCATGCTAACTTCCTATTTTTTAATTAAAAGAATCTTTTAAAAAGTCAGCTGGATCAAGTGGCCCGATGGGTGCACTGGCGCTCACGGGTGCTCACGGGTGCCACATTGCCTCCCCTCCTCTTACTGCAGTTCTCTGTACCTATTCTTATCCCTTGGTGAACAGCCAATATAGCAGGTGCCTGTCACTGATTTCTTTGAAGCTGTGCTTGTTTTATTCTTTTCACCTTTCATTTTGAGGTGTGAGATTTGCTTCTTGTTTCTGCTCTTCAGAGATTCTTGTCCTAAAGCTGGAGAGACTGCTTTATGATGGGTTTGTTTACCTAATCAATGGGCTCTGGTGTTGTCTAGGAAATGCTGACATTTTTGAAAGAGAAACTCCTAGTAACAGACAAACAAAGGTCCAGCAGTTAGGTCTGATGAAACGACGAAATGAAGGTCAGCTAATATTGCCCTCCATTGCTTTCCCGGTGGCCATGACAGCAGGGGAGTTTTATTTGAAGATCCCAGACTTCGAGTCACTGTTCGTATTGTCACCCGCCTGAGCATTCAAGGCCATGCCAACAGTTTAGGATATTAATGTATTCCACAGATCAGTGAAAAAGAAATTCCTCTGCATGTCTTTGTTTTGTTTACTCTAATTCCCCCCTTTTTCCCTGTGCACTTCGTTTGCAGTGCCTTTGTCTGGTGATGTTGCTGGGCATTTCTGATGAGAAAGGAAAGAATTACAGAGAGGGAGGAGGCGGGGTTAGTGCTTTTGAAACATAAGGTAAATGGTTTTGACCAGTTGGTCAGGTGAGTTAAAATTAATATTCTGGTTAGGATTGGGAATGCAAATACGCATAGAACTCCCCCACCCCGCCGCCGTCTCTTTTTCTGAAGAAGTAAATCTCCTTGATTTGCTTTCTGGAGCAAGAAATTATTTTACAAAACCCCAAACACCGCTGCTCCACAGGATGCCATGCCTCAGTGCGTCTTTAGTATTCATCCTTGCTTCATTACCAGGGCCACCTCTCAGCCCACCCTGAGCAGCTGCTAAAAGGGGCAAAATTACAGCAATTCATACTGCTGGTGACTTACTGCCAGGGAATAATTGGTTTCTGTTTGCAAGGGACATTATCACAGCTATCCCTCCAAAACAAGAAATTGTTTGCAAGTTTGGGGGGAAGGGGGATGTTGGGTGGAATGTATTTATCAGGATTTTCACAGGATTTGAAGGAAGGAGTTCCTTAGAAAGAAAAGCTGTTTTTTATGAAGAGACAATGATCTAATAAAGACATGGGTAGGGAAATCAATATAGGTAGATTTGTTAAATGTTCCAATATCTTATGCTATCCTAGAAGGAATTGTACATAATACTTAGATATTTTTTAAATATATTCTTTGATCCTTCATGGAAATGTTAATGAGACAAAATGTGCTAAAGAGCTCTTCAGACACTGCCTGGAGAGGGAGGAATGAAATGCAGACCCTCTGGAGGGCTTCTAGCACACAAGAAGTCCCTTTGTTTCCTGTTTTAAAAACCAGAGACATGTCTAAAATCAGGGACGAACTGAGAGCAGCCTGAAGAGACACTGCTGAAGACTAGGCTTTCTGTATTTTAAAAGGGGGGGGGGAATGTGAATGCCACGGCCAACTTGATAGGCAGCATAAGGGGGTGGGTACCGTATTTGAAGTCCAACGTGAAGGTGCTCTGAAGATGGGAGTGGATACAGTGAGGCTGTCTTTCACTTAGACTTAATTAAGAACTTCACATGCTTTGTCTCTCAGGGACTCCATTCCTCAGTAGAGGCCTCAGCCCCGAAATTGTATCTACAGGCCTACTGCCTTTGTGCTGAGTTGCCACACCGAAGACAGTAGCAAGTGCAGGCCCCATGTTGCTGGAGGTCATCCTCTTGTTCAGAGAAGTGAGCCTACATCCCCTAGAAAAAGTGGGAATAGTTGGAAGGGAGCCCTTTTTAGCAACTGGGGAATAACCAGCCTTTCTGTTTCTGTGTGTGTGTATCAACAAAAAGCCAGTGGGAGGTAGAAGAGGTTTTGTAACACTTTCCACAACCTGATTATGTAGACTTAATGAGGAGTCAGAGGTTATACCACAAAGGGCAAACACTTTTCCTCAAGGAATCAACACAGTGTGTTAAAGTCTACAAATGAGAAATATCTTGAATCCTGCACCCAGCTATTGATTATTACACGTCTTGTTTTGTGTAGGATCTTGCCAAGATTTACATTTATCATTTTATGTAGCATTCTCGGTACATAGTCATAATGAAATTCATTTCAGATAAGAGGGGAAGAAAGAGATGTACTTTGATATACTGGTATAGGCTTTCACAGATGGTAGATTTACTTCAACCTTTTCGGAGTCAATTAAGCTGGAATTTATGTTGGGTGCTGGGAGGGGTTCTAATTTGCCAGAGAAGTGTTGGTCTCTAGTTATATTGTAGGGTAAATTATAAGAGAAGGGTTATCCATTAATCTGCCTGAGAGTTCATACACATAGAGGTGGCCATATTTGGTTTCCTAGCACATGAGACTTCTTGGTAAATTTGATTATTTTCAGATTCAGGAAAGAAGATGATGGAGAGGAAGTGTGAAGATACACACTTTGATCTTGATCAAACATGATGTTGTTGAGGCCATTGCTAAAGAAGGCAGGAAAATCTTGAGCCCAATTTTGATCTTTCTGGATGAGATTTATGCTTCTAAATCCATCTCATTCTGCTTTTAGGCTAAGGACCCCAAAGCTACTGTAGTTTGATTATCTCAGTTTAGAAATTATTGTTGCTCCTTGATGTCATTCAACATTTGTTAAGAAGCGTGTAAGCAAATGATAATAATTTGCACAGACATACACACTATGAGGAACGTAGTTGAGAAGGAAGCAGAATGAGGTGGAGAGAAGTAGCAGAATTAGGTGTATTGCTGATAGGCTATAGAATCTGGGGAAACATAGGGGCTGCATTTAACCCTCTGGCAAGTTATAAGTAACTCATGGGCTGTAGGTGCACCTTTGGCTTCCAAATATTGTGGAAGCTGCGACCCACTTCTGACCTATTATCTAGAAGCTGTTATGGAATGGATAAGGGTGAATGAAGTAATCAGAGACTCAAATGTCTTATCCCATCCAGAGTATGTAAGCCTAATGTTGAGAAATCATAAATGTAGCCTAGGAATGTTCTTGCTTCTTAAATAGTAGTGTAAGCCAAAGGTGCTTTCTTCAGTTATACTTGATGTTTAACAGAGGTGAACAGTTTCATCATTCGTATTTTAGTAATTTAAATATTTAAATATTGTAATGCAGCCTTTACAATATGTCAGGAATTTTTAGTTTATATATAACTCCACAATAAAATACTGCCTTGTATGATGATGTGTCTAAGATAATATACCTTCCAGAACATTTAATTTCATTTGTAGCATAGAGAGTTAAGTTCTTAAGGGAGGTCCTATATCACAGGTCGGTCTGTCCCTCCCTCCCTCCCTCCCTCTCTTTCTTTCTTTCTTTCTTTCTTTCTTTCTTTCTTTGGAATTCAGTGGAGGCATTTGTATTAAGAATTGTTCTATCATAGGAATAATAAAAATAGAATGTTTAACTGTGAAGTTTCTAAATGTGTATTCTTTTTTTAAAATAAATTTTTATTAAAAGTTTTACAAAGAACATAAAAACTAACACAAGCTAATAGAAAGTAAAAGAAGCAAAGAAAGAAAGAAAGAAAAGAAAAAGTGCAGAAAGAGAATAAAAAGAAATAGAAGCTTCCAATTTCCTTTGCAGCAAATATAAGTATACTTACAAAATTAACTTTATTCTATGATTACAAAGAGAAAAGCTCACTTTTTCTGTTATCCAGTTTTTTTCTAATCATCAAAACCATAAATCATATGTGTATTTTTTTCCATTTCATGCAAAAAGTCTATAAGGGGTTTCCAGTCAGCCATAAATGTAGATATTGTTTTTTCTCTAATCAAAGAAGTGAATTTAGCCATCTCTGCAAGTTCCATCATCTTCACCAACCATTCCTCCATTGTGGGTAGTGCCAAACCTTTCCATCTTTGTGCATACAATAATGTTGCTGCAGTTATCATGTACAAAAATGAAATTCCATGACTTTTTTCTAATTGCCTGTCCATTAGTCCCAAAAGAAAACTCTCTGGTTTCAGTTGCACTTTAACCTTCAAAATCTTCTGAATTAATGTTTGTATTTGTATCCATTATTTTTTTTTTTGCTTTTTTACATGTCCATCAAACATGATAAAATGTCCCTTCATGTTGTTCACATTTCCAGCAGATTTGAAGTACCTTTGTACATTCTAGACAAAGTTTCTAAATGTGTTTTCTGTGGTAGGACTGCAGTTGCTCTTAGTTCTCTTTGCTGTGCATGAGTGCACAACAAATGTAATACAGATGTACATTCCGTGACAACCCCCTTCCCCTGCCATGCCCTGTTATGCTGCCTTATTGTGCCATGGGGTGTTCCTGGGAGGAATGAGCAAGGAACTCTGGGAATGTACATCAAAAGTATATACTTCAAGCAGCGTGACCCAAGTCATCAAGGACATCCCAGCTGCACAGCTAAAGCAAACAGGCACCTACGTATATAGGGCACCAGCAGAAGATGCTGGAAGCAGATGATAATTTCAGTGATAATGGCAAAGGTATCATTTTATACTACACAGGAGAAGGCAGTGATAAACCACTCCAGTATTTTATCAAGAAAACTGGACAAAGTGATTGACAATATAGTGCCAGATGATAGACCCCTCGGGTTGGATGGCATTTGATCTTTTGGAGTAATGTGTTTGTAATGCAGCCAGATTAAAGCTTTCTGTACATCTAGATGCAGATGTTGCCATGGACAAAAAGAAAATCTAAAGTTCCAAAGACAGAATTACAGTGGGAACATGAAACAGAAGAAGCATGGACATGGGAAAACTCAGCAGAGTGAAAGATGAAATGAATTGACTTTACATTTACTTCTTAGGCATCAGCAAATTAAAATGGACTGGAATTGGACAGTTTCAGTCATAACATCATACTGTTTAATATTCTGGAGATGAAAAACAAGGAACAGTTATCCATGTTCCAAACCCTGATACAGAAGAAGGGAAGACTAGTGAAATTTCAACTTAACAGAACATGCAGGCAAGATGTTCTGGTTGTGTTGGAGACTGGAATGACAAAATTAGAAATAGTAAGGAGGAAAATGTATTTGGATTGCATGGCCAAACAGAAGTGAAGCCAGAGAATAACTTTTTTGTTTCTGCCAATTCAGTTATTTCTTCATTTCTAAAATAGGTAGTCCTCGAGTTATGAAGGCAATTGGGACAGGGATTGCCATTTCAAAGTGATGTGGTTGTAAAGCACAACGTCACATGACTGCATCACTTAGCACTGGCAATCCAGGCAGTCCTAGAGAACCAGAGGAACTGTGGAATGAAATCAAAGAATTGTTAAGGGTGAATATGAAAATAACCTGCCAAAGACTAAGGAATATAAGAAACCAAACTGGATGTCAAAAATCATGGAAATTGCCAAGAAGAGAAGCCAAGACAAAAAAAAGACAAAGATCTCAAAAAGGAACTTTTTCAGAGAGCTGTTAGAAAAGGCAAGAAGTAGTATTATAACATCTATAAAGACACTGAAGATGGAAGCAGACACAGAAAAACAAGGAAAACCGTCCAAAATATATCTGAACTCAGAAGGAAGTTCCAACCTCAAATTGGTATGCTAAAGACATTAATGGATAGACAATTGATTCAAAGAAGATCAAAGTGGGACAAGTTTACTAAATTCTATCTAGTAGAATTGTTAACGTCCATGATAACTTAGAAGATGTTTTCTATTTATAAAACCCTCTAGTACTAGAAGATTGTAACTTTGATAACTTTGATCAGCACTCTGATCATTACCAAGTTGGAAGGCTACAGGAATTTATGGAATATCTATGGAATAAAACAGAAGAAGAATCTTTAAAGGTTCTAACCAAACTATGCCAGCAATTCTGGAAAATGACATAGTGGCTAACAAATTGGAAGAGGTCAATCTACAAACCAATATCACGGATGCTTAACAGATTGTGCAAACTATTGCACAATATTGTTCATTTCACATGCTAGCAAGATAAGTAGAATTCGTAGAATTATAGAACAAGATTGAAGTTCTACTTGGAAAGGGAAATGCCAAACGCACAATTGAGAAGGCCAAAGAATACCCAAAATATGTCAATATGTGTTTCATTGATTATAGAAAGACCTTTATGCCAACCATGCAAGCTCTAGAATGTCCTTAGGAAAATAGAAATTCCAGAACATATTGTCCTTATAAGAAACCTATACACATGATAGGAAGCCACGGTCTGGATGGTTCACAGTGAAACAGAATGGCTGCAGGTTAGCAAGGGAGTGAGACAAGGCTGTATACTCTCTCCTGTATATTAAACAGGGGGTGGGGGGTTGATTAGAAGAAGATAAGTGAGGTTCTAAAATTGGAGGAAGAAATATTAATAACCAGTGCTATGATACTATTGTGATAGCTGAAAATGCAAATGATCTCCAAACTCTAGTAAAGAAAATTAATCAGAAAAATAAAAAATGAGACTCCAATTAAATGTAAAGAAGTTCAAACTAATGACAAGAGCTACAGCAACCAGCCCTTAGAAATAACAATAAAGACAGTGAAGTGATGGGTGCCCTCTGCCTTTTAGGATTGTCTATCAACAGTAAAGGAACTAGCACTCAAAAATTAGGCCAGCATTTGATGGGTAGTAATGAAGGCCTTGGAAAAGACAAATTTGACAAAAGATGCCATGATGTGTGATCCACAGAGTTCAGAACTGGGCAGGCCGACTTAAATTATTATATTTTGGATACCTTATATGGAGACCCAGCTCCTTGATAACTAATAATGTTGGGAAAGGTGAAAGGAAAGAGAAGAAAGAGATGACCAGTATCAAGATTGGTGGACTTGATTACAGCACCATTGGTGCACCATTGGGAGACTTGAAGGGCCAGGCTGGGGACAGATCATCTTGGAGAAGTCTATGTAATTGCTAAGACTCAACACTTACTTCAGTTGAGTGTGTGGGAAACATCAGCCACAATTAGTGACAAAATCATTGGTGGCATATTGTAGAGCTAATTGCCATTTGCAAGGTTCACAGAAGCACATTAGGTAGAGGCCTTACTTAATGGCTGATTACTTGGGTTTTCCTAGGAGATACATTGGTAAGATAAATCCAAAGACTGAAATTTCCATCATGCAGTTTTCCTGATGAGCCAAGTTGGAAGAAATTTGTGGAGCCCTCCCAGGAACAGGAAGGAATGGGTTGTTAGCCCCACTAGGTAGACTGGACTGGGAAATCAAATCAACAGGAATGCTAAAACTACTTTTATTGAGATTGGTTATAAATATAGAATCTTGCACGTTTGATTGTACTATACCTCCTCCTCCTTATAATTCAGTGAATTAGGGAAACATCTGCATGAGTTGCTTCTGAATACATTATCTCATAGTTCTTAATCCCTCATCCCCTTTTATCTAGGTAACAGTTCTTGCGTAGCTCCTTCAACATCATCTTCCTTACTCTCTGCGGTGTTGTGCGTATGGAATGTTAAGAAAGAAGAACAAGAAAGAAAGTGAAGGTGGAACTGTTACAGCTCTCTGGCTCACTCTTGTAGTGACTTTGCTTTCTTCTATTCTTGTCATGCCCCCATTTTTGTTGCTGCATATTTTATCAGCAACATGTTTCTGTCCTTAGTGTCAGTACCAGGCCATGTTCGGTCCTAGCAGGGAAGGCAAGACAAGGAGCAGGCAGATCAGCAGTTTAATGCCCTCAAATGCATTTTTACTCCTTTCCTTCAGGAGTATAGAAATGAGTATCTGTACAATTCTTCCAAGCTGGAGTGCCTTATGTCTATCCTCTCCTCTCCTCTCCTCTCCTCTCCTCTCCTCTCCTCTCCTATCCTATCCTATCCTATCCTATCCTATCCTATCCTATCCTATCCTATCCTATCCTATCCTACAACTGTATTTCTGGGGGACCAATAGGGACCTTGGGAAATTTGAAAGCATGTTGAATATGTTGTTGGCACTCTCTCACAAAATGGTTTCCAAGTTTTGCCTGTTCACAAATTAAGAGGTCTGGTTAGTCACAACCATCCCAGTACGAGTAGACAAACTGATTCGTTTGTTTTCCGCAAAACTTTCTAGCTCTCCCAAGCCACTCCATACCAGCTGCATGTCTTTTTTGGTCGAAGAAAGCTCTAGTCTGCAGCTACCCACAATTCCTATCTCCCAAGAATCCTTTTGGACCCAGTGTTCTTGGAAATAAAAATGTTGCAGGTTGACCCTTTGTTTGCAGCATGTCAGCTTCCTATTTTTAATTTTAAAAAAGGATTAAAATCAGATGAGATCAAGAACCTGGCAGGCACCAAGGAAGTTTATTTGTGGGCTACGTTGCCTACTTCTGAAATGAAGCAATGGAACATTTTTCAAATAAATTCCTCCAGGCAGGACAAATGTAGCATTGGAGTTGCCTGGAAGGCTGTACTAAACCCGTGAGGACAATTAAACTTTTAATTTTATTTTAATCCATACCCATTACTTCTCCAAGTAGAAGCCTATTAGTCCACACCTATTGCTATTCCACATAGAAACCTATTTTCATAGAACCATAGAATGACAAAGTTGGAAGGGGCATTTTAATGCAGGAGACTAAATTAAACATTCCTAATAAATGGTTGATTAGACTTTGCTTGAATGCTTCCAATGGAAGGGAACTTACCATCTCCCTTGGTGACTGTCAAACTGCTCCTACCATTTGGAAGTTTTTCCTGGAATCTGCTTTCAGATAACTTAAGTCCATTATTCTGTGAGCTGCATTCTGGGTGATAGAGAACAGATCTTGAACTTCTGTGTGCTTGAAAAGTGCTATCACATATATCCCTCAGTTATCTTTTCTCAAGACTGAGCTACCCAGTTCCCTCAATCTCACCTCATAAGACTTAATTTCCAGTCCCTGCCACTATCTGCAAATATCCCAATTTCTCTGAAACTTTTTTCAAGTATGGTGCCCAGAAATGGACACAGTACCTGCTGTGGGAGTCTGACCAATGCAAAATATGGTATAACTATTTATTGTTCAGTCATTTAGTTGCTTCCAACGCTGACCCAGTGGACCTCAGTTCACCACAATTGCCTATCAGTTTCTCTGAGTTCTTGTATTATCAATAATAGTATCTAGCTACCTTGCCTTCTGCCAACCGCTTTTTTATTGCTTTAAGTTTTTCTAAGCATTATAGTTTGCTCCAGTTACCCTTGTCTTTGCATTAGGTTTCCAAAAATAATTAAGCTAATAACTTTAGCTTCCTTATTTATATTTCAAGTGGGCAATCTGGCTTATTTCATCTAGTATTGAATGTTTTATTGTCTTTCCATGTCAAGGTTTTCTCAACAGTTTTCTCCAGCATCAGAACTCAAAAGATCAATTTTTCTGTATTCAGCCTTTCTGATGGTCCAACTTGTATAGCTGTGTTACAATTGGCAACATCTTGACCTTGACAATCCATATCTTTGTTGTCAGTGTAATGGCTCTGCATTTGACTATTTTGCCTAGATCTGTCATAGTTTTTCTCCCAAGTAGCAATAATCTCTTTATTTCATGGCTACAGTCACCATCCTTGTGAATCTTTGAACCTAGGAAGATAAAGTTGTTACTTCTACAATTCATTCTTCACCTGTTAATGTTGCTTTTGTATTATGTCTTTTGACATAATCTCCATTATTTTAATATTAAGAAGCAGAATGGCTTTTGTATTCTCTACTTTTAACTATAATAACAGATTCTTAACTATTCCTCACTTCCAGCCCTTAAAGTGGTAGCATCAGCGTTTTTGTGTAACTTTAATTCTAATTTCTATTTTTTCTTGTCCGGCTTATATATATTCTGTATATAAATTATCAGGGGTTCATATGTAACCTTGGCACACTCCTTTTCCAACTTTGAATCATGTATTTATTTATTTATTTATACTTCAAATTTAGTCACCGCCCATCTCACTCAGGGAGTGATTCTGGGCAGTTTACAATAAAAACAAGAATAAATAATCATTAAAATACAATAAAACAATATTATTACATAAAAGTACAATCTAACACAGAGGTGTTAAAAAGATCTTAATTTATGGGAGCATCTTCAGGGTGCTAACCACCCCCAGGTTCCATTGTAACTGTTGCTTCCTTATCATCTCATTCAGTAGGGAGATGAGGTGGTCCTATATATAAAGATTTTTAGGGATGTTCACAATTTGTTTTGGTGTACACAATCAAAAGCTTTTGAATAATCAGCAAAAATGTATGTCCTTTTGGAACTCCATTGCCTTTTCTATTATCCATCAGATGTTAGCAGCGTGGGTTTGGATGTTCCTGCCTCTTCTGAAGCACCTGGCATTTCTCATCCCATGTATCATTGAAGTCTGGATTGCATAACCTTGAACATTATTTTACTATTATTATTAACATTATCTTGCTAGCATGTGAGATATGTGGAATTATTACTTTTAATGATTTAGAATCTATGTGTCTATTGGGGCAACCCTTAACTTAACATTTGCCTTATTAATAGCCAAGGCTGACTCATACTGAACTTGTGATGAACTACAATTCCAATATAGTTTTCACAAGAACTCTTACTTCCAGATATAGCCCATCAGTAACTGCATTTGGTTTTTGCACTTTTCCAATTACATTTTATTACATAATTTTCAGCCCATTTTTCTTTTCAATCCCTGTGGTTCAGCTTTCCTTTTCTTGCGTATATAAACTTCTAAAGAATACTCATTGGATACCAGGAAGTCTCATGCAGTTAAGGATCTAGAGAAGAACATGTACTGCATGTATGTACATAGGCTGAGTGGGTAAAGGGGGTACAGCCTCTTTTCTCATTGGGCTGTTACAGACTTTGATATCTAAAGCTACCAAGGAAATACTTTTATCAGATACTGTTGAAAATTAACAACAGCAACAATGCATATGAACTTTCAGTAATGGCAAAAGGTATTAAGAAGTTAAATGGCAGTAGGGAAAGCACTGAGAAATGAATGGGCCCAATCTGGGGGAACAGTCTTGGTAAGCCTGTGTTGGAGCAGAAGATACATTGCCACTTTTTAAAGAAGTTTAATTGGCACAATGGAGGAAAGTGATTTAAGAGTCACGGGCTTTTATCATACTATTTCTTTTCCGCTGTGCCTCTTATGAAAACAGAAACTGTCTCTTTGGACTAATAAACTTGTTCAAGAATTTGTGGAAGTACTGAGAAGACAAGCATTGCTCAAGGAGAGAATGCTGCAGTGCATTCCTTTCCAGACTTACATCCCATTTACTGGCCTACTTGCTGGCCTGCTAGTGTCTTCTGTCCAAAAAACAAGACACTGTAATAATTTTTATCATCAGGATTCTAAAATTGTAATTGTATAAAAGCAGAGGAACTAAGACATAAACCCAAATGATGAAATGCATTTTCCTTCTGTCTAGCAAGTCTTAGAGGCTTGCAGTTTTGTTTTTCATATGCCTAGAACTAGGTAAACTAAAAAAAATAATAAAATTCAACATCAAGAACTTAATACAATAATTCACTATACTGCAACACTTCCTACAGTCCAATTTAAGAACATAATTTATAGATTTAATTTACTATGACATAATCTAAGGAGCCTTAGTAGTCAAATAACTTCAATATGTAAAACAATAATTTGAACCTATATTTAAATAATAGTATATTTCTGCATACAGAATAGATTTTTAAAACAATTTCACAAAAAGGTTCATTAAAATGTTTTTAGCACCTTTTAAAGTTTTGATTACTTCGATACCAGGCATAATTCCTTGAAGTTGGTTCCAGAGGATTGGCCCTGGATAGGAAAAAGTTCTCAATCATGTTTTGCTACAAAGAGATTCCAATTGCCTCTGGCCAGACTTTCACAAAACTGGCGTCTTTTAATTTCCACTTAAGGATACCTAATATTTAAAACCTTCATTAATTTGGAAGTAGATGAAGAAGGTGCATCTCATCTTTGCATTATATTAGCTAATCAAAGCCATACACATACAAGAACCTCTGAATCCTGGATTCTGTTGTGCTGTCATGAATGCCACCAGTATAAGAAAGTGATTTTTTTTCTTTCAGCACTGGAAATTTGTTGTGTGATACTCAGTTGAAAATGAAGTACTCGGTTGTAAACAAGGCTATCTTTGCAATTGCAGAGTGGATAGACTGAAGCTTTCTTACTTCAAACTTAAATTGATTTTCTTTTCCATCTGTCATTTTGTTGGTTGAAGGATATTGGAAGCTTCTGTAAAGGTTCTTGATTGCTGATTATCCAAATGCGGTTGATGAATGTTCAGTGTCAGGAGCAGGGGATTTAGTGTATGAATTTCCCAGGGTTTGATAATCTCACAGGGCAGTTGAGTGTGACTGCTTCCCCAATAATCTACTTAACTCAGTAGTTCTACCCTTCTATTGCCTTGTAAGGAGAATGAGATTCCTAGATCGTTTGCATGATAAGTAGCTTCAGACCATGTGAGCCTTTGAAGGGGCAGCTGAGAGTTAATTGGGCAGATTGAACTAATGGCTTCCCATATTCAGTGGTTAAGTGAGGATGAGAACTTGAAAAGCTTCCTTCATTTAAGTACAGTAATGGGCCTCACAGTATAATTCAAGAGCCAAAATGTTAATAAAGCTTTTCTGATCTAGGGGAATGTGTTCCCCATGTTCCAAGGTTGCTGGATTTGCTGGAAGAACAGGATACATCAGGTTTTGCTCTCAACGTGTGCAGAAGAAATTAATAGACTTTTAAAAATCTTCCTTACAATCTCTAGGAGATTATTAGCAGCCTATGGCCAAACAGCCTATGGTGATGATAATTTTATATCAAACCTCCATTTACAGTGCATTAAACCAATCTGTGCATATGTAGTTATAGATAGAAATACACAATTACATACACCATGGAATATATATAATAGCCTTTTCCAATTTGATGTCTTATGGTAGACTAAAAGAATAACAGAATACGATAGAGGAGATGTAATTTAGAAGGGCTAGAGCAGTCATTATTCTCCATGCAAATACTTTTGTAGATTAAATTATGAACAAGCTGATGCAACTTCATTCACAGATACTGTTTTGCGACTGCAATTTCTTGTGGTTTTTGTTCTCCTTGAATGAATCGCTATAGAAAAGTTCACAGTCAAGGTATCTGTCCCAGCTTTTGTTTCTTTCTCTATGGGGAACCAGTGTGTTGGAAGATTTTGGAACATCTGAACCAAGGTTATTTAGGATGGCTTATGTGATTAAGAAGGACGGAAGGGAATATACACAGTGTTATGCAAGCAATCACAGAGAATACAAAGGTGATCTTATTTAGACTGAAGAAGAAAGAACGGATAGTCCTCAGCATCAAACGAGATAAGCAAACTTTAAAAGAATCAGATGGACAAGAACTGTTTAATTTGTGAACAACTAAAGTTAGAGTTTTAAATGCTGGATAAATTTTCTAAGAGGCATCTTAAAAGATGACCTGGGACTTGGGTGTAGAAGTGAATGGACAGATCTAGTCACACAGTCTTCCACTTCTCCTAGTTCATTCTTCATTGACAGAAACTCCTGAAAATCATAGCTACTGATTGATTAGCTTTTTGTTCTGTGGCAGAATGTGCTGAGAAACTGATTTATTTATACAGAAGCTTCAGTTGGTCCTCTTTACAACCACAAATGGGATCTTAGGGACAGAAACTTTGTGCTCCTTGCTGCTAGTACTAATTGCATCCCTAGTATGGATGATCTTTTTAAGAATTGTAAGACAAAAAAATTGGTAGCTTGACAATTCTCCTAGAGTGTGGCTTTTTGAAGCTTTAGGAATCCAGTATAGCCTCTGGCAAATGAAGGGCAAATCCTCTGAGATGCCTTGTTGAATGTAATTTGAAAAATAGGTCAGGATTGACTGCTACCACTAACACATTGTCCATCAGGGATAGACAAAAAGTTAGGGACAATAAATAATATGCCATAAATTAGAGTCAGAACAAGATATTGATTAATATTGCCTTTTTCTGTATTCCTGGCCTGGATATTTAGTTGCCAGCTACATAAGTGATGCAGAAAATCTTCAGCGTTTTCACAGTACTTCAGCTTCAGTAGCAGATATTTAATCTTTCAGTATTAAGTGACGTAGTTGTAAAACTGGAGCAGAATTTAGAAGGCATCTGAGTAGCAAAAACGTAGAGATGGAGATGCATCATCTCTGACTGTATTATAGCAGAAGTATTAGAAAGCTAGTTGATCATATATTACAGTATACAGTATATCTCATAGATGATTTATAGAGAAATTACAAATACTCTGATGTGTATAACAAGAAAGCTATGGGGGGGAGTCCAGGAGTGTTTGACGGTGTGGGAGCACTTACCGCCTGAGTGAGAGGCAGGAGGTGAGGGGGAGTGAATGAGATGCCCCTGGCCAACCAGTGAGAGAGTCTGAGCAGGGGGCATTGTGACTGTAGAGTGAATGGGTTGGTGATGGCTGGGCCCTGACAGCACCGAGAGCATGAGCTGGTGCGCTGGAGGGTCTGCCATTGCCTTGTGGGTAACTGTGTATGTGTGAGGGTGTGTGAGTGGATGGAGGGACCTCTATTTCACACTGGGGACTCCGGAGGTGCAGGAGTGGGGCTAGGTGGATTTGGAGTCTCTGGCAGTTGTAGGGCGTGTTATACTATTGAGGTGGTGATGGGTAGGGGACTCTATGGAGGGAGCCAGAGGGTGGGCCACTTTTGGGGAAGATGCCCCCAGTGTTTGTTACTGGTGGCATGTTCCAGCCCTCTGTGCTCAGACCCAGGCCCTGGTCAGCAGATTAATAGGGCCCCTGGTCTCCAGCTGCTGCTACTCAATGCCAGGTCTGTTAACAACAAAGCCCCCCTCATATGTGATTTCATCACTGAGGAGGGGGCAGTCCTGGCATGTATTACTGAAATCTGGCTGGGCCCCAAAGTGGGGGTGCCCCTTTCGGAAATGTGCCTGGCCGGGTTTACGGCATGGCACCAGCTGAGATACCAGGGCAGAGGAGGAGGGGTGGCAGTTGTCATCCAGGAGTCTCTGGCAGCCTTCAGGGGCCCTGCGTCACAAGTGGCCGGCTGTGAGACCCTGTTCTTCAAGTTGGGCTCCCGAGAACAGCTGGGAGTATTGCTGCTGTACCAGCCTCCTTGCTGCGTGGCAACCTCCCTGCCTGAGCTGCTCGAGGCCGTTTCGGGGCTGGCAGTGGAGTTCCCCAGACTCATGGTTCTGGTGGACATCAATCTGCCATCCTTGGGGTGTGCCTTGGAGACGGCTCGGGAGTTCATGGCTACCATGGCAGCCATGGGCCTGTCCCAAATTATTCGGGACCTGGCTCGAGACAGTGGCCTCACCTCAGACTTGGTTTTCTTGTCAGAGCAGTGGCAATGTGATCTGAGAGGAGAGTTACAGCTGTCCCCATTGTCATGGTCAGATCACACCCTGGTGGCCCTGAGATTCTCTTATGCTGCCCCCCTCCACAGGGAGGCGGGGCCCATTCAGTTGGTCCGCCCCCGGCGACTGATGGACCTGGCAGGGTTTCAGAGGGAGCTGGGGGTTATACCCAAGGATCTGCTGCATGGTCCAGCGGAGGCCCTGGCTGCCACCTGGAATAGAGAGGTGGCTGGGGCCTTGGACAGGATCGCTCCTGTGCGACCTCTTCTACCCCATCATACCCAATGCTCCCCATGGTTTACGGAGGAGCTGAGGGTTCTGAAGAGGATTAAGAGATGTCTAGAGCGCCGCTGGAGGAAGACAAAGACCGAATCTGACCGAACACTGATTAGATCTGCTATTAAGGCCTACCTGGTAGCAATAAGAGTGGCGAAGCGTCAATACTTCTCTGCCCTTATCGCATCCGCAGAATGCTGCCCAACGGCCCTGTTTAAAATCACTCAATACCTTTTGGGGAAGGTGGGCCCAGCGATCCACCTACAGGGCCATGCAGTTTTTGGAGCATCTGCAGGATAAAATCGCTCGGATCCGCTCTAAGTTAGACTCCAAGTGTGAGGCATGGTCTGTGGAGATACCAAGGGAGCGTACTTATCAAGTTATCTGGGAACAGTTTGATTCTGTTGGACCCGAGGAAGTGGACAGGATCCTCCGGACAGTAGATGCCACCACTTGTCATCTAGACCTATGTCCCTTCTGGATGGTGAAAGCGGCTCAGGAGGTGACATGTGGCTGGGTCCAGGCAATGGTTAATACATCCTTGAGGGAGAGGGTGTTTCCAACTGCCTTTAAGGAGGCGCTGGTACAGCCCCTCCTCAAGAAACCATTACTGGACCCTACTGTACTAGATAATTTTCGTCTAGTCTCCCACCTCCCCTTTTTGCGGAAAGTGGTTAAGAAAGTGGTGGCATTGCAGGTCCAGAGGGTTCTGGATGAAACAGATTATCTAGACCCCTTTCAGTCAGGTTTCAGGCCCGGATATGGGACAGAAACGGCATTGGTCACACTTATGGATAATCTCTGGCAGGGGGCGGGATGGGGGTAGTGCCTCCATCCTCGCTCTTCTTGACTTCTCAGTGGCTTTCAATACCATCAACCATGGTATCCTTTTGGGGCAGCTCAGGGAGTTGGGGGTGGGCAGTGTGGTTCTGCACTGGTTCACCTCCAGGGCCGGTCCCAATCAGTGGTGATAGGGAGTGAGAGATCCAACCCTCGACCCCTCCTTTGTGGGTTGCTGCAGGGTCTGGTTCTCTCTCCTCTCCTATTCAACATCTACATGAAACCACTGGGTGAGATCATCCATCACCACGGGAAGAGGTATCATCAATATGCTGATGATACTCAATTGTATATCTCCATCCTGGGTGAGGTAAGTGATGCTGTGACTGCCCTCTCTCGGTGCCTAGGGGCTGTAGGAGCCTGGATGGGGAACAACAGGCTTCAGCTGAACCCTGGTAAGATGGAGTGGCTGTGGGTTGAGGGCTCTTCCATATCCAGGACTTTGTCGTCTTTGGTTCTGGATGGGGTTGCACTGCCCCAGACAGACCGGGTGCATTAACCTGGGGGTCCTCTTGGATTCACGGCTCCTGCTCCAAGAGCAGGTGGCAGCCATGGCCAGAAGGGCCTTTGCACAGTTTTGTGTTGTGCACCAGTTACACCCTTTCCTGGATTGGGAGGTCCTTTGAACAGTCACTCATGCCCTTGTTATCTCCCATATTGACTATTGCAATATGCTTTACATGGGGCTAGCCTTGAAAAGTATCCGGAAGCTTCAGCTGGTCCAGAATGCAGCAGCACGGGCTATTTTTGGCACCCCTAGAAAGGCACATATAACGCCTTTGCTGCGCGAGCTGCATTGGGTACCAGTTTGCTTCTGGGTCCAACTCAAGGTGTTGGTTATCACCTTTAAAGCCCTACATGGCATGGGACCAGGCTACCTGAGGGACCGCCTCTTCCCTGTTACATCAACCTGTCCCACCCAATCATGCAGAGAGGGCATGCTGTGGACCCTGTTGGTAAGATAATTCTGTCTGGCGGGGTCCAGGAACATCTTGCCCCCGGAGGTGAGGTTAGCCCCATTGCTCCTAGCCTTCTGGAGGAATTTGAAGACCTGGCTCTGCCACCGGGCTTGGGGCAGAGAGGAGAATAGTCATACTTGGGGTTGGCTTGTGCCTTGAAGTGCCCCCCTCCCTAAGCAAGGACTGAGTGAGATCATAGCCATCTGGACTTTATTTATATTTAGTAGCTAGTTGTAATTGTTTTTATAATGCACTTTTTTATACTGGAATTTTATTTTATTGTCTTTTGATTATTTCGTTGTAAACTGCCCAGAGTCCCTCTGGTGCGAGGAGATGGGCGGTGACAAATTTGATAAATAAATAAATATGTGCATTCCCTTTATCCCAAGATAACTTGAGGCTGTGGACAACCGAGTGCTTGCAGATACATCTCCTCTTGCCTCCAGACTATCTTCCCACCTAACTTTATTATATTTTATGATTATTTTCATATAAAAGTCAAATGGGAAGCTAGCATGCTACAAAGCAAAGTGCAGGCCTCTAGCACCATCTTTATCTGGGCCCATAGTTATAATTAGAAAATAAAACGTGGGTTTGTATACTTTAAAGCTTTATTTGAAAATCTGCTTTTCTGCCTCCCACCAAAAAAAGACAGAAATAAATTGGGGTGGGAGAGATCATAGTAGATGCCATGGGGTAGGGAACACTACATTAATTTGAATTCTGATACATGTCTGTTTTCTATTGGGCACATCGCTATAGCAGCCATTTGGTTTATGGAAGCCTTGCATCTCCTCCATATTGTCAGTCATTTAGTGAGAGCACCACAGTAAGCTTTCCACATTCCAAATATATCTGCCAGGCCTGCTCTATCACGCACTCTGGGATATTAACACATTATTCATTGATAAATTGTTCAGGACTTCTTCCTTTCAAATTTATGGTTCTTACTGCATATCTTCTATGGCCTGATCACAAAACATTTTCCATATGTTCTTTATAATAACGTTGGTTTCATTACCTGTTTGGTTGTGAATTGGGGTTTTTCCCTGCTTAATAATATGTGATTGATTTACACAGTGCAAAAAAGAATAGATATAAGAATTTGGGGTAGAGGAGAGAAAACTGAAATTCTGCAACACCTACTTCTCCCAGTCTTTCTTCTGAATACATTTTAACTGTAGTCTCCTTTAACAACAGTGTGATGAACAGAAATAGCTGTTCCAGCCTCAGGTGGCTCTTCTGGTAAAACCTGCATCCACTAGCCTTTGCTGCCACCACTCATCTCTAGTCTTTCCAGTCCAGGCAGTTGGCATCTTTCCTTCTGACTTTATAGCACAGCTTATTTGTGAATGAGGAGATAAATTAATTCATTCATTTCCCTTTTTGTCCCTTCATGGTTATAAAGTTATAGTTTTCAATGTTTTAAGTGTTTAGGAGGACCCAATCCTTTAAAAATACAAAGAAGTCCAAGTCAGCCAAGTCCAAGAATAGCCAAACACTTTAAAGAATCAAGTACAGAAAAGAAAAAGAAAATATCAGTAAACTACATTTGCTAGACATCATCTTTAGCAGAGAAATGTCAGGCTCTGCCTGCGATCCAGTAAAAACACAGACGCTAGCGTAGGCTTAGGTTCTGGCTTTATTGAGGAACAGAGTGCATGCCTTTAAAAAGCTGAGAGTGAGGGGAGCGCACCGGAACGGGATTTAAATAGCCTGCGCCGGTCAGCGCTTCACCCCACCTTATTCCAGGTGCATCCCATGAGTCCCACTGGTTTCGTCCCTGTCAGGTGAGAGGTCGTTAAGCCCCCCTGCGCCCCGGGCGTCGCCTCAATCGCCTTCCTGAACGGTAATGATTCATTGCCGGGTGATCAGGCTCTTAATCCTTTGACAGCTCAGGCACGCCTCTCTTGTTGTTTAGTCAATTGCTTGTTGGCAACTTTGTATCGCTGTCTTCCACGCCTCCGGTCTCGGTTGTTACTTAGTTTCCTGCACCTGTTGCTTTCCTTTGTGTTTCATAGTTGCCTTTGCCTTAATCCGCCAGGGACCCATTTCCCTGTATTGTCATGCAAGCTGTTGCGATGTCACAAGCATCGCAACGGTGATCATGACATACTGCCCCCCTTTAGGAAATTGCCGAGGGTTTGGAGGGATAGGCGGTATGGAAGTTGCGGATCAGGTCGGGAGCCTGGATGTTGCGGGCAGTGACCTACTCAGGGTGTGGGAAGTGTTTCCATTTGACTAGGTACTGGAGGGAGCCCCGCAGCTTGTGGGAGTCTAGTATCTCCTTGACCTCGAAGTGTTGCTGTCCATCTATCATCACTGGTGGGGGCGGGGCGTGCGTGGGTGCCACCGGGAGGGGTCACTTGCCGGCTTAAGTAAACTGCAGTGGAACACCGGGTGCAGCCGCTTTAAATTATGGGGCAGGTCCAAGCGCACCGTGACTGGGTTCACGATTTGTGTCACCTGGAATGGCCCAATAAATTTGGGGGCCAGTTTCTTAGACGGTTGCGGTGATTTGATGAATCTGGTGGATAGGTAGACCAGGTCCCCTACCCGAAACATTGGTTGTTGGCGCCGGTGTTTGTCCGCTTGCAGTTTGTATGTGGTTTGCGCCTCTTTAAGCGCGTCCTTGATGACCGGCCAGGAATCTGTGAGTTTCGCACCCCAATCACAGGCGGCCACTGCTGGGGACGGGGGCTGGGGTAGCTCAGGGATGGGGACGAACTCCCGACCCGACACCACCCCAAAGGGGTTTTGTCCCGTGCTTTGATGTATCGCGTTGTATGTGACCTCTGCAAACGGGAGTAGGTCCACCCAGTCGTCCTGGTGGTAGTTTATATAGGAGCGGAGAAATTGCTCCAGTGTGTTCATTAAGGATCTCTGTAGATCCGTCCGTCTGGGGATGCCAGGAGGTTGACAGGGCCTGCTGGGTGCCTATCAGTTTCAAAAAAGCCCGCCAAAACCTCGAGGTAAATTGTGTGCCCCTATCGGTCACCAAGCAGGAGGGGCAGCCGTGTAGGCGGTACACGTGTACTAGGAAAAGTTTCGCCAGCTGTTGTGCTGACGGGATCGAGGCGCAGGGGATGAAATGGGCTTGTTTTGAGAAGTAGTCTTTGACTACCCAAATGACCATTTTCTTTTGGCTAGGCGGTAAGTCCACAATGAAATCCATTGAGATTTCATCCCAAGGGCGGGAGGGTTCAGCCACGGGTTGCAGCAGCCCCCTGGGGTTTACCAGCTGGTCGCTTGGCCATTGCACACACCGGGCAGGACGCCACATACATTTTGACATCCTTCCTCATCGAGGGCTGCCAAAACTGTCGCCGAGTTAGGTGTAGGGTTTTCAGGAACCCAAAGTGACCAGCCTGTTTGCTGTCATGCGATCTGCTAAGGATCGTCGGTCTTTGTGAGTCAGGAACATATAACCTTCCCTCCGCCCATGTGAGGTCCTGTTCCATGGTTACTTTGTTAGGGTTGGCGAGGAGCCAGGGGTCAGATTTTATTGCTGTTATAAAATCTGCCCGTAGCCCACCTGGCATCTGTGGTTGCCTGCACCTTGGGGCGGGTTGCGCCGGAGTCATTTGCAGGGGGGGGCAGGCTGTCCCCGAGCGCGTCCCCGGGTGACAGCTGCCAGACCCAGCTGGGAGTCGGAGAGTACAGTCCCGATGATGTCGGAGATAGGCTCCGCATCCTGGGGTAGTCGGGAGAGCGCGTCTGCCAGGAAATTCTTTTTTCCTGGGATGAACTTCAGCTGGAATTTGAACTGGCTGAAGAACTGAGCCCAGCGTATCTGTTTGGGACTGAGGCACCAGGGCGTACGGAGCGCCTCGAGATTGCGGTGGTCTGTCCAGACCTCAAACGGGCAAGTCGCCCCTTCCAAAAGGTGACGCCAAGCCTCCAGTGCTGCTTTAACTGCAAAGGCTTCTTTTTCCCACACGTGCCAGCGCCTCTCTGTCTCTGAAAATTTCCTAGAGAGATAGGCACATGGCTTCAGGATTCCAGCGGAATCCTTTTGCAGTAGGATGGCCCCAATTGAGAAGTCAGAGGCATCCGCCTGCACCACAAAAGGCCGTTCGGGGTCCGGGTGGGACAGGATTGGCTCCGCTGTGAACAGTGCTTTTAGTCTGTCAAAAGCGGTTTGACAGTTGGGAGTCCAATTAAGCACGTCCCCTGGGTTTTTGACCTTGCGCATCTCCCTGACGCCTTTGGTCTTTAGTAAATCAGTTAAGGGCAGGGCAATTTCCGCGAACCCCCTCGCAAAGGACCTATAGAAGTTCACGAACCCAAGGAAGCTTTGAAGCTGGAGCCTGGTGCGTGGGTGTTCCCAGCTCAAAACTGCCTGAACCTTCGCGGGGTCCATCTCTATGCCCTTGTCAGAGATTCTGTACCCTAAGTAGTCCAAGCGCAACTTGTGGAATTCGCACTTGGACAGCTTAGCGTAGAGTTTGGCTTTCCAAAGCTTAGTGAGAACTTGTCTCACTAATTTCTTGTGTTCCCTCTGAGTCCTTGTGTAGATTAGGACATCGTCTAGGTAAACTAATACGCCCTTGAACAGATGTTCATGCAGCACCTCGTTGATGAGTTGCATGAAGACCCCCGGGGCCCCCGCAAGACCGAAAGGCAGTACCTTGTACTGGAAGGAGCCCAAGGGACAGTTGAACACCGTTTTCCACCCGTCCCCCTTCCTGATGCGAATTCTGTAGTACGCCTCGCGGAGGTCGAGTTTGGAAAACACCCCTTTGACAAGTGTGCCAGCATGTCTTTTACGAGGGGAAGGGGGTATTTGTTGGATAGGGAGGTGGAATTTAATCTGCGGTAATCTGTGCATAGTCTCAGGGTGCTGTCCTTCTTTTCTCGGAATAGGATGGGCGCTCCAACCGGTGAGTTTGCCGGTTCGATGAAGCCCCTGGAGAGGTTTTTGTCCAAAAATTCTCGCAGCGCCGCCAATTCCCTCTGGGTCATGGGGTAGATTTTGGGCTTGGGTAATGGGACGTCCAGGAGCAGTTCGATTGCACAGTCCGTCTTGCGATGGGGGGGTAATTGGTCCGCCGCCGCCTCCCCGAAGACGTCTGCGAAGTCCGAGTATTGCTCCGGCAGTCCTTCGGGGGGGGGGGCGTGGGTTTGGTCAACGATCTCTGCCCTCCCCACAGTCAGAGCGGAGGATTTCTCCTTTGTTGGTGCTTGGTAGACCCCGTCCTCGAGCGTTATAGAGCGGGTCCTCCAATTTCTGCAGGGGTTGTGGCGTGCTAGCCAGGGGATCCCCAGCACCACTATGGGCTTCCCCACCGGGGTTACCACAAAGTCTATGGACTTCCTGTGGGTGCCCATTTTCAGGGTGACCTTTCTTGTACCCTGGGTGGCCAGTCCCCCCCACCCCGCTGTAGAGCCGTCGAGTTGTTGGAACACCAGCGGTTTAGGGAGGGGGGAGCACAGCAGTTTTAGTGTGGTGACGATGTCTGGGTGGATTAGGTTTCTGGAGCACCCAGAGTCCACCAGAGCTTCGACTGCGATGGCTCTAGAGCCGTAAGTCAGTTCGATTTTCCCTGCCAGGATGGAGCAATCTTCACTCACCCTGGGGTTGTCGCGCCCCTCCTTTACCACCTGCCTGGCGGCGCTGCTTAGGGCAGGTGGGAGGCGTTTCCTGCCGGCTGCTCCTGGGCGTCAACCACGTCCCCTGCGAGGTAGGCGTCCGCTTCCTCGTCCGGGGTCGCTTGTGTGGTGCCTTCGGTGTTGGTCTGGGCGGGCGATCCGTCCTGTCCTTGAAGCATTCAGCTGCCCGGAGGCCCATCTTCTCACATCTGGCACATTCCCCGCGGGCAAACCGCCGTTGTCGCTCTGCGTCCCAGGTCGGGCCTGACTGTGGGACTGGTCCTCTCCCACTGGGAGTGGTTCTGTCGTTCGTGGTTGCTAGCATGAAGGTGCGCTGGGCGTGCTCAGCCTTTCCGGCCAGACAAATCCACCCGTGTAGGGAGTCTGGGTCATCCCTATAGAGTGCCCATTGTAGCACCTCACGGTTGAGGCCATCCTTGAACATGTCGATCAAGGTGGCCACAGACCATTCCGGGATTTTACCCGCTAGGACCTTGAACTCGAGAGCGTAGTCTGCCACCACTTTTTTCCCTTGGCGAAGACCTTTAAGGGTACTCTTGGCCCTTTCCTTTGCCAGGGGGTCTTCGAAGTATTGTTTGATCGCGGCTAGGAAGTTGTGAAAAGTGGCCAGGGCTGGGGCTCCGGACTCTGACATCTGGACATACCAGTCCGCTGCCCTGCCTTTGAGTTTTGTGGCCACTGCCGAGATTTTGGACGCTTCTGTCTCAAAGCAATGTCCATACTGGGCCATGTAGTTCCTGGCGTTCGTCAGGAAGAATGACAGGTTCGTGGGGTCTCCGTCAAACTTCACGGGGAAGTCCTTGGCGAATCCCCCAACTTGCGAGACCCCCACCTGTGGGTGGGTAGGGATGACCCCCACCGGGCTGGGACCATGAATCCCTGCGAAAGAGTCCCGTGCTTGGCCCCTTTCTCTCGTGGTTGTCGATGGGGTGGGTAGGATGCCCCCCTCTTGCCCCCTGTGCAGCAGCAGACTTTGTGAGCTCGCTCACCACCGATGCCATGGACTGGAGCATGTGTTTCAGGGCTCGTACCTTGGCTTCTAGGGCGCTGACCCTGTCCGGTATGACAGGGTCGTCCATCCTCGGTGCTGCTGGTTGCTGCCCGATCAGCAGTCCTGCGACTCCTTGCTCGGGCGTTTGGGGGTAGTGGAGTCTCCAGGTGGTGTAGGATGTCCCCGTCTGGGGTCCTGCTCCACCGTCCCACGTGAAGAGTTGTTGGCCCCCGACTTCGTCTTCCATTGGGGCTCTCCAGTCCGGGCTGGAGCTCCAGGTCTGGAACTGGGGTGCGGTGTGGGCAGGGAGGGAGCCCGTGTCCCATCTCGGGTGCGCCGACTCTAGTAGCTGTCGGGTTGTCTCCCCCTCTTGCGTTGTGTCCATCACGCCTCCAGTGTGAAGCGCCGACTCCATGACCGTCCCCGGTTCCATCATCGCCGGTGTTTTCTCCCGCAGAAATTTTTTTTCCTGGTGGAGACTGGCGAGGTTCGTTTTTGCAACTCTCAGCTTTATGTCAGGCTCTGCCTGCGATCCAGTAAAAACACAGACGCTAGCGTAGGCTTAGGTTCTGGCTTTATTGAGGAACAGAGTGCATGCCTTTAAAAAGCTGAGAGTGAGGGGAGCGCGCCAGAACGGGATTTAAATAGCCCGCGCCGGTCAGCGCTCCACCCCACCTTATTCCAGGTGCGTCCCATGAGTCCCACCAGTTTCGTCCCTGTCAGGTGAGAGGTCGTTAAGCCCCCCTGCGCCCTGGGCGTCGCCTCGATTGCCTTCCTGAACAGTAATGATTCATTGCCGGGCAATCAGGCTCTTAATCCTTTGACAGCTCGGGCGCGCCTCTCTTGTTGTTAGTCAATTGCTTGTTGGCAACTTTGTATCGCTGTCTTCCACGCCGCCAGTCTCGGTTGTTACTTAGTTTCCTGCACCTGTTGCTTTCCTTTGTGTTTCATAGTTGCCTTTGCCTTAATCCGCCAGGGACCCATTTCCCTGTATTGTCATGCGAGCCGTTGCGATGTCACAAGCATTGCAATGATGATCATGACAAGAAAACAGTGTATACTAGAAACCCAAGTCCATAGGAAAGCAGCTCATACAAACATCCTCAACTATTACAGCCACAACCCAATAATACATAAAAAGTGTTGCATAAAACCCCTATTCAGGTGACTGCAACACACTGCAACACACCAGAACTACAAAACAGAAATAATCTACCTTCAAGACATCCTTCAACATAATGAATCCCCTGCAGCCTCATTGAAAAGTAGTATACCCAACTGGCTATAACAAATACATTAAAACTTACCAAAAGATAAACCTCTCACACATCTATCTATCCACAGGCTACTCCAGCCATTCAAAATAGCTGTAAAATACAAACCAAGAAAGTCCCTACAAAACATTTTGTACAAATAGATGACCTAATACCAAAAGAAGACAAAGGAGAGTCATATACAAAATAAAATGCAAAGACTGCACCACTACAAAGGACATTCAAGCAGAAGACTAGTAGAACGTATCCTTGAGCATCAACCAGCAGCCACTTTGCACCATGTGCACCTGGGAAAAAAATGCCTCATAATCTGTTTGGTCCTTTACATGAAGGAAATAAATATTTAACAACTAAGGGTTGTTAAATATGCCTTCTGCTGGGGTTAAAGGACTCATTTGGATTGCAGAGATGAGCGTGGAGATGTTCACCAGGAATTACAGGAGTGGAAAGAAAAGGCATATGATAATTGAGTCACTATACTGAACATTCATGAGCAGACAAGTTTAGAGGATGAATTCTTTTGCTGGTATAATGTTATTTCTCAGAATGTAAATCCAGACTGTGGATAATAAACATATTGTTCACTAACATTTTTCCCCACTGGTGCACATGTTTGTCCACTGCACTGTTTTTCATGTATGTACATGTGATGGTATCATCACATAGCATGCACACATAGACATACCACATATAAATGAGTTTAATCATTTATATTTATCCAATTCAGCCAGTCATTTTATATTATCAGCAATAATTTATAAGGCCCTGAATGTTTATTACCTGGATGTGCCAAAAATAAAAATATAGATCTCTGGCTGGAATAATAATGCACCAGTTCATCTTTCTCACATTGAACTCTATAAGATGGCTGATATTTTGGAAAATGGTCGTGGTGACTTTTCAATTTCTACAACTTTTCTTGAGCTAACTTACATTTCTTGAGTGGTGTGACATCAGGAGCACTAAGATTGTTACTTACCTGGTAGAGATAGCATTCTAAATCATGATTTGAAAATACAGAATTTTAGCATTGCTTGTAAGCATGGGACTCCATGGGATAGGGATGGGGCCTCAAGGGAGGCAAATAATGTCAGCGTGCAAACAATGCAATTTCCATACTTTTCTTGAATGGTATGATGTCACTGCATAATTACACAATGTATGTGATGTCATGACACATAATTTTGACATCATTTTGGCTTGTTATGGATACAGCTAACTTATAAGTTAACTGTTTCTGATATATACTAGATAAGTTTAGTTTTCTCTGCAGTCATTTCTTAAAAGTAAATATCATGAGAAGTCATGCCTTTTGTGGGTATATTGATATTCTTTTCTTCCCACTTCTAACTTGTCATTCAAAAAGAAAGCCTGCAGCTTGAGTTTCTCAGATTGTTATTTATGATGTCAGTGGGGCTAAAAGTTTTTCATTTATGATAACACAACTATGATAGAAATAGATGGACTGAGCAGCCCATGCTGAAATGCTTATTGCTGTGTCTGACAACATATTAGGATGATGATGTATCTTGTTAAAAAACACCAACCCAAGGGGATATTTTTAGTTTTTCAATAGCATGGGGAGCATTTAAAGAAATCACATTCTTAGCTACGTAATGATCAAGAATCCAAAGTGTTCCAGGGACCACAAGGCACAAACCTTCTGCTCTGGCATACTTATTTTCTTCTTTGTTTTTCCATTAACTATTCATTGTTAAAATTTTGCTGCAGCGTTTCTCTCAGAGTTGTTTTTTCTTTTGTTGTGATGTAATGACAGGAGTTGGAAGGGTGAACTTCTAGCTGCTGACTGTGCAGTGAAGGCTAGTCTTCCTGACCCCCCCCTGTCCCCCCCCCCCAGGAACAGCAGGGACCGCCAACATATGTGCCAATGATCCCAGGCCTTCACTCCTTTCCCACAATGGCATGTGTACAGTAAGCCCTGGGCTTGCTTCCCTTCCTTTTAATTTCTGTGTTTGTCTCTGTATTGCCATTCTCTAGAAGTGTTTTTCTCCCAACAGAAAGATGGGTTAGAAATATAAAGTTGGACGAATAATTGCTTTTGCTGCCTCAGAACAAATGTTTCATAGTTTGGTCAAAGGAAACTGTCCTCTGATTGGAAAGACTTGCTGAATATTTAACAACTCTGCTTCCCAGAAAGAAAATGGAAAGTGTTTGAAATTCCACTTGGAAATAGCAAAGGATATTATCTGGTATTTCACTCTCTGTCTAAAAAAAACGTAGGAACAGATATATATATATATATATATATATATAAGTCTAACAATGATAGATGAGGGGAAACACTTATCTCATTTCCTTTCATTCAGTCAAATTGGGACTGTGGTTTGGGACCATAAGCTCTGGGAATTATTTCATCATAGAGACAATAAACATTTTGGGTTGGAAATTCAGTACACACTTTTTCTGATGGAATTTGACGTGCAAGACATGTAAAATGTTTCTTTTAAAAAAAAAATCTTCATTCTTTTTGCCTTACCAGCTAGTCTCAGTGGATAAGAAGAAAAACAAAGACCTTTCTTTGCCCACAATTCATTGGAATTGTAGATACACTGAAGCTGTATTGTATCTGCACACATTAATGTTAATCTTCATTCCTGTGTGGTAATTGCTTAAATCACTCTAGCAGCATTATAGAAAGATAGATATGTATAAAAGAAAACATAAATTTTAATGGAAGTAGTCAAGTATTCCTATTTGCCATTAGAAAAGTTTTTAGTAGATCAAAGTTGCCAATTCTAAATCCTGGAATTAAAGATTCTCACACATTTATGTTATATACCATGCCTAGCACAGTTACATTTTTAAAATGTGTACAGGGATGATTAAGCATCAAGAACCAGTTTTATAATATATCATAAATGTTGATTGATTATAAAGTTGTTAGCCTTGAATAACACTGAAAAATACATTACAGTACAAATATGATGAACCGATTGTATATATTCTATGATGTTTTTAAAGCTTTCTCCAGTGCATGATTCTAATCATTGTTAAGGATTTTGTGATTGAAGGCCAAGTTTTAACTCAGAAAATTAAAAATGGTTGTAAAGGAGAATGTGATTCAGTACCTGCATTTATCTGGTTAAATAAATCCCAGTGGATTCAGGAGTGAGGCAACTTTGTAATTAGTACATACCAAATAAGGTTACTGCCAAGTTTTTAAAACTGGAAAACTAATTGCATACCTCCATCTTTTCTAGTGAGTTACATCTGACAAATTCTTTTATGCTACATAGCATCCTATGTAGAGTGCTTAATTGTGCTGTCAGTGCTTAATTCCAAATATGAAGTCATGCTGGCTTTTTTAAAAAAAACAGTAATTACAGATGTTTTTTCAGGATTTTATCATCTGGGCTGATGTTTCATTCATTTGTACCAGATATTATATTTCTAATGTGTTCAATTGTACATTGTATAATGCATTAACAGTTGATGATTATGTGCCATCAAATCATTTTCAACTTCTAGCGACCACATACATAGATTTTCTCCATGACAATCCATCCCTAAACTGTTCTTTCAAGTCTCCCAATGGTGCACTCAATACATAGATTTAAATTCCAAAAGTGAATGCTGCCTGGTGATGCATTCCTTTTATGATAGATTTGACCCAGTGTAATCTTGGTGCCAAAGATTATGCTATATTGTTTCTTAGACAGATTGCCATTTCTTTGCTTGAATGTCCAATGTATATTTTGTAAGTGTTCTTTTATGTGGAGCAAAAACTATCATGAAGTTTTTTGGCACAAACTATTGGAAATGATAGAAATCTGCAATACCACATGGGTTAATTTGAATTGTACTCTGGTGTGAATTATGCTGTGAATTCTTTTGAAGATAATTGAATAAGGAACTGGGCAGAACTCAGCCCTAATAAACTTGCAGATCTGATTCTCTAGATACTGGACTTTACCAGCCAGTACATTTATTTTAGTTCCTGCCAAATTATATAGCTTTCTGAGTCTTTGACAACTGCTCTACAAGGCCTGCTCTTGATTTCTGTTATGGTTGCCACAACTCTTGCTAGCAAACTCCAGAACCTAAATTTAAGTTGGTTTCTCAAACTGTGACAGATAAAAAGGAGGTGAAAAGCAATAATATGACTGTTTCTTTAGGGCAAAGAGACACATGTGCAGCTGAAATGTTTAATTCCAACACAGCACACAAGCAAAAGAGCCAGGCTGCCTCAACATCCATAAAGGTCTCTGAAAAAGTAGGTGATATATCAAAACAGCCTTTATAAATACAGTCACCCAGATAGGTTGGATTTAAGGCTAAAGTGCTATGTAATGAAGAACAAGTTGGCTGTACTTTTTCTACATCTTATGAAGAGAGAAAGTGGAGTTTGACTTTGACAGCATCTCTTGGCCAGTAGCAGACAGGACTAGGTGATTTGCAGAAGGTACTGAAAGGCTAACTTTAATCTTCAAGCACTTTGATATCTGGACAGCCTATGAATATTGTCTTGCTCCGCACTGAAAATGCAATAGGTCTTTAAGAACACTTAAGTACACTCCACACTACACCATCACAGACTAACTAACTGTTGTGGCCCTTTCCAAAGCATGCCCAGAAATAGTGCTCTGTGGATCTCCAGGGGGAAGGATCTTCATTGAAGTGGGAATAAATGAATTAGTCTTGAAGGAGCTACAAGACCCTTCATTGTATTTGCTTCAAAAGACTAACATAGCTGGAAATTCTTCTTTGTGATATGAGGCTTTACCTGCAAAAAGTCATTGTAACAGAAGGGTAGCAAGCTTCATCTGTGACAACTCTCACATTCTAGCTCTCCGTGCAAGCCAGACTCCATCGTCACTCAGATTTAGCTTCTGCAAATCCAAGTCTTTTATGCATTGAAGCATGCATGATAATAGTTTTGCCAGATGTTGTTAGTCTCTTGGTGGTTTTTTGCTGTAACCGTCTAACCTGATACAGTAGCTCATTGGAAACCAACACTTGATAGAGAAGGGAAATACAGAACAAGAGAATGAATGCTATTTCTTCCAGTCCTTCCTTTGTCAGCTATTCCTGTTCTTCATTTGAAAACAGACAAAAGCAGAATGATAAGGAGCTGCCTTGCCTGGTTCTCAGAGAGCTCCCCTCCAGTATGCAGGATCTCCTCACTCTCTCCTGCAAAACTGAGTGCCCTTTTGCGCTTGTTTAGGCATCTTGCTCGGCTGTTCCAAAGGCACTGAGAAAGCACCAAGAGAAGAACACGGCAGCTTGGCAGGCTCTGCCTCTTGGAAACTTTGCAACGCAGGAGACAGTGCCCACCATTGTGCTGCCCTTCTGCAATGGATGGGAGTAAAATAAGCTTGAATGAGTGACTCACTTCAGGGGTACATTGTTGTTTACATTTGCCATGCACGGCTTTGCATATTTTCTTTGGAGGCCTAATTTCAGTCACCATGAAAGTAACTTCTCTTTTTATACTGTTTTCTTTCACGACATAGATCTCATTTCTTCATCCATCCATTCAGACTAGCACAGCTTTTCCCTCTAGACTTTTTCCCTTCAACCCAGTCATGGATTTCAGCAGTTCCATCTCTCATACCTTTGTTTGGGTGAATGTTCACAGAACCAAAATCCAGCCCATAATTGCTTTATGTGTTTTGGATATCCCTCCTCCTCCTCCTCCTCCTCCTCCTCGAATTCTCTTAGCCAACTAATTAAGTATGTTTTTGTTTTTGCTTTTTGTCCCTTATGATGCTGTTGGGATTTTTTATTACTTTGTATAGGTGGGTTTATCTTTATTCAAGGATTTTTTAAAGATGTTTTTGATTATTAGGCGGTCACAGCCTTCAGGAATGAGTGGCATCAAATATAGTAAGTAAGCAAATGAATCAATATAAATCTAGCAATGAAAACAGAAATTAGCTAAAATTTCAAGAAATGTTCTAAAAATCAGCACAGAGAAGCATATCAAAAAACATACTATCAAAGTATTTTTTTTCTTGACTAATTCTGTGCCTATTACAATAGTACATACCAGAGAGGTACACATCAAACACATGCATAGTTTTAGCCTAAGCAGCATAATGAAGGAATGACACAGGAATTGGAAGTTGAATCTCCTGAACCTTATTTTGACTCTCAGTAATGGGCTGCAAACTGAATCAGAATAGGACCCTGGCAAGGCTGGGCCTGGCAAGCTTGTCCTGAATTGTCTGGGTTAGTACATCATATTCCAGTCAGCATCCCTGTTGCAAACACAAAAGGCTCCCAGATGGGAAAGTTGCTCCTTCTCACCTACCTTGAGTCTTCTGCCTGTGCGTATTAATCCCCATTGGCCAGGAAAAAGTTGGCTCCAATGTTCATCAATGCCCTGCTAACTCAGCAGATCAAGTAATATCAATGGGTACAATATTATTGAATCAGGAAGCTTGAATGAGGGAGTGAGTTTATGAAATGATTGGTTGTTTTTATTTATACCTGTATCTGGCTACAGTAGTCTACTTTATCACACTGGATTTTATGTGTTTTAGTGCCTTCTCTCCTTTTCTTTTTTAAATAAATCTTTACTCATAACTGGAGTTGGAGCAGGGGATTGTACCTTTAAAGGATTGTCCCTCCAACATACCTAGGCTGTGTTTAGCTAACTTGCCTAAGAGGAAGGTAAATGAATGCCAGCTAGATGGCTCCTTACTTCCAGTGGCTTAGTTTGTTGCAGCCTTAGAGATTCCCTTCCCCTGGGATCAGAGAAAAGGGGTAAGCAGCAGCAAACCTTCATTTTTAAATCTGGTGTCTACTGGCCGGGCTTGCAAGGAAGTCAGGGAATGAGCAATTATTTAGGATGGACAGCATTTTGGTCATTGGAGGCAAAGGTCTTGTTTTGCCAAGTGGACAGTACTTTCTGATGATTTTTCCTGGTTTTAGGGGGATTTTTAGTTTTTAAAAACTATATCAAACCAGCTGTATGGCTCAAGGTCCAGTTTTTTCCCTTCCTCAGAATGATGGAAAGTTGTATTGCCAGTTCCTCTAAATGTGAAATGCTGTATTATGAAAAAAATTAACAAAAGGGAGACAGGCTTTTCAAAGTTGACCTATTTAATTTAAAATATTTAAAGAGGAAGAATATGAAAGTGGAAACCATGCATTTTTAGGTTATTCTTCAGCCACTACATACAAAACTATTGCAACTAATAAACATTAATCTTATAACTAATGTTCATTTAATACTTTCATGTGTGTGTGTATTCATTACAATCTTAAATTGCATCTCTCTGTAAAATTATAGTAATGGGGGTGGAGGCTTACATGCATTTTCTTGTGGCCTGGGCACTCAGTTATTTGAGGTCAGAAATCTTGAATTACTTTGTTAAGTGCTGAGAATTTGTATGTGACCTTTTTGTGCCCTTAATATTCTTAAAATTGTGGTATCCTTTCTGAAAATTGTGTATGTGAATGTATTAGACAAATATCTTTGCATGAAGCCCTATCTCTTGTGCTTGTGTTTCTTCAGCAAAATGGAAATAGACTGATTTCCTAAGCAGAATATAAAACTCATTCCTTTTATTGCTGTGACAGTTTGATGCATAGGTTCCCAGTTAAATTTAATAAATCAAAAGAGGAATAAAGGTTTAGCTGATAAAGTTAAATCATACACACATCAATCCTCAAAACAGACAATGTGCTGAAATGTCTTCGAAATGGCCCCAGAGAATGAACAGTTGAATTGATAAAACTGATAAATGTTGTTTTTTAGGAATAAATCCATTCTTCTCCAACGGAGACTTCTTTAAAGTGTACTTATTTATGAGATTTTAAATAATTACAAAGAATAATTAGGTTATGTTTTTGGTTTCTTTCAGGGATGATGGTGGTGATCGTATTATTGCTGATTGCTATTGTGGTTGTTGCTGTGTGGCCTACGAAGTAATCAGATTATCTCATTTTGGAACTAAGTGTTAACAGTCTGTGGCAAGGACAACTCCGCCTGGTTGTTGGCACTCTCTATGGATGCGGCTGTATTCCCTCCATTCCGAGAGGCAGATCCATGGCCCAGCTGCACAAAGGTTTTGCAAAATTCTGTATAAAACTTTGTATACACAAGAACATAATTGGAAAAGAAATGACTTACCTAATAAACTTCAGACATAAATATAATTAATTTCAAAGAAATACTTTATAAATGCTTTTAAGAGTACTAAATGGAATTTTCTCTTAATCTCTGCAGTGTCTAATTAAAATATTAGCATTTTCTTTCTAACATTAGTTCCTTATAGCTGAAATATATGCTTCTTCATGAGAGAATTTCAGTGATTCAAGAGAAACTGCCATCTTTGAAGGAAGGCAAGAGTGCACATATATTTGCTGGCATATTTCAAATTAAAAAAAAAAAGCCACAAAATCTTTGACTTGAGACAGAGGGCAATGACCATTGTAAGATGGTAGCAGCCAGATAGGTATTTTGGAAAGAAAAGATGAAGTTTCTGTCCAAAAATGTAGAATCAAATATATTATATCTGGGTTTCTTTTCTTTACTTAGTTACATTAATAGCAGGGAAGAAAAGGAATTACTGTAGATACCGAGAGTTTCAAAATGTGTTCTTTCTATATATGGTCTGAAAGTAGACAAGAATGATTGTCCTAGCAGATTGGCAGGGAAGTGATTCTCCTTCCCTCTGTAACTTAACCTGAGCACTCAAAATCTACGTTGAAGGATTAGCAGAGCACCTTTGGGAGGATGATGAGGGCTGCAAGGGAGAGGAGGAAATCCTGTTGCATGAACATCTTTCTATTTATGCAATACTGGATTAAACTCCAATGTTAATTCATGTTCAGATATTGTAATTTTTGCTCTGTGTTGACATAATGGATAGCAAAGTAGTAAGACTGAATAGAAGCCATTTTAGTTCTATAGGATTTCTTTCTTTACCTTGTATTTTACTTTATTTTGTATCCCTTTCTGCCAGGAATATTTAAAGCCTTTATTTGGCTGCCTGGATATCTAGGATTAATGACATTCTAGCCCATGTAGCATTGATATTTGATGAATAACTCAGATTTGGGAAAATGTGCTATGAGATCAGTAGATTTCAGAAGAAAACTGTATTAAGAGCCTTATGTACATCTCCAGTAAAGGGCTGAAAATGGTTGTGTAAACTCTTTTGTGTTATTTACTGTTTCAGAGTATGTGGTCTTTCCTATGTTTGACTGAATAGAATGGATAATCCATTACTGAATATGGTAAAGGTTCATTTCTTTTAATCAAATCAAGATATTGATTGGAAAGAGGGGATAAAAATCTGCAAGTGGAATGTTTGACCAACTGATGTCAAAGGCTACTTTTTCTCTTGCTTTTCAGCATAGGGTACCCATCATAAGAAGTTGCCTTTCAGTGGTACAAACAAAAAAGGCAAATTATCATACTATAATCAATTCTGTTAGACAAGGATGTACTTGGTGATATTGATTAGAGCAATGTGAGCTGTGGATCACATTTAAAATCTGCTAAAAAAACAAAATTCTATTTTGGGATGTATTAACAGCAGCAATAGAGTCCAGATCCTAGGAAATACATCTCACTCTGTCTTGATTATTCTCCACATGGAAAAGTATGTCCAGTGACAAACTGGAGTGAATTTAGAGGAAGCTATAAAGATGGAACTGGAAATCAAGTCCTGTGACTTGGATATGATACTAGTCTCCAGATATTGAAAGAGTTGTCATTAAAGAGGAAGGAGTGGACTTGTTTCTTTGGAGGGCAAGACCAGAACTAGTGGGTGGAAATTGCAGGGAAGTAGATTCAGGTTAGATATTAGGAGGAATTTCCTGATGGTCAGAACTCTCAGCTGATGGCGTTGATTGCCTCATGTAGCAGTATAGTTCCCTTCAACAGAAGTCTTCAAACAGAATCTGGATCTGTCCAAAATTCTTTAGCAGATCCTGCACTAAGCCAGCGGTTTGGACTAGGTGACTTATGAGGTCTTTCCCAACTCTATGAATTTATGGTGAAAGTGAGTGAGTCAGAGTGAGCAGCTCCCTTTTTACTGAAAGGTAACAGGATCACTTTTCTACTGAAGGATTACTGGTCACTTCAGTTTAGGTTTTCGTTATTACTGGAGAAATTCACCTCTGAAGTTGGAACAGGTGAAACTTTTCTGTGTTTATGAATCCATGTGCAGGTTCCTCTAAGAGAGATTGAGCAAACTGCATCTTTGCCTGTACTGGAGGTTGATAAAATTGTTAGTAATGAAAAGGGATCAGAATGACTTGGTAGCTTTTAGTTAAATCAGGCACATGAAAGATTTGGCTTCTCCTCTGAACTTCGGTTAAAATAATACTACTTTCCCAACAGAAGTAGTCCTCCTTGGAGAGAGATTTACAAAACTGTCTTCTTACTGTGATGTGTGTCTCCTAAATGTTGAAAGGAAATAATGCATTTTATGGCTGGAATATTTTTATAATGGCATAGATTTGTTATAAAATATTTAACATTTATTGGTTTTTGAAATTATGTATGTAAAGCTTTCAGATGTTTTCACATCTTCACATATTTTATATTCATCTTTATAACAATCCAGTAAATTTAGCCAAACGGAGAGAAAAGCAGCTGAGTTGCCTCTGTTGAAATGAACTTTGAACTTTGAACTGAAGACTTTCTGGATTTTTGTTTGCAGAATTGGGAAACACAGGGCCCAGTTAATATCAACTGGCATATATGTCATATGGAGATAATGTTGTGTGAACTGGACTCTTTTCCTCAGATCAAATAAATACTATTTTTCAACTTAAATTATGTATTGAAAGAACAGATAAATCCCAATGAAATTGTGCAAGCAGATCATGTATATATATTGGAGTTACCACAGAAACACAGTTTGGTACAGTTTGGAAGATATGCTTGATAGAATCTCTACTTCTCATCTAATTAGAGGAAACAGTTGCAAATAAATAATTGGCTAGCTGTTTTCAGGAGAGGAGCTTATGTTCCCTCAGAGCTGAAAAGGATTGCTTTGTTCATTCTGATGCAACAGAAGAGGCTGTGATGAGTAGAAGTTTACAAGAGTTTATTTGACAGATGTCTGGATTTAGTCTTATCAAGTGGATTCTGCACTGTTACATGCTCCATCTGGTTCATTATATCATCCCATCTAATAAATGAAGGGTGGGTAAATAAGAAAATCCACAACTTTTTTCCCACATGTCATTAAATATATTCATATATATATAACCATAATATATTAGTATGCATTGTAAAGAAACATTGTCGCAAAACTATATGCAAAGGTCATAACTAAGCAACATTTACAGTTCATAATTATTAACAGGAATAATCAGAACACAGGATTCTTATCCCTGTGTAATGGGGGGAAAAGTTAAGGCGGTCAAGGGAACGAACATACAATGGACCAAGTAAACATGGGAAGAAAGCTGTAGTACTTGTGAGTTGCAAGTGTCTGAGCATTTCAGTTGCTTCTCTGAATGGTTTATGTTGCATTTCTATCCTGGTAACACAGAGCTTGGAATGTTCTCAAGAGTGCCTCAACATTAGAGATTATATCAGTAGTCTTGACAACCCCCTCCTGTCACTTTTTAAAAGCAGGTATAAGGCACCAATTGGTTCTACTGCAGATACATGCATCTCTTTGTATGTGTGCTAGTGGTACTTTTCCCATCTAGAAAAATAAGATGATTTCCTTATAATTAAAATGTGTGTCTTAAAGTTGCAAAGTTGTCTTAAACAGTGCAAGGTTGCATTATTCTAGGCAGGAGTTTAGAAAGCTTTCCAGCTGTCTAAGCCATTACATTTGATAGAGTGCCCTTGCCCTATTCTGGGCCCATAAATCTTAGTTGTATTAGGGTCTCCTCTTGCATAACTGTTGGTCTTCAAATAAAATTACCAACTTGAAAATGTATGTTGTGAATCTGGTTATATGCTGCCTCCTGAGAACACTTGATTATTTGGCAAGAATTATGCCTCTACCAATAAATAGCCTAAAATACTGTAAAGGTTTTTGTTCTTTTCTGTTTTTTTTAATTGAAGCTGAAATGGTCTGTTAAATATAGGGAAATATAATTATGTATACAAAGGTATATTTACTGTATATAGAAGTACAAAACAAGCCCTTAATCACTATTGAACAAACAAAAGGATTTTACTACTTTAGGCAGAATCAGGATTGTTATAACATTTTCTAGAATATTATATTTTTTATTAATATATAGATTCTGCACTCTAGCTATTTTACATTTTGTACTAATTCTGCAATCAGCCTTGATTTTTTTGTAGTTTCTTCTCCATTTGCTAGCTGATGCCACTATCAGCTTTCACAGCTTTTCAGAAGATTTGTGTTATCATGGAAGGTAAGATGTTTTTCAACTCTCTGAAAAGGATTAGGCATCATGATCATATATGTTTTATAAACATGTTGAATGATTATATAGTGGTTATCAATGCTTCAAAAAGCAAACAGAAATTGCCTCCCACATTTCTGCATAGATTGCAACCATGTTTGTTGCTTTGTAGTCAAGATGCTGGACTTGACAACAAAGGCAGTATCAAAACAATATCTTACCAAGATTTGCAATGAAAATACCTTGTTAACCAGAGATGTTACCCATTTGTAAATCAAGATAGAGAGATTTACTTTCTTTTGCGGTGCTGCTGATAGGCCTGGCCCCCTTTTCCCCATCTTGCCTTGAAATGTACATGCTTAAGGGAAATCATTTTATCAGACTGCCCAATACATTACTTGAAAATTGAGGAACAATTTCTGTAGCATTTATATGAGTCCTGTACATTACTAGCAAATCAGAAAAAGCAGTGCACAAGCCCACAAAAATTGTTTTTTAAGATTTCAGGGAACTTCATAGCCTCTGACTTAACTCGAATATTTCTGAGATTGAATGTAATGGCTGTTAATAATTCTGAAAATCTATTACCTGGTTAAACTTTACGTACCCTTGGTAATCTCTCTCTCCTCTCTTACTCCAGCCATTTGCTTTGTTAACAGTTCATTCTAATGCTGTTCTAGTTTTGTGGGCTACCTCACAACACCAAAGAATGTTAAAAAAAACAAACCAAGGCTTCTGTAAAATCCTGACTTACCTTTAGTCAGCAGGATCTGGGTGAAAAATAAATGGAGTCATACCAAAAACGAAATTTAAAAAAAAAGCCAAGCCAAAAAAGAAAAAAAAGGTATGTTCAATATCAGCAAAAATGACCGTCTTTTGGAAAAAAGGACTACTAAATGGGGAAAGATAACTCATCACTGCTACTAATCATTGGTCAGTCTGCATTTTGATTCTAAATGGGTGCCTTGTTTTCATACATCTTGGATATACAAGGTCCAATACAACACAGCGTAGAGCTTATAGAGAGGTTTTCCTAGGACGTGGCCAGGGGAGAGTTTTCCCACTAATTTAATGAACAATGGGTCAATGTGGAAACAACTTCGCATTTCTTGATAAAATCCAGATCAGGCATCATTAAATTCCATTTCTTTCACTTGCTGGTTTGTTCATTTTTTTCCTATTTATTTTTAAGTTGCTCTGGATAGAGGATCTCCTGTTACTTTGTGCCAGAGTAAAAGCTTAGTATCACTGGCGTTGAGTCCTCTGGCTTGGCTGCTAAAAACAGCTGGGAATCATTCTGTCGATCTTGGCTAGATTTGGAGGGATGTGTATAAAGTGCTCAACAGTTACAAGCTTACTATTCCTCCTCTGAGGATCTTAAATTGCAGATACTGATTATATTGCATCTCTGATAGAGTGGTACTAGAGTGGTTGATTCTTTCAGACAACACAACCTGAAAAAACTATAGTTATATAGACATAGTTTAAATGAGGACAAACCAAAATGAAACCAGTTTTAATTAGTTCAAACCCCTATTAAGAAACCACTATCAATTCTTGAAGGCAGTGTGCCTCTCTGAGAACAGTGTTTAGCCTTTTTTTTGCCTTGTCACTCTATCATGGCTATCAATATCATATTTCCATGGTTTTGATTACAGCTTATCGTTTTCTGCAATAATGTATCATGGTTTAGGTTACTTTAAGTCTTGCTCACTTGTCTATGTGGATGACATGAGTTGCCAATCATATCTTCTGTGTGTCTGAAGCGGATGGTGCTTTTGCACACATTAGAGGCATGCAGCCGCTTTTACACAATATTTCTTAATTTTCTGGTGGGAACTACATTTTTTGTGTGAGCCTATATGTGTGTATGTATATACACACATGCACACATCATTAATCATGCAAACCTAAGGCAGGAATTTGAGCAAAAATAGAGGATTTCAGCTGGTATCCCTAGGAAAACTACAATGACCTGGAAAGTTAATTCTGATAAGCTCATCTCTGTATGATGAACAAGCTGAGAGTAGAAAGTTGAGATGATTTTCTGAGCTTCATCCAAAAAGCCCCAGCTAAACTGCATGTAAGGGGCCTCTATTATCATGAACATCCCTCAGCAGATAAATCAATATTGGAAATTATAAAATGTTTGAAACCCACATACTTCCTAAGATGCAGCTTTTGGAATGTATGGACTTTGATCTGATCTCCATGTGTAGCATGATGAGTTGGTAAAACATGCTGTATCAGAAAGTAGGAGGGGAGAGTCCCATTTTTTAATATTGCCCAGTGCATAACATTTCTTGCAAGGAATAGAATTCAGGAGGGAAACCACAACCATATATTATGGAGAGGAGTGCCCACAATGTAAACTCCCATCTCAGTTGGTAGTACCCATTCTACTACTTAAATGTGAAGCTGATACTTATTTTCATTCCCATTGTTTTATAGACTAAGCCATGTTTGTGCTTTCCCAATAGATAAATAAAATTCCTTCTGGATTCAAAATTAGAATTGATGTGTACCGTGTTGACACAGACACCAATGCTGGGGGAATGTTCTGTGTATTTTTCTGTCAGGAATTCAGCTCACAGGAAAAAGAGAGAGTCCAGAAGTTTTTGCATGTGTGCAAAACAGCTAAGCCAGTGTATTTTCCTCCTTCCCAGGAACAAGGTCTCCTATTTCCCCTACCAACTACTTCCCTGCATCTGACCATTTTACACTTATTTGTGCTGAAGTTTATTTTATGATAGTTTATGTCATATATATATAAATACTGTCAATTACTATAAAACAAGGCAAAACCACTGGAAAATTTCATGAAGAGGATGCTTCCAAGTTTCCTAATGAGAAACATCTTGGGGAAGTATGTATTTTGCAGGACAGGCATCCCTGAGCTTATACATGAACTGCCTAGCCAGACAGCCCTTCTGGTTTGCTTGTAGGGGAAGTGGAGACTGGATGAACAGAAAGCTCGCTTCTTGTGAACTTAATATGGAAGACGCTCACTGCCAACTTTTCTGTTTAAAAAAGCCCAGAAAATTTCTGTAGGACAAATGTAACAGGATGATTCCCTCATTCTAAATTATAGTCAGTCCCCAAATTTACAAGAAAGAAATTAAAGCTACATAAAGTAAGCTGATAAAAACAGAAGGATTAATCAGCTGGGACTCTTTTTTATCCTTATAAGCAGTGGTAAGAGTTCTTTGATTTTTTTCCCCTTCTCTTCATCCATGCAAGCAGGTAAGATACAAATCTTGATAAATTCAACCAGCGCATAAGATTATCTGCAGTTCAGAAACTTGTCTGATAGAGACAGCAGCATTGTAGGAGTCTTACATGAGATATTAATGACCACAATGAAGACCCACTAATGTGGAGAGATGGCATTTCATTGCACACTTTCAGAATACATACTCCCATGGTCTGGGAGCTGAAGTATTCACACAGTGTTATCTGAAGAGAAAAATCAGTATGGGATCTGTCCAATGTAAGTTCTGCTTTCTGCACTTGAGATGAATACTGATTGTTTTAAAAGCAGCTATTAAATTGAGACAGTATTTGCCTCACATTCTGACGAATTCATAAAGAAAAAGAAAACTGGTTATCTCATGGTGGAGTTGTGTTCACAAATGCGGCACTGTAAGAGGGTTTTCTAAAAAGCCAGGTCTAGTAATTTGACCCTTCTTTTAGCTGAGTGTTGACTACTGTGCTTCTAGGCATTGCTACTCAGTAGGTAAGCATTATTCAGCTGTTCCATAAACACATCCTTCTTCACAATTCTCATCTTCCTTTCTTTAGTAGCAGATTGCCTTTTTGATATAGGCAATAAGAATTTAGTTTAGTGTAGGTTTCACCCACCTGTGATTGCCCTTGGTTAAAATAGCTGGTATATCAGAGCTTACAACCAAGCAATCTCTCATGTGCTGGCCCAGTCTGTAAGTTGCTGTGTTGATACAAGATGATACAAGAGCCATCCAGCAGACGTCTATTGATTATGCAGTTATAGCCCCATAATCAATTTTAAGCCAACAATGCCTTTCATCCATTCTTCCTACCAACAGCAATCTGATTCAATTTCCTGCAAGTGGAGACATATTAAGAGGATAGGCTCTGTCTAATAGCATTCTTTTGTTGACTCTCAAGTTTTAGTTACAAGTTGGATGGTTCTTATGTTTGGACTTGAGAAGTAGTTGATGTGGTGAATTTAAGGCAGTTCATCATCCTTCAGACCAAAATTATTTGAGAAAGAGTGAAAGAAGGATATCAAAGGGGAGGATGGGAAGTAGTAACTGATCTAACATTTGTTACTATGGTGAGTAGGGGCTTACAATTAGTTTTCTCACTATTTTTGTATGGGTTTTGTATTTATGAGGGGCAAAATGGGCATGACTCACAGGTTATTAATTCTTCACTTGAACTCCCCACCCAGTTGCATATAAATTGCAAAGTGAGTTTCTTGCCAGTGTCCCTAATCCCACCCCATCTGCTCTGACTCTGACATGAAAGGATGTGCACTCTTTTCTTGCTCCTGATTCTCCCTCTAGGCTTTCTTGCACTTCCCCTTCTTTTCTCGTTGCTGGAACTTTCTCAGACGCCTGGCCCATGTGTCCCTCCACTGTATCACAAGGCTGCTTTTGTCTGCTACAATGCCATTCTGATCTGGAGAGTTCTCATCATGGCCCAGTAACAAGTATTTCTTCATAGGCTTGATCTTGGGACACTTGCAGGCAATGTCCTTGGAGTGTATCCAGAGGATCTGGTCACCACGCCGTATCCGATTTGCCCCTTGCTTGTACACAGAGATGATATTGACTGTGAACTTCCACCATTCTGCAGCTTTATCTGCTTTCAGGATGTGGATCTGGACAGCTGGAGACAGAAAGTCAGGAGAAGGTCATTTGTTTAATGCATTTTGCATTTTTCCCCAAGATAGTCAAGCACAAATTACAGTGAAAAGCAAGATTTGCATGTGTTCACACATCACACAGAAATTTGGTTTGTGTTAGGATTTTGTATGACCCTAATGTTTAATTCATTATGCTTGGCTGAGGGCCACACATTCAGTTTAAAATGAAAAGTAGAGCTTACTTTAGGATGCCTGTACTGAATCAATCATTCAATCAATCCAGGTTATTGTTTTTCAAAAAGAGTAGCTCTTTTTAAATTAGTTATTATGTCTGTATTCCTATTTTTTTTAAGAGAGATTATCTTTTCCTGATTAGACCTTTGTTGTCTGGGTATAAACTTTGACACAACATGCTTAACCAGGTCATTTACAAACCTACAACATATTAAAAATGAGTAATTTTAACCTTTGTGTATGTTTTTTGGGGGAGGGGTGCTTAGCAGGTTGTTCAGACCCAGGTTGTTTGGTTAGCTTATAGTTCAGTATGTTGTGTGCATCCCCAAAAGGGTTATTCACCAACCTATTTAAGTATTTTGCTCTTCTCTTCCAATATTTACTAAATTTCTCAGAACATTCTTTTCTGTAAATGGTTCAGTACTTCTACCTGGCTGCCCTAAGCGAAGAATATGTGAGAACATTCATTCAATCTTGTCACTCCCTTCATCCTGCTATAGAGACTTTCCTTCCTACTTTTCCTTCTTGTTGTTGTTGGGGATTGTGACCTCTATGATGGGTGTCCTGCATTCCAAGCCTAACTATGATGGGAATAGTTTCCATGTTTCTTTTCCTGGGGGATTTGAGGCTTGCTATGAAATTAAGAGAGAGAAAGAGACAGAAAGAAACCAGACTGTTTCAATATGATGAAAGTGACCATGTTAATAAAAGGCACCTCTTTCATTTTCAGCAAAATGATGGGATGGGGAGAAACAAAAACTCACCCAAGATTTTGCCACTGTTTGATTTCTTGGCCCGTCAGGAGCTGACATCTGAAAAGAATCTTGCTGCACTGTATTTTCACAGACCAGAAGCCTTGCGTTTTAACCAAATGCAACTTACAAGACTCAGTAGATTTGATGAGATGAATAAGCTATCCTACCTTATTTTGAGAAGAAGCTAATTGGAACCTTTGAAATTAAGAATTATGCATAGTAAGGGAAAAGAAGGAATCTGATGATCCAGTGAAATATTAGAGGGAAGAATTAATCACGGACTAATCAAATCATCTCGGATCTTCAACAGTATCAAAGTTAAAACCAACCAAGCAAGCAAAGCTGGAATCCAAAGATTCAAGGAAACACTCTGAGATAGTTCAGAAGGGGATACTGTTATGGTTGTGCACTGATTTGGGGTTAAATTCAGATCGAACTACATTTTATGCATGTGAGGGTACTGCTGTTGTTGGGTAGCAAATATGGGCCTCCACCAGTCTTGAGATTAGCTTTCACTGTCATATTTCCTCAATGAGTGACAGTGGCATAAATATCATAAAGGCAGGGGAGGCAGCCAACCTGGGGCCTGCAGGTACAGGAGCCCCAACCAGCCCCCAAAGATGGCAATCAGTTGTAGGCCTTGCATGCTCTTAGGAGGATCCTACTCTGCCTGTGACAGCCACATGGGTGCAAGTCAAGCAGCAGGAGGAAGGGCTGACACGCAAACTGCCAGTACTGCTCCACCCCAAGAGAGTGCTTTGTGTTCCCTAGGGGCTTCCACGGCTGCTCTGCCTCTGCAGAACGTCTTGTAGGCAGGAGCCCTGGGCACCCAAACAGATCACCGGTGAGAAAATAGCTGCTGCTGCCTATTGCCTGGGAGGGAGGGAGGTGAGGAAGGGCTGGACCACATGGTAGAAGTGAATCCCTGGGAGGCTGCTCTTCCTCCCCCTGCACCAGAGGGGAAGAAGCAGCCTGTATGAAGGGCAGGGAAGCTCTCATTCTGAGCAAGAGTGCACAGCTTATCCTAAGCCATCTTTCACCCGCTGACATGCCCGCCATCACCTGGGTGCCTGCCAAGAGCTCAAAGAGGCATTTGCCTAAAAGAAAACTCCCAAGCTGGCTGGTTAACAGGGTTGAGAACCTCTCGCAGCAGGGAAAAAGGGAAGCAGCCACCAGAGGCAGTGACTCCATCCGTTCCCATTCATTGCAAAGTTTGTCCTTTGAGCCCAAAAGCTACCCCACTCCCGCCGAACAGTCTCAAGCCAAGCGGATTAGCCTCCTTCCTGGTGGCAGGGAGAGCGCATTTGGGATGGCAACGGGGAGCGGGCGGGGGGCAAATGAAGCAAGCAGCAGAGCCCCCATAAGTGGCTGCACAATGGTGCTGCTTTCCAGCAATTCTACCCCTCCCCAAGGGAAAGAGCCAAAGAAAATGAGCGATACTTTTTCTTGCCTGGGCCCCTGAGAATCCTGTCTCAGTACATGTTCAGCTTCTGGCTACAAGTATCTTAGATGTGCACAGTTTTGAGATGGTGAGCAGAGAGAGCAGAGATCCCCATCCTCCTGCTGGCTTGCCAGTTTTACTCTTAAGTAAACTAGCAAGCAGCCCTAATGTTGGGGAACCCTGCTTCCTATGGTCAAACGTGCACTTCCCAGAACGCCAACTGCATTCACCGCTCAGCGCAGGGTCCGCACTGTTTTACTCAGGCAAAACCACCATTTGGGAAAATGGGTGATTTATGTGTAGAAGAATAAGCAGAGCTCAAAGAAGATCTGTTTCAGCTGAGCATGGCTTTCTCTCCAGAGAAAGGGCCATATCAATAATAGACAAGATAAGCACTTGCACCAAATACTTACAATCTGGGAAAGTTTGTTTGCTCTGGGTCTTTATCAGCCTTCATCTCCTTGCAAGATTTTTAAGGAACTGCTAGTGCTGAGGATTGAAGCATACTGAATAAATATACTGGAAGGAGATTGGGGCCACAACTGTTTATTAATGTGCCACTAACCAGCCACCAGATGGCACTATAATACTATAGGCACTGAGAAATTGTGACACACTTCACAAAATGAGAGAAGACGGAAGCTACACACATGCTTACTCATTGGGACAAAGTCCTACTTCACTCAGGCCTTTGCTTGTAGATACCAACGGGATTGCACTATAAATGGCTTGCATCTTCTCCAGCATGCCACACATTATACAATGTATAAGTAAGAATGCTTAATGGTTTTGTGGTGTGGGAGAAGCTGCTCCGCATTCAGAATTTTCGCCGATTGAAATTTCAGAGATACTGTATAACAAAATCCTTTACCATAGTAAAGGGAGAAAATGTTCTTTGAACAGAAAATATGTGATCTCAATCTCTGTATTCAATAAAGGGAAGACTATCACTTCCAATAAATTCTAGGATTATTTTAAAAATCAAACTAAACCAAACCCCTGCTTTTAAAGGGGTATTCAATAAAGTCATTGGGAATACCTTCCCATCCCTCCCAACATGTACAGGTTTAAAGCTGTCTGATTTAGTCCCTACAGCTCTTAGCAGCTATCTTAGCTCCTATTATTGGCATGCCCAGAGGCACTGGGAGTCCAACGGCATATAAATTTAAATAATAATAATAACAACAACAGCAATCATAATGCCACCACGCCGCCCCCCCCCCTCTGTAGCCATAGTTGGTCATCTTTCATTTTTTAATCTTTGAAATGGGAACAGATTTATATAGTTTTTGTGTTTTATTTAAATTTAAACATCAGAAATCTTCAACATAGCTTTTGCAATTGTGTGATCCATTCTGTCACTGCCTTTGCATGGTTTAACAGATTTTGCTGTATTCTTTTCCCCTGTGGCTAATGAGCATCCTGGCGGAGGCTGGTCTGTCACAGAGATTCCCCACATTATCTATAGAGGCATACAGCTGCAAGAAACTATACTGTAGTTGTCACCGCAGGAAAATCTCCTAGCACAAAACTCAGAAACATAGTTTTACCGTATTATATGTTTGGCAGAAGAGTTATTAGAATAGCATATGTTTCCTCTTTCTTCCTCTCTGCATTGCTATCCACAGGAGGTTTGGGTTAAAATGTGGAACACTTTTTTTAATCTTTTGAAAACATTTTTTAAATTTTTCCATGAACTGCTGCCAAAGTGCCTTTCAGCAAAGGGAATGACTAACCAGAGTCTCCGTGAAAGAAGGATTTTTCCAAAGAAGTCTGCAACAGGAATGGTGATCTCACCTTTTGGACTGGAACCCTCCCCCTGCAATTTACCCTCTCTTGCACACACACACATGTACACTCTTACTTGCACACTCTCCTATTGTTCCTTAATAAATATAAGAATTGCCTGGTGGGAAGGCAATGTTTGTTGCTAGGTTTTCACTGATGTTTTGTGAATTAAAGGCAAGTTCCATTGGACTGTATGTCTCAGGACCAAAGTAAAATGAAATCATCTTCAAGTCAAACTTCAGTCCTGGGGATAGCATGTATACACCCATACAGTTTTCCTGGCAATAATGGTTCTCCATTGTCTTCTTCAGTTTGTTTGTTTGTTTTATATTCCAGTCTAGTAAACTTCCCAGCCCAGTCTACAGTTCTGGAATTCCGGTGGTGCCCCATCCAAGGACTTACCAGATGTGAGCCTGCTTAGCTTCTGAGCCCAGACAAGGCCAAACTCTGCCACCTCAGAACCAAAACTGATGCTAATATCTGTAGCAGAATGAGAGATGACATACTGCTATTGAATGACCACTTTCACCACAAAAGTTGACAGTGTTTTTGGAAATAAATCAAAGTGTGTGTCTGCCTGAAATACTAACATTCCATCTGCCAAGAATAGAAAGTAGAAATGCATGCATGTTTGCCTACTCAAGTTTACGTGAGACAGTGGAGTAGAATGGAGTAAACAATGGAGTAAACAATGCATCAGCATTAAGAGATTAAACAGCCCAGGAAATTGAAACCTTCTCTTGTCTTTCTCTATGGAAGGATAATGACACCTCAAATGAACAGGTTGTAATGATTGCCTGGGATTCCAAAGGTGTCCCAATATGCCACTGCATTTAGCTTGAACTTGCCGCCTCTGCTTTTGCTTATTCATATCCCTACTTTTGAATTTACCAACATCCCCCTCAAAGGCATCCCTTGTTTCTGTATGAGAAATCAGTACCAACAAAGCTGGAAGAACTCTCCCCCCACCCCACTGTATTTCACTATTGCTCTGTGGTTTGGGTCTGCCTTGTATTTAATTCTACCTGTCTTTAACTAGCAGAATTTCTAGAATTAATTTGGAGCATATGCAATTTGTAGCAGTTTTCAATTTGCATCTCTTTTTTACCAGGCAAGTTATCAATAAGGGTGAGTTCATATGTGCACTAACAGCAAAACATGCTTTTTCTTCAAAATTTATGAGAATGTATAGCTGAGACTTCTGTAAGTAATAAATGCTGCTGCTGTGGTGGTGATGGTGAAGAAATAGGGCCTTTGCGTAATCCCTATCCTGGTGCCTTCAGATGTGTTTGCCTGCAGCTCCTAGGAATCCCAAGTCCATTAATCATGGAAAAGGTAACAAAAGGGCCCTTCTCCCATTGATAAATCAGAGGGAGGGCAGTCAAGTGGGGAGAAAGATTTCAGTCCTTTCTCCCTTTCAATTTTGCCTTCATGGTGACCACAGGGAAAGGGACAGGATGGACAGTCACATGGATGCCCTTGATCCAGCATCCAACCCTATATGAGCTCTTAGGGTTTAAAAGCCTTCGAAGTTCTTACAAATAAGAACAGAAAAAAATTGACCGGAACTGAACAGTAACAGTGCTCAGCCACTTGAACTTTTTTTTTTAAATGGAAGCAAGTTGAATTGTTATGTCTCACTGTCATGCTACAAACAAGACTGGGTGATTTAGCATCTCATGAACTAAGAAGAAATTCTGGTGGGAAGAGTTTCTTAACAGTCATAATCCAAACTCACTCTGGGCTTCTAGCACTAATGGCTTGTACTTCAAGTCCTTGAAATGTTGGTGATCCTCAGTCTAAGACAATGATAAGGAATCTCACTGGAATTGTGTTTAATCCTAGGATTTTCTAATCTCCTTGCACTTATATTTGGATACAGTTGGTGAAAAAAGGAATCCCCCAATGATATGAGCGTCAGACACAGTGCTACAATATGCTTACACTTCTACAATACTTGAGTGAGCTGCAAAAGGCTGCAAGACTATTTGAGGAGATCTATTAATGGATTATTGGATTCGCTATCATTAAAACTATGCATAATAACAAGTCTTTCTGTCTCTCCCCCAACCCTGGTATGTCTTCTAGGTGTCTGATTTTTTTTTAATCTGTTTAATCATGTCCGATTCTGGAAGACTGCCTGGACAAGTCCCTGCAGTTTTCTTAGCAAGGTTTTTCAGAAGTGGCTTGCCATTGCCTGCTTCCTGGGGCTGAAAGAGAGTGACTGGCCCAAGGTCCCCCAGCTGGCTTTGCACCTAAGGTGGGACTAGAATTCATGGTCTCCTGGTTTCTAGCCTGATGCCTTAACCACTACACCAAACTGGCTCTAGGTATATTGATACCTTCTACTTACAGTTATGGGATTACAGTTCCCATAGTGGTTAAGGCACCACGCTAGAAACCAGGAGACTGAGAGTTCTAGTCCCGCCTTAGGCACGAAAGCTGTCCTAACTGCCAGGAAACACGCTGAGACAAGGAACTGGTCTCTAATGTTTTATTGCTTGTACATAACAGGAATCCTAACAAACTGAAGAAGCGTGGGAAAAACCCAGCCATATAAACCCCAAAGGTTAAGGCGGGCCCGATCTGTGTCTCTTTGAATGGCTACCTAATTCCTCAGTGCTACGCATGCGCTTGACAGTCTGGATGGGAGCCCCCTGCTCGCCATCCTTACTCATGACAAAAGCCAGCTGGATGACCTTGGGCCAGTCCCCCTCTCTCAGCCCAACTCACCTCACAGGGTTGCTGTTGTGGGGAAAATAGGGGGAGGAAGGAGTATTAGGTATGTTCGCCGCCTTGAGTTATTTATAAAAATAATAAAAGGGTAGAAAATAATAAATAAATAAATAAATAATCCAAGAACACTGTTCTGACATGGTTTGGTGGAACTTGAGAAACTGCAAATATGGAGGGCTTCGTGTTTTGCAAGTCTGCCATAAAAAAAAAGACGGAGAAATAGATAAATATTTCTATTTATATAAATAAATATTATAAATAAATATATAGTCTGGCAGCCCCTCTGCAACAGGGCTTTTTAACTGGAAGGCTGGATATTTCCCCATGAAGACAGTAGTTGCTTCTCTTTCAGTTTTCCAGGAAGTTGTGATGTCCTCACCAGGTCACAACTCTCTTGGTTTTTAGTGGCTATGCAAAGTATTACTTATCTATGCATGGATTTTTCCCACAGACTCTCCAAAGCTAGGAACTCTTCCCCTCCTGCCTTCCTGTCACAGTTAAGCAAAGCAATTAATTAATTCATCTGAGAATGTAACCAAAACTAAAGCAATTTTGGTGTGTGCCAAAATAAAGGTATCTTGGAATTAAATTCTGAGATTCTCAGTCCTAAACATTTGAACAAAATATAATTTACTTGTGAAATTTTGACGTATAACTAAGACAGTGGGTCTTCCCTTTGTTTTCATTTACTTTTTAAAAAGACTATCCTCTTTGAATCAGCAAATTAAAAGGACATTAAAGCCTCAATAGAAGCTACTTGTCTAGATGATAGCACCTCAATTCAGCACAGAAGGGAAATAGCCACATTCAATCTAATTAGGGCCTTTTAGGATATTCAGAGCTGTTATCATCTTTTAAAGTTGAGGAAAACACTCTTCTAATTGGCTTCCTGCTGGGAAATCCATAAAAAAAGTCTTCATTGTCCTTCTGTGTAACCTATTCTGCAGTTTCACAGCTGGACTTTTTTTCTTTTTAATATTGTGTTCTCACCTAAAAATATGGTTACAAAAATGACCATGCTACTAGCACATGAAAGTGCTGCCAGGAGATTTTGCTCATAATAAGGATAAGGTCTAGGCCGCTTTTGCATTTAAAAAAGAATCTGATTGACTTGGTATTTTTTCACATGTTCATTCTACCAATGTAGAAACCAGTATTGCCAATGCCTCTTCTTCTTTCCTATATACCGATCCTCTGGTTATAACAGAAAATAATTTAGCAATGGGTACTGTGTGGCCCTGTAGATGTTATAGAACTGCTCTTATCAACTCTAGGCTGTATGGCTACTATTGAAAGATGTTGGGCACTACAGTCAAACTTCTGGAAGGCCACCTTACCACTCTCTCTGATTCAGATGCCCCTCCTTAATTTGCTTGCAATTTCACAGAATGCCAGCAATATCATGAATATCCCTTGAAGAACACTTATTGCTTCTTTACTCTGTGACCCTGATGTTGTCATAAAAAAGGGACAACATGATTTTCCCATCCAGTGACATACATCAGAAAAATGCACTTCTGTTTGTTTCCGTGATGTTAAAAGCTAAATTCAGCTCAATTTTAGTTTTACAGTAGGAGTGCTTTGTAGGATAGTTTATAGTGCCAGAGTGAAATCACAAACAGTTTAGAATCAGTCTGCGGCATAACAAAATAATTATGGGATGGAGTGGAAAGAACTGCCACCCAATAGTTATATAAATGATCCCTAAATTCTATGGAAAACAAGGATACTATTTTTACATATTCTACTTACTGGGAAGAAAATTGATCCAGGATTTAAAATAATTTTCACAAAATGAAAAGACAGAAAAAAGTATAAATACAGAGAACAAAAGTCCTGTGCAATGCAACCTAGAATTGCCAGCTCCAGATGAAACCAATCCGGAGATTTTTTTCCCTACCAACCATTTTGAATGTGTGATACATGAGCTTATGTGTATGCATATATATGTGTGTGTGCATATGCATACACACATTCCCAAAGCACTCTACAAAAAAGTGCAGGGACAAGAAATAATATTGATTTAATAGCGAGGGCCGCAACTGGGGTCTGTGTCACCCGGGGCAAACATGGATTCCGCGCCCATTTTGGCACCCCCCAGCACTCATTTTGGTGCCCCACCAGTGCGGCGCCCGGGGCATATACCCCAGTTGCCCTTCCCCCAGTTGCGGCCCTGTTAATAGCTACCAATTAAAATGAATTGACTGTAAAATAAGATACAGCGTTTGTAGAATTATTGGATCCCATAAATCATACACAAATGATTCTCACAGAGGAACATACTATAGGAAAACACATAAAAAGAAGAAGAAAATGGGGAGACGGGGAAGGGACAGCAGCTTAGGAAAAGGAAAGGGGGAAAACAAAAATTGTTATGGGAAGAGGTATCAAGAGATGGAAGGAGAGAAAAAAATCATGCATTACAAAAAAGGGTTAACCTTACCAAGCAAGGGGCTCCTCCCTCTCAAGCAATGGCTAATCATTAAAGAAATTCACAATTTACTAGCAATGTCTGCAGTAACCTGCAGCACCAGCCCCGGGACTGTTTTCATCAGTGTTATTCTGTTCTTTTCACTGAATGAAAGTTGACTCCAGCTGCATGGGGGCGGGGGGGGGGGCGCTGTCAAGAGGGACAGAATGGCAAAAGCAGCATCACTGTATAAACCCTGACCCTTTGGTATACGTGCTATAATGTCACATACACTTATGAAAGCTGCAATGGAAAAGCATAATGCTCAGTTCAGAGGTAATTGGTGAACAATTTATTCACCTTGGGGGGTAAATACAGGAATATTTTTCAAAAGTTAGATTATATGTCTTTGAGGAATGGTGGTGTGGTAATCCTAAAGTGAACTTTAGCATCACGGGTAAAAAGCTTGTTGCATCTGAAGATGCATGAATTGTACTAATGGCGATAACAGTGAATAATAGGAGAATAGCTTATTTCAGTCTATGGATTTTTATACTTCCATCAGAGGTATCAAAATAGTTGATAGGGAGAAACATTCACTTGCTGCAGCCTGCCTATTGTTTCCAAGGGCAGGCAAACGGGTGCAAAGAACAATATTTGGATTATGTAGACAATTGTCAAGGCAGAGTTAGGAATTACCCAGCTTCTGCCAGTTGCTCCTGATGCAGACATTGAAGATCTTTTCTTCTCAGATGCTTTGCTGCAACAAACCAAAGTGCCAATCATTTGGAAACAGGGTATATTGTGGAAGCTGGACATTACTAGGACCTGAGATGTGTAACAGATAACAAGAACATGATATATTTTAATGTTTCTATTTATTATGTTAATATGCCTCCCTCTTTTCCTCTGAAACCTCAACCACCTCACACAGTAGCCTCTCCTCTTGCAACTTTGCAAAATTAGGTTGAAGCCTCAGCTGGTGCAGCTGGTTACCACGGTTGGGAAGGATGGCAAGAGGCATGAGAGGGGCTACTTTTAAACACAGACTTCTGTAAGAGTGCTAGACCCATGTTATGACTGCTCTTGACCATGGTTTTAGTGGGGGGGGGGGTTAAGTCTCCCCAGTCTCATTTCAGTACCTCCACAACAAGCTTCTCATACCTTCATGCTTCCAGTGTAATACATACTGCAAGGTCCATTGTTTACTACACACATGGAAAAAAAATGTGAGCCACATGTAGCCTTGACTGCTCTGTGTTGAGTTCAGAAATCTCTTTTCCACCCCTTGTTGTTGATCAGCCATCAACTGGAGAAAGAGGGGAAACAGCTTATAATCATTAATTTAGTTCACTGACTAGGTGTGAGAGGAGGAAAGAAGATGAAGTTAATTTTTTTGCCTATCCCTCAATCCAAAGAAGCCTAAGAAGGCTGTATCTGAATGGAAGCAGGATAAAGGCTCTATGGGTGTAGAAGTGTGTGTCTGTCTAGGCACATGAAAGAGAAAGAGGCACGAGTGTCACAATTGTACATATTGAAGGTTTCCGTGGGGTACATGCAGCCCTCAGCCCTAAAATGTTCTCTACTTTCATCTACAGTGAAGCCCCATCAGACACCTTCATCAATAGACAAAGACTTCTGTCACTTGTAGTTGCCTATTAACACCAGTCCAACATATTATCAATGAATTGCAGCCCATCATGGTCAGTGAAATTACTTTCCCTATACAAGCCTTGGATAATATGGCTGCTCTTAATTGCAGACAATTCTGCCCTCACAACCTAATATAGCTCATTACCAGCAACAAACCACAAACAACAAAACCTATCCTTGCAGCAGTCCTAGATAATAAATTTAACTTTTTATCAGTTCAGAAAAAAAATATGACAAGTTCTGATAACATCAGTTAAAATGAGAAAAGCTTAGTCAGTTTGTCATCTTCCACTGTGATATATGCCCTCATGAGGCATCAGTACCACACTGCATGGTATATAGGATGAACTGGCAAATTTAATAAATAGGTATAAGTGTAATCTCAGAAATTTCAGTATTCAAAACTTAATGGGGGAAAATTTCAGCTCTCCCAGGAACTCTGCCACTGACCTTAACATGACCATTTTTGAACAATGGAAGTTCAGAGTTCTAGCCTGGAGCCCCCTCATAAACTGTTCAAGTTCTTCAAGGTTGGGTGGCTTCAGAGCACACTGAATCCAGCAGAGTGCACAAAGCTGCCCAGTCTGGAAGCACTGACCAAAGTGGTTTAAGATTATGTGAATTGCTTTGTCAAGGTGAATCACTTCACCTCTTCGCTTCAATGAAGCGAATCCTGTTGCTTCCACAGCACAAATTTCTTTGTTGAAGTGAATCTAAGTTGTTTTGCATAGGTTTAGATATTACCAAGTTTGCTTGTGGACAGTATCCATTAAAACTTAACAACATTTGCTCTGAAATTACTTTCTGCATCTCATTTAAAATTGACTACATGGTTTATAGCCAATCCCATCACTCTGCCCTTGTGTGTGTGTGTTTGTGTGTGTAGTTGAGTGACTTAGAATAATGCTTCACGTATTGTTGAAAATGTGGTACTCAAAACTAAAACTTTAATTCCTGTGATGTCATGGGCTAAATAGCTCCCTTTTGGACAAAAATGACTTGGAAACTAACAGGAAGACAATTAGAATTGTATGTTTTTATGGTTGTAAAAGATCAATACTGTAAGACTGGCAATACACCAATTCTCCATTAATTGTACAATGTTTTGAAGAATCCGTAACTCTTCCTATATTTTTATACAAGCACTATAGCACAGGAAGTATATGGACTTAAATGTTTAATAATGTAATTATAAAATATGACAGGAATAAATATACTGAGTTTTACCTTGTATGTAAAATAAGTATGTTTTTGTGGGCTTTCCCTCTTATTTCATGCATATAAGTTCATGTATATGATGACTGATTCTGGGCCATCCAGCCAGGTTCAGGTCTTAGCAGCCACATATATAGACCTTCTCCAGAATGATCTGTCTCCCACCTGGCCCTTCAGTTCTTACAAGGGTGCACCCATCCCCCCTGTAATCAAGTCCATCCACCTTGCTGCTGGTCATCCTTTTTTTTTTTTTCTTTCCTTCCACCTTTCCCAGAATTATAAAGGGACCTAGACCCTTGCATAATGTGTCCAAGATATAATTTGAGCCTGGCCAATTTTACCTTGAGTGAAAACTCTGGATTGATTTGTTCAATGATCCATTGGTTTGTTTTCTTGGCTGTCCATGGTATTCTCAGAAGTCTTCTCCAACACCAAAGTTTAAAAGCGTCAGTACTCTTCCTATCTTGCTACTTCAAAGTCCAACTTTCACTGCCACAAAGTGTCACAGGGAATACCATTGCCTGCACAATTCTGATTTTTGTAGATATAGACACATCACAGCTTCTGAAAATCTTTTGCAAGACCTTCATTGCTGCCTTATCAAATGCTAGTGTGCAATGTGTTTCTTGACTGCTGGTCCCTATATTGTTGCATTTTCAGCTATCAGAGTATCATCAGCTTAATGCAGGTTATTGATGTTTCTTCCTCCAATATTGAAACCACAGTAATCTTCTTCCAATCTATGCCCCCTCAATATTTATTTATATTCCGTATCTACAGTAGGTTGAATAAATAAGAGGGAGTATACAGCCTTGTCTCACTCTATTACCAGTCTGGATCCAGTCTGCCTCACTATGTTCTATTTGGACTGTGGCTTCTCGCCCTGTGTATAGGTTTTATACATCATTCCACAGCTCCTCTGGTACCCTATTAATAAAGTTCAGGACTTCAAAGCAATTACCGATGTTTTCATTGAAAATGATGGGTACATACCCAAGATCATATCATGGAAATGGTTGGCTTTGTTCTTCTACTTTAGCTTTACTTGGAACTTGCATATGGGCAGTTCACAGTCTGTTCCACAGTCAGCTCATAGCCACATCTTTGCTCTTGTGACTGAGTTCATCCACCTTCTTGTACCAATAATATAGTAGATTTTATTTCTCTGTGCTCTATTTGACATCCATGTACATAGGTATCATTTGTTTGAAGAATGTATTAGCCATGAATAAATCACTGGATTGGCAGAAACTGATGAAGTCATTCTCCTGCTTCATTTCTGTTTCCTAGACCATACAGTCCAACTACATTTTCCTTCTTAACATTTTCAACTTTGACATTCCACTCTCCAACTGTATGCAGCACATCTTGCCTACATGTTCTGTTGATTTCAGATTGAACTTGACCATAAAACCTAATCAACCTAATTGGTATTATTCAGTTAAGTACTGTCTTTGCTATATCCATCTTGACTATGAAAGCAACACCATTCCTTCTTTGTTTTTCATGTCTTGAGTAGTAAACAATATGATCTTCTGACTGAAACTGTCTGATTCCAGTCCATTTCTATTCACTTATGCCTAAGATGTTAATGTGTAGTTGATTGATTTCATCTTTTGCTGTGTTGCACTTTTCCATGGTCATGCTTCTTACATTCCATGTTCCCTCTGTAATTCTGTCTTTGCAGCTTTGGATATTCTTTTCCTGCATGGCAACGTTAACAACTAAATGTCTTGAAGGCTTTAATCTAGATGCATCATAAACACCTTTAGTACTCGGAAAGATTCTCAGCTTCTCCTCAGTAGCATGTAGAATGCCACTCAAACTGAGGGGGTCCATCATATGGCACTATGTTGTCAACGACTTTATCTTGTCTACTCATGTGTGGTTTTTTATATATAAAATACAGAAATAATTTACCATTGCCTTCTCCCATGAAGTATGAAATGTTGCCCTTACTGTTGTTACTGAAGTGATCATCTGCCTCCTCTTCTTATGTCACTGCTGACCAATATAGGTACCTGCATGCTGTAGCTGGGAAGCCCGGATGACCTTCACGCCTTGTGTGACCCTGCTGGGAGTATATACTTTTTAACATTCAGTCCTAGTAGTCTTTACTCTTCCTTCCCAGCCATGATGAGGCAGTATAGCAGAACTTGAGGAGGATGTATATGAGAAAGTGAACTGAAATTCACAAAGATTTATAAATTTGTTAACTCTTCTGTTAGATCTAAAAGCTTCAGCTCAACTTAGCATCCTTTACTCCTAGTGCTAGGCAATAGGAGTACTCAGTGGGACAAGGTTCTTCTCATTACCCTCCATTACATATTCTACTTTTTAATGAGTCCTGTCTCAGCTTCAGCCTTCCCTTGTTCTGCTACTTACTTTGCTTCATACCTTCAAATATTTTTCCTGTCTATCCTCCCACCCCTGTCTATCCTCCCACCCCAACTTTCTCCTTTCTTCCCTCCCTCACGTTGTTTCTTGTTTCTGAACCAGGCTCTGAATTATTCGTGCAAATTATTATTTTTGCAACATCCAAGCATATTGACATGTCTCCCCAAGCTCACTCCAAATGTTAAACTTATCTCTCATATTTCAAAGAAACTCCATACAATATAATCTATGAATACTAACTATACCTCACATTGTCCCATGGAATTTCCTTTAAAATTTTCTGAAGATGATTATGGAATCTCCAGAAGTTACACAAATATTCAATGTTTACGTCTGATGTTTTATTGAGTAGTAATTCCTTTAATTTGAGGAAATCCCAACAAAATTTATTTATTTATCTATCAAATTTTTATCACCGCCCATCTCCCCCCACAAGGAGGGGCTCTGGGCAGTAAATAAATAAAAATAAATATCTTCAGGAGAAAGCTAAAACAGGAACAAATGTTATAACTGTAAACCCTATATGTAACATAATTAAACTGTATCCTTCGTAAAAAAAAAAAAAGTAATGTTTTGAACAGAAGGATATTGCAGATATTCTGCAAACAAGGGAAACTCATTCCTAATCTTAGAGAGTTGAAGTTATAAGTAATCATGTAGAGTTTAGGATCAAAAGGTGAGATAAAGAATTCTGATCACCAGTATAGGTGACACAGCTTTTTCTAAAAATTCAAACAAAATTAAACACAAGCTTTTTTGAAAAATAAGCTGTATACAGTACATGACTGAATAAAAGCAAAAGAACTTAAAAAATACTCCCTCTCCCCCCCCCCCACATGCTAGGAATGAGATATAATGTAAGAAAGCTATCTCATTAAAACCATCTTTACACTGCACTGTCAGAGAAGATTAAGATTTATTATTTATGTTGCGCCTTTCCTACAAGAGCTCAGGCACTCCTCCAGTTTTTTCCACAACAGTTGTCCTGATGATAGGTTGGTCTGAGAAACAGTGATTGGCCCAAAGACTTTCAGTGATCTTTCATGATTAAGCATGAATCTGAACTGGGTCCTCCTGTTCCTAATCCAGTGTCTTAACCACAGTACCACATTATTCACTCCTGAATATAGATGTCTTATAAGAGGAGAGTTATCTCTTGTTCCTGGGCTGGCACAGCATTTGACACCTGTTTCTGTTATTTCATTCACAAGGTAAATTCAGAAAATACCGTGGGTTATCTCAAACTAAGAATGTGCTAAATGGAACAGCTGTGGTGCTGCGGGTTAAACCGCTGAGCTGCTGAGCTTGCCAATCAGAAGGTCGGTGGTTCGAATCCACGTGACAAGGTGAGCTCCCGTTGCTAGTCCCAGCTCCTGCCAACCTAGCAGTTCGAAAACATGCAAATGTGAGTAGATTAATAGGCACCGCTTTGGCGGGCAGGTAACGGCGTTCCGTGTAGTCATGCCAGCCACATGACCACGGAAGTGTCTACGGACAAATGCTGGCTCTTGGGCTTTGAAACGGAGATGAGCACCGCCCCCTAGAGTCGGACATGACTGGACTTAATGTCAAGGAAAACCTTTACCTTTACTTTATGCCCGAACTAAAAGATGTGTTTATCATATTTTGGACCATGAATGGAACAAACTGCAAGTATCCCAGGGAAAGTGATTTTGGAGCAAAGAGCAAGAAAAAGCCAAGGCAATTGGTGGTAACAGGGAGGGGAAGAAGAATAGTGAAAGAGACTGAAGACTGAAGGAGGGACACAAGTTGATACCTGCTGAGGGGGAGAGGGAAGGCAGGGCAGTGCTCTCTCACCCTATAAATCCTCTGGATTTTGTTTCATCCCAAACCTGGAACAACCAAAATGTTCTGGATTTTGTTTCTGCCAAACCATGACTTGCCTGCAAGGGTCTGGCAGAACTTTTGGAATGTGACGGTTTGTTCCAGATTTCCAACTAAATTTAGTCTCTGTTCATGAACACTCCCGTTACAAATCTATGAAATACAACACACAGTATTAGATCTCTATTTAAACATGCATAAGAGAGGCATGTTGGAACTTGAGTTATTTACACCTGACAAGTTCCACTAGTTTCAGTAGATTTGATTCTATGTAAGATCCAGTCTAATAGCTCCAGCTATTGGTTTGGGAGGAATGGGGCTTTAAGTAATTTCAGGCTGAAACTGAAGCTATAAAGTTATAACATCATCAACAAAAATATACGTATGCTTATTTGGTGCTCACAGCTTGATAATTGTACATGTAGAGCTAAACCTGAATAAGTCTTGTACAGACCTTGAAGAAACCCCACTGTGAATGCTAGTGCTACACTTTATGACGAAGCCAGGTAGCGGATATGTCTTTTTGAAAGGGAGAGATGAAAGAAGTAGTCTGATGCACTATGAATTACTATTGTATTCTTTCCTACCGTATTCCAAAAATTTTAAAAAGCTATGTTATGAAACCCTGTCACATTTTTATTCTTAAACACACACACACACACTTAATGGAAAAACCCTCCTAAAATATTTTAAATTCATCTTCTTTGTGATGGTTTGCACTGTTTTGCAACTGTTCCATTTGTGGAAGCTCTGACATCCTTTTTCCCTTCATTTTATCCCTTCTTGACTGATAAAATCAAAAAGATCAAGTAGTAGTTGTTGGCCTTGCAGAGCCATACAACCAGCCAGATCTGGTAACCTGGCCAGGATGCTGAGGGCAAACAAAGAAAGCCACATCATGCTAACTTGGAATGGAATAATATTAGGTGTGGCAGGAACATATCTTCCTGTTTCCCAGGAAACTCGGCTGTCATTCCCATCTTCTTTACTTGTTCACTTTTGTTAGTTAAAGAAGCCACAAACTCACACAAGTGCACCTTAAATGCATAGCTCTGGTGCCTGCCTTCCCTAGCATTTCTTCCCTCTTGGCAGTATTCTACCAGCATTGGATTTCCTTTTATTTCATCTTTGATAAGAAATATTCTAATTTTAGCAGGATTGTAAGACTGTATCCATACAATATGCTTTATATGTCCTTAACATGCTAAGCATGAAAAAAAAGATTCACTTGCATCTTGTGGTTTAGCATGTGTGTCAAGTCAGCCCATTTGGACAGTTTACATTCAATATATTTTGTCAACCCAGAAAACTGATGAATTTACAAGGAGATTAAAGATGCTGTGTGAACACAACCTAAAGGCTCTGTCTTGGCACATACCTCCCAGTGCATACAAGCTGCCCATTCAACGGTGTGGATTAAGTCTTTAGCTGTAGTTTATGAGTTTTTTTCCATCTTTCAAGGAGGCAAGATAGCGACTTTCTCATGCTGACTCAGCGTTTCAGGTAGCTGAATATGCTTTTGTAAGTGGCAGTTCCAGGGCAAAATCCCAGAAGATCCTTTGCTGCAGCTGATTCCCTTTCCTCCCCATCCCACCCCATTTATGCCCATCTGCAATCTTTGGCAGGTGCTTTCTAGTGGGTTGAGATAGAAACAATACTGCACACAGGTATGAAGGCCTTTCTTGGCCAATAGCCACTTACCATATATAACAGAGATTATACTGACCATATCTCAGAAAAGAAATGCCACTTTAAAACGTTCTGTGACACAGACAGACAGACAGACATGGAGCATTTCCAGGATGACCTTGGGGAGGAGAGAAGAGCTCACCATAGTCTTTCTTGCAATACTTCTTCATGTTTATCTTCAGCTTCCCTTTGGATGCCTTGCAGTAGGAATCACAGTCTTTGGGGGAGATGAACAGGAAGAGAAAGAAAAAAAATACATATATATATTGATACATACATAAAGTTAGTCTTAATATGAATGAAAGCGTGTGGGAAGAAGGGAGGGATGCAGCAGGGGAAAGGGAAGTGAGAGAGTAGTAGAAACTTAGCCTCCTATGAATAAGCAGCGTGCCTGGGAGATCCATCTGCCAGGACCTGATTGGGTCATCTAATGGGGGCATTCACTGAAAAACCTTCTATATTCCAAAGAAAGCCTTTCACAAAAGAAGCCATCCGCCTCGCCTTTCTCCTCCTCCTCTCCTTGTCTGATGAATTTTTTAGCCTGTCTTCTGCTGCCTGCTGCAACTCAGCTGCCTCCATGGGAGACCCTGGGCCTCCCTTATTGTACCACCCAGATCTTTAGAGAGCCACAACTCCCCCCCCCCTTCCCAGTTCTTAAACGGCAAACTGGAGCCTGATTAAAGCCCACAGAGGCCTCTTTGTCACCCCTAACCCAGACCTGTGTCAGGCTTTGGCATTCATTGCAGAAGGATTCTGGCTGGGGTCACCCCTCCACAAAAGGGGTCAGAGAGGAAATTAGCAGCCCATGAAGCATTAGCAAAGCCTTTGGCGTCCACTCTACTGGAGTGTGCAAATAAAATGCCCCAGTGGGATTGCTTCATTTCTAATAGGCCCTACTGCTGTGATACAATGGTTTTACTCCTTCTGAACATCATCCTGTGTTCCAGTGCTACTAATGTGATGCAGCCACAGCCACTTTGGCAGAGTCTGCTGGAGCTATTTTGCATCACTTGGAACACGGGGAGTTCAGTTATGCTTTGTGCATCAAAGGCTGATCTTCACAATCACGTTTTACTCTCCCATCCTTGGCTAGGACTGAACTGAGCTGTAGCGACCTGCTCTGCCTGCTCTTTATTCTGCTGGAAATACCAAAAAACACTTACTCTACAATGACATTCATGTTTACCCAAATAAACTAGAACAGAAGAGGTAGATATGTTTTGTGTTTGTGAAACAATCTGCAATGTACACACCTTGCTTTTCTTATGTATGAAAAAAATGTGTACGAGAGAGACCTCTCTCTTTATAAAACTACTCAAAGCAGCCTACATGGGATGTCCAACAATATTCGCAGGGAGACCAAAATGCTTGTTTACAAAGTCATTGTACTACCAACCCTATTGTACACCTGTGAAACTTGGACTTTCTACAAACGCCACCTCCAACTTCTTGAAAGATTCCATCAATGTTGCCTCCGTAAAATTCTGCAGATTACTTGGGAAGATAGGCAGACTAATGTTAGTGTATTGGAAGAAGCAAAGACCACCAGCATTGAGACAATGATCATCCAACATCAACTTTGCTGGACTGGCCATGTTGTTCGAATGCCTGATCATCGTCTTCCAAAGCTACTCCCAATTTAAGAACGGAAAACGGAATATTGGTGGACAGCAAAAGAGATTCAAAGATATTCTCAAAGCTAATTTTAAAAAGTTTAATATGAGCACTGAGAACTGGGAAGTCCTAACTCATGAGTGTTTAAATTGGAGGTCAGCCCTTATTAAAGGTGCTACGGACTTTGAAGAAGCACGAGTACAGGGCAAAAGGGAGAAGTGAGCTAAGAAGAAGGCACATCAAGCAAATCCTCACCATGACCATCTTCCACCTGGAAATTTATTCCCTCATTGTGGGAAGTTGTGCAGATCCAGAATTGGCCTTTACAGCCACTTATGGATCCACCGTTAAGATTTTAATCCTGGAAGACAATCTTACTTGGCTACAAGTGATCACCACCACCACTACCAATATCCTATCCACGAATTGATATCTTGTTAGTTTATTGAAGACATATAGCAATCATATAAAGAGCTATAGGTTACAAAATGTTTAATCACCACCACCACCACCACCATCATCTTGCTAAGTCCTCAGAATAATGTTTGGCATATTTAATACAATACAGAAATATAATACATAAAAGCCAATAACATCAGAAATGGGTTGCTTTGCTGCTATAATCATTATACTATAGTTTTTCCAAGGAACTCAGACCTCTTGACTTTCTCTACATATATAGTCATGCTTCATATTTTTGTTGGTATTATTCTGATATCTTGAATCTATTTCATTCCAGAAAAGGCAGCAGAGTCAGAAGCAAGAGAGATTTAGAAGCTGCCAAGAATTAGAAGAATGCCCCAGATAACTGCAGTAGAAGCAGAATCCAAGTGCTCTTTCTGCTGAGCAATTGTCCAATCACTCTTCCAATTCTTGGAACTGCTAATCAATATAAAAGTCCCCAATAACTAAAGTCTACAAATAAATTAGCCAATACAGTATCCTGGAGGAGGAAATGACTCAATTGTGAAACATACCCATATTCAAGACAGATCAGCTATCATCTGAACACCATTTTAAATGCTTATTGTTTTACTATTAACTTTTACTACTAACTTTGTCTTGATGATTGCACTTCTTCTGACATACTTAGAAGCTTTAATTCCTTTAATCCCACAGGATCAGACTAATGATCTCTTTGTTCCCCAGCATCCTTGAGTGCAGACTCACAGCCACCAAGTCTAAGGCTGTAGAGCGAACTGGATTTGATGGTGAAAAGGTGATTCACCATGCATGTCAGTGAGCATGTTGCACTGGTTAGTGCCTTTTTCAACATTTTTTCCTGTGATCACGCAGCACAAGCTGAGGAAAAGATACAGCTTCTCTAATGAGTTGCTGACTAGTATGATGTGTATGTTCACACACATTGTTTTTCCATTCAAATCCAGATCACTGCACAGTCCTGATTGTCTTACCTATTCTTTCTTCTGAAACCTTTAACTGTTCTTGAGTCAGTGCATCAGTTCTTCCCTCTTATCCAGGTATGCTTATGGGCCTTAGCTCTGTTCTAAAATTAATCCAGGACTTGCTTGCTGCTCCTCAGGATCCTTTCCTATTTGTAACTCTGCTCCATTTTGCTGGGCACCCAAACTTCCAGGCAAGAATTCCCTGATTGCTTCATTATCAATCTGCCTTATAAGTTGAGGAAGAAAGCATTTCCCCTTGTTTAGCATCTGCTGAGTTCAAAGTAAGTTCCATATATGACACAACAGAACATAAGAGCTCCTTCTATTCTTGATGCCTTACAGATGGTACATATTGCATATGAGCTGCTGGGTTCTAAGGATGGCCAAGTAAGAAATTTAGATCATTTAAAAAATCTACTATAAATGACCCTAAGTCAAGCACATTCTTAGGTCACCTTAATGTCAAGCTCAAAGTATAACCCATGGTTTAAGACTCTATTTTAAATTCTATTTTTGATTCTCTAATTAAAAATGATGACATCTAAGTATAGTTTATGTTTCAGATTTTTTTCAAGCTATGCATAACCAATCAATTTAAGTTCTATGTCTTCCATTTTCTCTATGACACAATAATTATATTCAATCTATTTTCTTTTCCTGATCAACCTTCTCTCACAGTACCTAAATTTTCCAGGAGTATAGTACCTGAATTCGCTGGATGCAGAGCAATTCCTGCATTGTCATCTCTATAGGGTCTCCTTCCTCTCTTTAATTTTTTTTTGGGGGGGGGAATATTAATTTCCTCACTCTCCACTTTATTGTATCACAGAATGCAAATCTGCTGGCAAACATCTATTTCCATATTAGTGTTGACATATTTTCATATGTGAATGGAGAATGCCCACCAAGGACCCATAGGCCCATCAATTCTCATGGCTAGTAAAATATCATATAGAATTTTAACCTCTTTTTACACTTAAACTTATCTGATACCCTACACTTCTGTAGGGTATTCCATACTTTCTGTTCTCTACCCACTTCTGTACTCCATCCCACACATACCACTGATATGGACAGAGCAAAAGGACAATAAAAGGGACATTCTGATATTTCCATAGTCCCACACATGGATTCAGTGGGTGCCATTCAAAACAAAGTCAGTCTCTTTCTACATATCCCATTATAGATTCCACGTTCTGATTATTCACGATAGATGGTCAGAGGTGCTAGATGGGTTGAGAATCAGGCAGAATTAATATGAGAGTGCCTTAGGTTTGGGAATTTTTTCTTCAAACCCCACCTCACCCAACATTACTTTAAGTAAATCTAAGTTTGACAAAAATACAAATATTTGATGAGGAAAGGTGAGATGAGGTACAGGTAGTTGGAACTCTCCAAACAGAATAATATGCTTATTAATATCTATTATCATCATCATCATTATCATCTGAGTCTAGCATTTTGTTTCTCACAATGGACAACCACAAGCCTCTGAACTCTCACAAGGAGATGGAGATATATCCCTATCCCACCATTGTTCCAGTGCCTTTGGTATTTGGAGGCTTGCTGCCTTCAACATGGAGTTAAGAACAAAATCACATCAGCGTATTTCTTTTGTATTGGTCACTCACTTGTGTATTCAGTCCATACTTGTTCAGGATGCCTTTGTTCTTAATCTTCTCTCCCCCCCCTTTTTTTTTAACCACACACTCTTTTTACATAACTCATTCACATAACATTTAATTTCCTTTTATGTTTCTCGTGACATATCCAACTCTCACATCATATAACAAGAGGGGAGGAATGTGCTGTTAAATACAACCAGTTTTACTTCTTTCAAAAATATTCCATGTAAGAGACCATATCCTATCTGCATTTGCACATCTTAAAATTTCTCCATTTCCATTTTTACTAAATATTCTACCAGGGTATAAATTCATCCACTTACTCTAGTTTTTCACCATTTATATATAACTTGCAGTCATCCACTTCATCTCTGCTGTCAAATCATGTTCTTTGATATATTAATTTTCAAATCCATCATATCATACAATCAAATTCATTGTTATCAAATCCATTCAAATCCTCATTGCATCATCCATACCCACGAAGATGTACTGCACTTTTCAAAAATGGCTCACTGTTATCTCTTACACTTTTTCAGTCAGAATTCTGCCAGGCACATTTAACAAATCAGCCCCTTGTAATGTTTGCGTTTATTCTTGCTACTTTTCCCCTTTGTATAGGGAAAAAACAGCATTCGTCCAATCATCAAGCAAGTAGTATTTTCTCACATACATTTAACAAGTCACACAGCCATCCCATAACAAATTTTATTTATTTATTTATTTATTTAATTTAATTTTTATCCCACCTTTATTATTTTTATAAATACCTCAAGGCAGCGAACATACCTAATACTCCTTCCTCCTCTTGTTTTCCCCACAACAGCAACCCTGTGAGGTGAGTTGGGCTGAGAGAGAGAGTGACTGGCCTGAGGTCACTCAGCCGGTTTTCGTGCCACATGCATATTATAACATTTCTTCAATTAGACCATCGACTCCTGCATTCCTACGATTTTTCTACCTCTTATAGTGTGAATTACTTCTTTTTCATCACTAATATTTGTAGTATGTATTTTGGTTCCACTCTTCAAAATATCATTATCATTCCCATACAAATTACTAAAATACTCCTTCCAGTGTTCTCACTTCAAACTCATCCCAAATTATTTCACCAATATTATGTTTAATTCCATTCATTTGGCTGGAGTGTCCTTGTTTAAGCCCCTTCCCAAACAACTTTTTCATTTCCATCAAAATCATACTGCATTTTCTCTACCTCTCCTCATTTTAATCATTCTTGCTTTCTGTAACTATACTGATTTTAACTAACGTTTTCTTTTTATACCCATTACTATTTAATATTTTTATTTGGCATGTGCATATATCTAAGCACAGTAAGGCCTTATTCCTCCCCATCCCCCAAAACTATGTGAAATAGCATGGGATGAGAGAGAATGGCTCAAAATCACCAAATGAATTTTCATAGCTGAGGGTGGACTAGGACCATTTTCCTCCCAATTCTTTATTATATACTTTAAAATGATATAAGAAATAATCATTACTGCAATAAAGAAAATCAGGCAGATGCCAAAATAAGGGTAGATAAACAACCAATCTGAAATGTCATAGAACTAATATATTCCAATACATCATTAGAAACTTATAATATTATGGTATGTTCATATCCATTTTCTAGTCAAAATCCACATATCTTGGTTAAACTTTAAACTAAAAAATGCTTGGGTAACCTGGTTCAAATCATTAAGTGAAACTATAAATAATAAATAATGCATTCCACTAATACTATAAATTATGCAGCAAGTTAAAAATGAGCTCTAGAAACCAACTGTGGATGTGGCATAATTCCATGTATGAGATTATAATCCAGGAATAGTTTCCAGTTCAAACTGAATTGTGTATCAGATTTACTTTTTAAAACAAACTGATTTTAGACACTGAGGAATATTCCCACAGTTTAGTTAACCATTCTTCCATAGAGGGAATCAAAGGTCTTTCCCAATGAAAGGCATAGAAAATCCTTGCAGCCATTAATATATATAATGCCAATTCAGTATATTTTGACGGGATGTGCGGTTTAGTAAAATTTAATAAAAATATATATTGTTGCAATGGGTTTGTTCCATTCCATTAGAAGCACTTTAACTACTACACCACATTGGCTCTCAACTCTCAAATCCTACATGAAGCCCACCCTTGGCTGCCCAAAGAAACCAGGCAGGCAGGGAAAGGATCCAGGTGGCTGAGTTCAGGCTACAGAAAACCTGATCCAATTCCTTGGACCCTACAAAGTTAGCTAATCACAGATGACTTCACAAGACATTGCTCAGTCATCTCATTAGATTCTGTCCAATTGCCATCCAACCTACCGTCTGTCTGTCTTCATCTGGTCAGTCATATCCAACTTACAAAGGCTATAGATTTATAGATCCAACACAGAGTAAATATGAGCAAACTGCTCAATTATTTTTTCTGTACTCTCTTGTCTCGTTCCCATCCGTCCATGCATGTCATGTAGCAGAATACATCTACATCTACATCTTCCCCTCTCAACCATATCAGTGGTATGTGCCTTCCTCAATCTCGGGTCTTCTACAAGAGGCCTGGGAGTTTGAGGATTCTGCACAGTCTCTTAGCTGTTCCTAAGATTGCACTCTTCTGGACAGAGAGCTCTGATGCTATTCCTGGGATCTGTTGGAGCCACTCTCCCAGCTTGGGAGTCACAGCCTCAAGTGCCCCTACCACCACTGGGACTACTTTGGCCTTCACTTTCCACATCCTCTCTAGTTCCTCTTTCAGGCCCTGGTACTTCTCCAGCTCCTCATACTCCTTCTTCCTGATGTTGCCGTCACTTGGCACCACTACATCTATTACCACTGCTGTCTTCTGGTCTTTGTTTACTACCACAATGTCTGGTTGATTGGTTAGTACCTGCCTGGGGAAATATATACCTGGGAATATGAATACACACACACACACACACACACACACACACTATATGTATATATACTGTATGTACGTGTGTGTGTGTATGCATATGTATGTATGTATGTGTACATGTAGATGTACATGTATATGTGTATATATATATATCCCCAGATCAGATTCATTCCAGTTTTTTCCAATTCCAAAATTCATCTCTGATTCTTCCATTATCACCATTCACTAGAATATAGCATAGCAATCTATGCATTCCTATGCTGAGACGCAGAAACAACAACATAGATGAGATCAGTGCATACTTTCTGATATATATTCTGGCTCCTTCTTTCCTAATTAAACCTACAACTTCATTTCCCTGTACATATTCATCAATTCTACTGCACAAAATCAGAAGACCTCAATTCAGACCTATTACATCCTTCCCCTTTCTCTTAGTTTTACAACATATTCTTTCATTTCAATGATTAATTTATGCTGTTTAGCATACACACGTTTGTTAGGAGACCAGCAATTTCACAGTTGCGTTCTTTAAGAATTCTCAGGTGGATGTCATCCAGACCTGGTGATTTGTTACTATATGCTCTCTCAAGAAGTTTTGGAATAGCTTCACTTGTTACTTTATTTGGCTTTAGCTGTTCCAATTCCCTCCCTGAAAAAGTCAGTACTGGTCCAGGTCTCTATCTCTTCTTTAGTACCAGAGATGCAATTAATTCTTTCACTTCCTCTGTAGTCTCTGTATACTCCTTGAGCCTCTCGTTCATTCTGTTGCGGTCTAATGGCTGAACCACTGCTCTGGCTTTTTTCCACTTCAAATATATGTAAATAAGTTTTTATTGTTTCCCGTTTTTTGCCTCAAGTCATTTTTGGATTCCTTATAGGTACCCTACATTCTTCCTGCTTCTCTTTGTGCTCCTTGTTAGGACAGATTTTAAGGAAGTCTTCTTAACTTTTACAGCTTCCTGGATGTTGGCTGACTCTTTCTTACATTGGGGAAAACATTCCAGCTGAGCTTCAATTACTGTGCTCTTAAAGAACCTCCAGGCATTATGAGGATATTTAATTATCTTGACTTTTCCTTTCAGTCTCTTTTTCACCAGTCTGTTTGTTTATTTACCAGATTATATAGCTGTCCATCTTATGCAACATAACTCTGGGTGGCTCACAAACAACAATAAAAGCAATAAACACATAAAAATCAATACAGAAAACTCCCGGCACCCCCAACTGCCACACTTCTCCACACGTTCATAAAAAAAGCCTTTCTGGGATCCAGACTCACACTATCCCAGTGCTTGTGGGAAAATGCAGCTTTTCACTGCTTTTTGGAAGGCTAGGAGGATAGGGGCCTGCTGGATCCCAGGGGCAGTTATTGAGAAGGCATGCTGTCTAGGTCCCACTAGATGGCAACATTTGAGGGAAGGGACCAGGAGCATCCCACCCTATCAGACCAAGTGGAATGGGCAGACACCCTCAGGGAGAGGCAGCCCTGAAGATAACCTGGACTTGTGCCATTCAGGCTTTAAAGGTGATAACCAGTACCTTGAATTGCACCTGGAAAGAAACTGGAAGCCAGTGCAGCTCACACAGCAGTGGTGTAACATGGGTGAATTGTGAGGTGCTCAGAACTGTGCATGCTGTCACTTCCTGGACCAGCTGTAATTTCTGGAAAATTTATTCTAAACCCAGACTAGTCCCATAAACTTTATTAGAATGATTAATTGTCTCCGATTATTGACTGAGTCTATTTGAAATTTATTAATGCAGATGCAGATGGAGAAATCATATAATATTTCTTCCCAGTTTCCACAGAAACAGAAAGAAAGGAAGCATGAGTGAGGTATGTCCATCCTATCCCTAGTACAACAGAACACACAACAGGACACACAATTTCTTTTTATACAAGTAGTACAAGTTTTCTTGCCTCTTTTGAGGAACTAACAAGGAGATTTTAAAGAATTTTCATGCAGTAAAACTACAGCAGATGGTAAGGAGACATACCTTATTTTTCTGCTATGATTTCTAAGATTGCCTAGCAATACCTCCTGCTGATTGAATGACAAAGCCATAAAAATGTCACTGTTAAAGGTTTTTTCCCAGCAACAATATAACTCTACCTTAGTGAAACTCCAGAGGATAAAAATGAAGCATGTTTTTAATTTGGCTTGGAATTCAGATGGATTATGTTAAAAGCAATATAGGTTTTGGCTTCACTATTCATCAGATTTTACATTAACCCTAACCTTAACAATAATGGGGTTTTCCTGAACCTTGATTATGAATGTATCATTTGATTGTAACAATGTGGAAAAGAACACAATAAATAAAATGACTTATTTATACTACTTCCATTTCCATGTAGTTTCTGTATAACTCAGGACTTTATGGTTGCTGGGAGAACTATGGATCTGTTCCAATCTGTTAATAATCCATTATGTATGGAGGGATATTCTCTTAATTTTGGTTTCATGACTATATAGGAAGAATTGGCCTTACCAAGGTCAGATCATTGAGGTTTTAGTTTGGGGCTTCTTTCTACATCTGCAAGATTGGGAAACTTACTACTGTAGGAAAATGAGGGAAGCTGATGAATTTTCAGGAATACTGAGGAATTTGCAATTTGATATGGCTCATACTTCTGTTAGAACCTTAGTTATATCACAGTTGAGCATGATGGTAACCCAGGTGGTTTTCATAATCATGCTGAATGCCTCCTTTCCTTTAGCCAAGCTTGCTTAGCACCATGATATCCCATAGAACTGAAGGCAGTGGGATAAAATGGATATAAGATGGAGAAGGGCTTACATCACACCTGAAGCCCACTCTTCAGTGGTGAGTGTGGCAAAAAGAAACTACTTGCCACCATCAATGCATCCTCACTGTGCCAACCTGCACAGGTTTGGGGGCAGCATGATTTGCAGTCTTTCACTGCCTCACCAGAAGAAAGACCTAAATGAACCTTTGATTGCTTTCTGTGAAGGTTGTGCACTTTGACCATAAGTTGCATAGATTTCTCAGAACCTAAATTCCATGGCTGATGCAAACCAGGTGGTAAAGATGATTAAAGTACAGGGGAAAGTTTCAAATTAATATTTCAAAACAATTATGTAAAGTAATTTGTCAGGAAAGTCCACCTTATTCTTTGAAAACAGCTGCTAAAAAGATTTTTAAAATCCAAAAACTTAAAGTACTGTATTATACCCTGTAAATATGACAAAAGTGGTATGATCTGATATATGTTTATTATTAAGAGATATATGTATGATAAACTGGAGTTAAAACTATTTGGAGGAAAGGCAAATGTATTAAAAATTTAGGCAACAGTCATTGATATTCTTAAAGAAATTACAGTGTATAAATTGCCATCTGACTTTTAGCCTTTTCAAAAAGTGGTGTTAATAATGCTAAATAAGTTGTGAATTGTTAAGAAAAAATAACTGAGGAATGTAACCTTGTTGTGAACTGGAAAAACAATAATCAACAGAGGATTGGATCAAGAGTACGCAGCATCAATTATTAATGCATAATATAACTAGTTATAATAAATGTTGGTTTAAGCAAGAAAGAAAAAAAAGAATCTTTGGAAGTCTGGAAGAAATTTGCTTTTTATTGGAATAAGTTGGCAATTAAGTTAATGTAATTTAATGTGTTGATAGGAATGAAATAACTGGGTATAATACAATTTAAATATATTTACAGGATATTTGTTTTCTTTTACTATTCCTTTGTTGCCCAAAAGACCATCAGCTCCTGGACCTATTTTGTGCTATCCCAATAATATGATCTTAGTCATAACTTAGTCATAATAATGGCAATAGTATATGACCTATAATAGTTATAGCTGCAATAAAAACATTAACGCAAAGCTCATCATCTAGTTGATATATGATGCATGGATCTATAGATATCATAACTGAAACCTTCTTGAAGCTGTTTGGCCAAATTTCTCAGAGCTTATTGTGGTTCCTTGATGTGTACCAAATTTCCTGCTGAGATTGAAATCTGGCCTAATTTAGGGAGGTGAAAGGGGCTGAAGCTCAGCTTTTCAGTGGTGGTGCTGGTCCTTTGGAACAGCCTCCCAGTGGGCATCCTGTTGGCTCCCTCCCTGACTGCCTTCCAGAAGCTACTCAAACAGAGCTCTTCCAGAGGGCATGAGGGCCTTGATTCCATCTTCATTTGCTTATAGTTTAACTAGGTTAATTTAATTTTAATTTTACCCTATATTTTCATTAGTTTGTGAACCATTCTTTTATATATATATAGTTTATTGTATATTGTTTCTTGGGTATTTTTGTTTTGAAAACCACGGAGAAGCCTTAGAAATTTGGCAGCCTATAAATATGATTAAGAAATAAATAATTTCCATAGAGGATCATATGCAGCTTTGCTGTCAGAAATCTTGATTTTGTTTTCTTCTGACAACTCCCTGGCCTCCCTGACTTTATAAAATAATTATTTGTCATCATGAAAGGCAAGTTTAGAACTGGACCTAAAAGTTTATGTTTATCAATTCAATATTTGACTTTGGCCTGAAAAAATGCCCTGGCCCTTTTGTGAAGCAATGGCCTTTTGACAATGACATCCCAAAAGATTTAAGTACTTTCCCTACTTGGTGTAGGGCAGGTCTGTTGGGAACACCCATTTCCTATGCCTGTTATCTATAGAAGCTATAGTGATATAATGACTTCTTCTCCACCTTGTAGCAGTGTCAAGTTCCTTCAAAAATGTCTAGGAATTTTGTCCCCCTCCCTATATTTTGAAACTTGTACCTTTTCATAGGACCTTCTGAGAGTGCTGGATTGTTTGCAGCAGAAGACACTCTTCAATCTCTCCCTTCCTAATTGAAAAACATGACCCTTTTCTTCTTTCTCTAGCACCAATCTTTTAATTCTTTTCCTCCAGCTCCAATGTTTTTAACATTTCCACTTGTTCCAGTTCACTTTTTTCCCTCCTTCCTCTGGAACCCCCATTCCGTTCTTTTTAGCTGGAGTTGGATTTCCAATTCCTTTAATCCAAGTAAGTAGGTGGGTCTCATTGCAGTGCTTGGTTGGTTGGGCCTCATAGGGATGGTTGAGCTCCCCACCCCTCCAGCACATAATTTTTGGAACTGACATGTTGTCCCTTGTCTTCTACTGGCTGGTCAAGCAAAGATGTCCACCCATCAATAACATATGGGAAAGCTCTTTATGTCTTTGAGAAAAAGGATTTAAGAAAAAGAAAAGGGAAAAAAATACCCATCTATCAGGTACAAAACAGCAATATCCTTCCCAAAACAAACAAGCAAAAAACCTTTAAAAGGGGGCTGAATTATCCTGGGCTGCCCCTCATGTCCATTATCTACCACCATATAGCAGCACAGATGAACCCATATGGTGAAAGGTCAGAAGCCTCAAATCTTCTTTCCCAGAATCCTTCTGGGTCTACACACCCTAATTTCACCTTCCTGCCTTGATGTAGCAGTTTGGTAGGTATTGCTGCATCTACATATCTTCTATGGAGAGCCTCGCTTGCATCCACCCCCTAACCCCAGTGAAAGAGGGATCCAACAACCTGTGCTGCTTTTCTGACACATTTAAAAGGGAAAATAAGAAAAAGAATGAAATAAATTCTCTGTGCCTTCTCCTAGTCCTGTATGGGAGATACATGACTAGCAGAGCCAGCTCTTCCTACTCCAACTCCTTCAGAAGGTAAACCAACTTTACAGTAGCTAGATAAGAAAAGGCAAAAATAATATAAAATCCCCTTTTAACTTTATGTAGTCTCATGAAAATATTTAACAATGGAAAGATAAAAATACAGAGCTGTTCAACTCCTGAACAACATCTTAAAAGAAACTCCAATGGAAAAAATAATAAGGAAAATATAAGATCTGGGCAGATCACAAGATGACACCAGGCCACTCCAAATTATCAGCACTAGAATGGTTTACTGGTTTATATTACTATTACAATATATATAAATTTTGTTTATTCTGCTTTATTTTTGCATACCAGCTACAGTCCCTTGGGATTCAAATGGTTAATAAATCTTATTTATTAAATAAGTAAATAAGTAAAAAAAAGTAATTAATATTTTTCCTGTTGTTGTTTTTTTGCTATATTTGCCCTCTTCAGTCTATTCCCTTTGATGTAAAAATAGTATACGGAATTTGTGTTATCATTTAGTACATAGTTCTGGCTGATTTCCCAGACCAAGGAAGAGTGCTACATTGAACATAATGAAGCTGGCTGATTTTCCCAACTTGAAGGCTCAAAGTGTTATATGTAAAAATGAAGCAACCCTGATAAAAACCAAAAAGAGCTGCTGCAAACAAATTTGGGATACTAATTTCTAACTCTCAGAGAAATCCAACAGAAATAATCACATCTCTTTTGTCTGTTCGAATATGAATTTTGATGGGGAATATTTTCTGGATATGCCCAAATACTCAAATGTAAGTTCAACTAAATTCTTAGCAATAGACTTCCTAACAAGAATATTTAAGAATGCAATGTCTATTGGCATTTAACATTTACAGGCTGTTCATTGTTAGTATTGTTGGAGATGTTAACAAATCAGCATGCCTCAATTAGCATGTAAATTGAGTTTGTCCCATGATACAACCCTCCATGCTTGTTAGAGGAAGCTGTCTGTTGCTACTCCCACTTCCTCTCTCCCTCTCCCTCCTCCTCCTTCTTCATCTGAGAAGAAGCATGTTTTGCTTCTCTCTCCATCTTGGGCCTAAAGCCATGTGCTTGCTCCTTTCTTCCATGCAGCCCTTAGCAGCTACAGGGCTAAGAGATCACTAAGTATAGGGAAAGAACAGAAGAAACAAGGAACATCATTTTTTGAAGATGGATGTAACTGAACTAAGAATAGTCAGTAAGACTCTTTTTACTTATCTTAAACCTACTTTGTCTAAGTGTGTAATTCTTTATGCTTGGGAGGACTAAGTATGTCCTATGTTTCTCTAATGTGTTCATTAAAGCTATTTAAGATAATATTCTTTTTCTGTGCACAGCTTCTCTGCTGTGTTAAGCTCTGCTCCGTTCAGTGGTCCTAGCTGTCCACTAATGGCTTCAAGTGTATGATCAAAGTATAATAGCTATCAGTATTTGACAGGTGATTTGCAACTGAAATTTTAAAAAATGTTACATTTAAATCCTTCAACCTATTAGAATAGACAGTTCGATCCAAAATTTTAACACCGATTTTTTATCTCAAATTCAGTGTAGAACATTTAACTGGATTTTAATTTTTTGAAAAAAAGAAACCAGCTCTTCCTTAGTTTGTCTTCTTTGTACTACAGTGTAAAACCATATGAGCAGCATCAAATGCCAGAGCACCAATTACACCATCTGCCAATGGCTAGGGATAGAGCCTATTTAGTCTAGTTATTGGCTGTGCTGGCTGGGACTTATGAAAGAAGTAGTCCAAAACCTCTGAAGGCCACCAGCATGCTTAATGTACAGTATTTGCAAAGCAGGTTTTCTAATGTCAGACAAGCAGACTTAATCTCTATCTCCACATTAATGGTTAGCATTAATGAAGTAATGAAGTAATCAAGATCAGCATTAGCAGCCGCCAAATCTCATGTAGGTTGGTATCTTTAGTCTGATTTTTTTTTTCTGTGATGCTTGGAGAGAAGATGCCATTTAAATAGAGCCTTCGAGAAAGAAGTAAGAATGAAACACTAGACTCTTCCTTCCTTACACCACATGTCTTGCTTTTTCCCTTTCACCTCTGATAGTCCTGAATTGTACTGGAAGTGGGACAATGCGCATTTTGCTTTCTATAATGTTGCTGTCTTGCTGGACTATGCTAATATTTTATCTCCACTGTGCTGTCTCCAAGAGCAAGTAATGTCAGAAATACGTAAGTCTGTGAAGAAGTAAGCACCTAGCTAAACATGGTTGATCTTGAAAGGCTAAGAGATTGGAACCAGCTGGTACAGTACTTGGATGGGAGACTACCAGGAAATTCCAGGGTTGTACCCTAGGCTGAGAGGTCAACAAAACAAGAAACTTTCATATTCTTACCAAGAAAACTACATGGATGTATCTATGCAGTCACCAGGAGCTGAGTTCTATTAAAAAATGACTTAAATTCACTGTTGTGTAAGTTTAGCTCCTGGTTCAACGGAGCTGAAACTAGCAGTTGTGGACAGAGCTGACTGCAGATACATTGTAGTGGATGACATTTTTATCTCATATCCATTTCTTCTGTTTTAACACATCCTAACTTGGAGCATATTCAGAAATGTATGTATGTTATGATGCCTTAATGGGTTTTATGTTTGAACCAAGTTCCTGCATTTCCAAGAAGGAACAAAAACTGAATAAATATTCTGAGATTTTCTGCAGCCTTAACAGAATGACAACACAGTAACTGGTGGCTGGCAAGAAAACATCCATATGCCAGTTTGTGAGGACTACCCTAGACCTGAAGTATCAGAGGGGACATAAAACTTAAGAACACAGCTGAGTAAACTGCGAGAATCTAGGAGACGGTGCATGCCTTTTGGATTGAAAAACAGAATATGGATTAATAAATAAAATAAATGAACTGGAGACGCTCTCCAGTTGTGTATTGGGTTACAACTTTTTGCAAATCTGAGTGTTTGTGGGAATTAAAGTGCATTACTGCCCCATCTCCACTCTTGGAAGATGCAACTGTCCTTTTCCCCAAAGGATGAAATATTAAGTCTTACTGAACTGAATTTTTTTTTAAAAAAGGAGCAAGAAGCTTGGCAATGTATAGTCCCATGTCCCATTCCTAGTCAAAACAACATGGATTTGGAAAGTAGTAGATCTAAAAAACACATCACATTTTAAAATCCTCCAAGCAAGACAAAATGTGGGGCAGCTGTTTTGCCTCATTTGCTGCTTAGGTATATCATCAGAAGTAACTTTATAGCTGGATGCCTTTCTTGTCACTTCACTACTTAATAATTTCCTCCTTTATTTTTTAGTGCTTCTTGTGACTGCCCAGAAATTGGTGCGAGCAGTCACCATAAGCCCATTGTTTGTGCAACTAATAGGGCATCCCACCAGGGCAAGTCCCACCCAATCTGCTAAATCAGCATGGAGAACTTTGATTCCCACCCCCACCCCCCACAAGGTTGCTAAACTACAAATCTCAGCAACCATCACATTTTTTTAAAAATCTGTCTGAGTTTATTAGCTGTTGAAATTGCAATCTCCCCATTCCTGTACTAATGCCTTGAAAAGGGAAGGCTCACCATGCTGTCAGGATGGTATTCATATAGAGTTTGAAGCAATTCAGTCATAAAATTTCTGACGTTGAAGCCATGAAACACAGAACACTTCTTAAATAACAGTACTAGAGACATTTAGAGCCTATGATGAAGTGCATGTTTGCATTAGCTGGGAGGCATAATGCTCAACAGAATGCCAGAAACTTGAGATACTGACTGGCTGATGTTCACAGTACATTACACTTGGGTTATCATTTGAGGGGAAACTGGTGCATATTGTTCACAGCACATTTATTTTATTATATCTTCCGCTTCCCTTTTTATTTCTTTCTATATGGGCTTTGAATTATGCCACATCTTGAGGTATCTTAGCTTGGATTACTTATCTGTCACTCTCCCAAAATTCTTTTTATTAATCATTTTGCTTGATTAATTATAATAATGCACAACATTCACATACAACTGTGCTCCTCTGTGACTGGGAACAGTAAACAGATACCTGTGAAGGAAATTCATAGGACATCGTTGAATCCATCCACAGGAAATGTTGTAACCAAAGGCTGGGTTCAGACAGCATGCTTAATGAGGTCAGTTAAAGCTTAGCCACAAAAATCTGTGTGAATTCAGATTCAATGTATCATGTGAACTCAGAAAATGATTAAGTGAAAGTTCAATTTCTACCTTCTGGATAAAGAAGGTAGTTATCTCTAGATAATGTCCAGAAGTTGAAGACAAAAGGAAGACCAGGAAACTGTACCAGCGGATATATTTCATTAAATAGGAGTCAGGTTTTTGCAAAATATTGTGCACACAATGAAAGCAGTGGCAAACAAGTCAAGAGACAGCAAAGCTTCAAGTTAATCCTCATGCAACATAATGTTCCAGCTGTGTTGTTCTCCAGCTGCAGAGCCAAGCCTCTAAATGTCTTTATATGAGGCATTTTATGCAGCAGGATACAATTTCAGCACAGTATACAAAATAGAAGGGGAAATGCATGAGAAGAAATAATTCTTGAAATGTTGGGCCAAAAGCTGTCAGCTTTGAGGAATGGTAAGGAAAGGGAGAAAGATAATGATTATCTACTTTCCATAGCTGACCACTTAGAGTATTGCAGAAGAAAGAGCAGGAGGAGCCATCCCTAGGTTTCACTCTATCCCAGAATAAATTAAATGTAGAATGAATGTCCATTTACAGATGAACTACCTGATATCTTTCAGAATATTTTAAGAGAGAAGTAAGTCCCATGATCCACCATGGTTATGCAGCCATTGCTGGAGAGCAGATGTGCAGTGAAAACCTAGAGAATGAAAGGATATCACAGATAAAAGAAAGGACTGCTTAGGGGGCAATATACTAACCTGATACTGTCCTAGCAGAAGATTAGCCATCATCATTGCCTCTCTTTTATGTCAAAATATGCCTCAAAAAGGCCAACTCATTAGCAATTATTTCTTCTTCTTAGTACAAGATGTTGAACATACTGCTATTCAAGTCCTATTTCAACCAATCCTACAATTCTACGGTGTTGTGCTTAGGCTCAATCTGTCCTTGGGGTAAGTTTATTCATTTTAATATCTTCAAGATCAACATCAGAGCAGCAAATGGTTCCATGGATGACTGTAAAAATGTTTTTGGAGAGCCAGAGTTTGTTTTCTCTGCCAAGTAAATACTGTTTCTGCCAAATATTTTGCTGCTTTAAGCGGTTCTTTGAGTGACTTTGCCATTATCTTTACAAACTTAGGGCAAATGGCCATGGGGTGGATGGGGACCAAGTCAGAGTGTCTATAAAGGAAGCTGTGTGAAAAGGTTTTGCCTGGAACTATAATTCAGCATAAATGAATCTATCAGATGAATCTATCAGAAGCCTGACCATATATTGCATAAGAAATATTTTTCTCAGCATGACCCTGCTTCAGAAAAGTCTTTGTGAAATACGAGAATTAGCAAGTATGCCTTCTTAAAATAAGATATTTCATGATATGATATGATATGATATGATATGATACAATACTGAGAGATACAACATAAATGCTAGAAGATAGAGGTATCAAATCTGAGGACCCGCGCAATGCTAGGTAGAGATAGCAAACATCTCAGTGGATCCTGACAAGCTGGGACGAAGGGAAGAAACCAACAAGATGAATTTTAACTGGGACAAATGTAAAATCCTACATAGGAAAAACCCAAGGGGCAGTAGAGGAGGCACTGGGTATATTTAGTCTGGAGAAAACTGTGATGAGGCATGACAACTGTCTTCAAATATGAGAAGTACTGTCATGTAGAAGACAGGGCAAAATTCTTCAGAGTTGTTCCAGAAGACATGACAAGAAACAATGAGTTTAAATTACAAGGAAATAGATTTTGGTCTGACATCAAGAAATGTTCCTAACTATAAGAGCTGTTCAACAATGGAACAAACTGCCCATGAGGTGGTAGACTCCTTCACTGAAGGTTTCTTAAACTCCAGCAGATGACCATCTGTCAAGGATGCTGTAGTAGTGGACTCCTGCACTAGGCCTAGGGCTGGAGTGGACTGTCTCTAAGGCCCCTTTTAGCCCATACATTCTATGAATTCTAAATGGAACAGGTCATATTTACATCAGAATGGGGAGAAAATGTTTGTTTCTTTAACTTTGGGAACAATGTATTCAATTTCGTACTTCCCTTTAAATTTAGAAAAAGATAAAATCTTGCTCAATCCATCTCTAATGAACAATATACCAACTTCTTCACATATACATCTTTTTTTTTCTTTTTTTTTCAAGTTCTAAAATCCACTAATTGGTTTTTTCCTCTATGGTTACTTTTTTGTTTCATTAAATATGGCTATTAAAGAGAAGCTATTTTGAAGAGACTGTTCCATTCTTCTTTTTGAACAACAGTTGGAATAAAATATGGGCTTAATACATTCTAAACATTATCTTTTTAACTACTTGTACAGGTTAAATATATCCAGATTTCTTTAAAATTCCTAGCAGCTGGAAGTTCAAAGCAAAGTGCATACTTCAATAAACATTTGACATCTGTTTTTTAAATAGCTTACTTTGTAATGGTATTGGCAATGGTCAGGTATGACTATCTAAATCAAATGGATAATTACACCCATCAAAAAGTTTGGCAATATCTAAAGCACAGTAGACACTTGATCCCTTCTGGAGCATGCATAACTTCCATCAGCGTTATCACTGGTCCACCTTGTACAGAAGTGCCATTTATGGCAAGCTATACTTCTACCAAAGCCACAGTCATTTTGGAAAACATGCACAGCATCAGACAGAGACTCCAGTTCATATAAACTGGACTCTTTATGCATGGAGGGCCCAGCCTGAACAAGGGCACTACCTGCTTCTGAAAGGTGGTAGTGATGTCTGTTGTATGTGGACTGCCCATCTTTTGCTTACAGAAGCAATTTACATAGTACAAATAGAGATAATATTTCTGCCATGATTTAGAAATTTACTCAGGTAAAATTAACCCACAGATTTACATAAGCAGAGTTGTAGTTTAAGTGCCGACAACTTCTAATTCAGTGACACAAGCTTTTTTTTTTTTGTGCCATATTGGGTATTCTAAGAAAAATGAACTTGTATTTTCCCATGCTTACAGATTGGCATATCCCTCGGGGGCCCTTACTCATTTTGACTGTTCTAGTATTAGAATGAGAGCAGGACTTCTTTTCCACTACTTATGCTGGGAGGAGGGGGTGGATTTTGAATTATCTTTCTTAACATATACAGTATTCTAGCTGAATGTGGTTTTGCATAATTTACAACTATTTGGGAAAAATTATGAGCCTTTCTTCCAAGTTTCTTGGATCATCTTAATTTCATCAATTCAGGGACTGACATTGTCAGCCATAGTGATTTCTTGATGGTGTCTTCCTTTTGTGAAGTTTCTAATACCACATTTTATACACCAAGGTATCACTACTACTGATACAATTTTCCTTATCCTTTTTAGAGTGTGCTTTCATAAGTGCGTTCTACCAACATACTAATCCTTCCATTTAAGGTCAAAGGCTTCAATATTAGCATAAAATGCTTATTCTTAATGCCTGTATTCAAATATCCATAGCATGTTCATTTGACTTCTTTGAATGGCTATATTCTGCTATGTGCATAGACCTATTTTTACCTCCCCAGGTTTCAGCATCAAAGAGATTTTCAGCCTCATTCCTGTGTAATTATTCTTCCCATGCTGCTCACTCCCCAGCTTCTGTTGATTTCTACAGGACATCTGAAATGGCTGTTGTCAAGTTAAGCAACTTTACAAGGACTCTGCTAAGCGCAGTCTGCTTTTTAGAAGAAGTGCTATAGCTGAAGCCCAGTTACAAGGATCTGCTGCAATCGTTGGTTTGAGTGCTTTTGGATGTAAAGCCTGGGAACAGAAGAATGTGCTGGATATAAACAGAGAACTAAAATGAACAAGTAAAGCTCCATGGACTCTGCAGCAATCCCAGGAAAACATAACTGCTATTAACCTTACCCTTGGAACAAGAACACACAAATGAACCTCCAGCAATATCTTTTCTTCTTGTTGAACAAGATTGATTGAAAAACAAATGGGTGCAAATAAAGCATGAAATTAGATTAAAGCCTCTCAGTTGGGGCTGCCAGAATTGAAATCATGAATTGGATAGGCTTTTATAGATGCTAAGGCACTATGAACAAGGGTGTGCCTATGGCTCTTCCTGGTGCCCACATCCTTATAGTTTAGGATCACTTATGAAAATGTACTGTTAAGAACAGATGGCTAGCAGTTTCAAGGGTCCTTAATTTTAACTACCCTGAACAAAGCAGACTTGCAGATAACTTCCAGCTTCCCAAATTTAAAAAGTGAACAGCAAAACTGCTGAATAGAACTTTTCTTTCAGTCTAATCATACAACAGAATATAATCCATGCCTTCCATTTATGAAAAGATAAATAATAACAAGACTGAAATGTCTGGTTAAAGGTAAGGTGAATCTTTTACAGACATTCTAAACAATAGAATCAACAATGACAGCTTGTCATCATCTGAGAGCTCTATAATTGATCAAGTGTCATCCTATTTGAACATTTTAAATCTATCCAGTATCCCTTTGATAGGCCAATTGTATAAGCTAATGTGGTGCAAAGGAGCAGCAAAGGCTTTGCCTAGCCCATCTAGACAAATATCTAGCCAAAGTGGCACATGAAGTATTGGGAGCCTTGGTGGATGTTTCCATCTCTTCAGGGACAACAATCCTTTTACCGTAAAATTCTTGCCTGCCTTTCCACAGGTGAAAAGGTATCACTGGCTGAATATATTCTGGAGAAGTTGGGATGGTATAAGTGATGTAATAGAATTAAGTGAATATTTATTTGTGTCAATGTAGCAGACAGAAGGATGAGTCAGGACCAGGTTACCTATAGAAAATATGATAAATGCCTTTTGCACTAAGGCAGTACACCTTTATGAAAAGATCCCTGGCTTTATTCAGATTCTATCATGCTTCTAATTGAGAGGAGGAGAAACGAAGATGAGCCAGACCAGTCCCAGCCATAAGTACTTCAGGAATTTGGGCTGGCCTCAGTAGCTTGCCAAAATGTCTGGGTGACAGATCCACACTTTTAAATCACTGATGTGTGCTAGGACTCGATTATCATAGATGTGTTTTCCCCTCAGACATATCCCACTTGTCATGCACTGACTGTGTATTTGGAGTGGGCTATTGTTGATAATGTACACACATCTGGGAAATGTATTTAGCGCCTTGTAAATAACAACTGAATGCAGAATGTAGAGGTTGTGTGTAAGTTGTGTGGCAGGATTGCAATCATATGCATTTTTACTCAGGAATGAGATCTCACAATGTATTTAGGATCACAGTGAAAAGATTTCAAAAGCTTTGTTAAATAAATCATCTTCCAAGCTACTCCTGTAAACTGATGCATTTTTACTCAGAATTAAGTCACTAATTTGGATTTCAATATATCTGTGGATGTTTCTTTCAGGCTTGAGGCATAGAATGCATGTGGGGCTGGGGGGAAGGGCAGGGAGAAGAGCAAAAGCAAATTTGAACATTTTATGCCATGTACCATTCCTCTCCAGAATATCCTCTTTTTAGAAAATGCAAATATAATAACTCTACCTGGGGAACAATACAAAAGCAGAGAGGTTTAGCACCCTGCTCATGGCCAACAAATACATTTGTGAAGCGTACCATATTTTTTGTGTTAAGAGAACTTTGTTGGTTGATTTGTTTGTGGTGGGTGGGTGGGTGCATGTTTGTTTTTTATTGACTATAAGGTGGAAGGATCTCTTTGGATCTCTGGCACATGATATATCAATTGATTGTGCTTCTAATTTCTTTTTTTTTTAAATTAATGTAGATGTTTTGCTTTTCTCTGGCTTTAATTTTTTTTGCAGGAATGAGATCTCACAATGTATTTAGGATCACAGTGAAAAGATTTCAAAAGCTTTGTTAAATAAATCATCTTCCAAGCTACTCCATCTTCCTAGCCACCCAGAGTCACAATAGCAAGATGCTAGCAGGAATGAGTTTTATTACTAACTGCATAAGAGAATACTGCACAAACATACATTAAAAAGTAGTTGCACTAAGGTTCCAAAACACATCAAAGCACAGTGTTAAGCCCATGAATGATTCCATCTCCTGCTAAATTCATTCATATTATGCTGCATTTTCAAGGCATTCAGAACATCTTCCAAATACAGCAGGACTAGGATGAGGGCCAGGCAGCCCTACTCTCAAGCTTAGATCTTGGAATGGTAATCATAATTCCTAATTATATTTCAAAATGTTATCTAGAAACACAATTAGTTTAATGCATGATTCCTTCAGCCAACATGAATCTGTTCAGTGTATACAATATATTAGAAAAGTATTAAAAATATATCATGTTGCTTCACTAAGGGCTAGAACATATAGTAAAACCAAAATACAGTATATCCATATGAAGAAAGGGCTTAAGTGAGCGAACTGAAAGCTGAATCCATCCAGAAGATTTTCACTGAACATTTCATTTAAAAAGCAGGCCAGTTTACCTCACAACTATCATTTTGACTTACAGTTAGACTGACCGAAGTAAATTACCTTATTTTGTTAAAGTTCTGCCTGTTAACATTTTGCCTAGCTTCTTAGAAAGTACCAGAGTGAAATAATTATACAATTTGAAAACTATTATTTATTTTCAACTAGAGGAGAAAAGAGGGGATATCTACAATCAAGTTCTCTCATTTTACAAAATGAAATGATATATATACAAAATGAAATGATTTATTTCAGCATCAAATGTGATCTCACTTCGCCTCAACATATGCCAAAACAATTTGGTGTTAGAATAATAATATGGAATAGAAGGAGAGAGGCATATGAAATTGCACAATCCACTTAAAATTCAAATTAAAAAGTAATTTGCACAGGGGTGTTGGGGAGGAGAATGGAATTCAGTTGTCAAGGGCACCCACACCTTCTTCCTTGCCTTCCAGCTTCTGGCAAGATGTCCTATTGTAGTAAAGTAGCTATGTCAATGCACAAAATGAAAGTAGAAAGAAAAGACTCAAACCCAAAGACTGAGGTGCAAAAACCTTTGCTTTGTATCTGACAGCAAGCCAGAACCCCTGATGGGTGCCTTCTAACCTTTAGCATGACCTTTAGCTTCCTTCTTTGTAAAGAAGTCCCATTGTGAAACATCCTTGCTGAAAGCAAGGAGATGATGTCAGCTTACTGAACAGAATTTTGGACAGTAATAGGAGAAACAATAAATAAAAAGTTGCTGAGATGCTTTGTAATTCTCTCTATTGCAGCCTGAGTATTATTTGAAACCCTAGCATGGTTTATTGTTTCATGAAAATGGGGGCTGAAAAGTAGTTTGTAACCATTCAATCAATCTTTATATTATTCAGCCATAGCCAATGACAAACAATGACAAAAAAGGTTATAATTAGTGATGATAAATAATCCATTGACAGGAACATCTCTTGGTCAACTAGCATATGTCTTTGCTAGTGACTTAAAAATGATTGCAGCTCTTTTAAGTATTTTAAAATCCTGAGTGGTCTGTGTAAAACATGGATCCATTAGAACATTTCTAAGGTAAATTAGGAAGAAACATTTCTTGAATGTCTGAGGTGGACAGCTGAATGAATAATGAGACAAAACTTCCATTTGATCTAACCTCTGTAGGCAGAATCACAAATGGTTTTGGCAAATTTGTCCTCCAAAATTGCTGATGGAATTAGCTGAAATCTGCAAAGTGTAATCCAGTGAAGTTCTGCAGAGATTTGTCTTGAGGGCAGTATTATTCAAACGTTTTATTATTATTATTATTATTATTATTATTATTATTATTATTATTTGCTTATTTCATGATGGGCTGCTTAAGATGATATGAAATTTGGGAGGTCTGGCCAGCATTCAGGATGACGGACTTAGATTGCAATCTAATCTAGGCAGGTTAAAATATTACACTGACAGGAACAAGATAGGAGGGTGACAAAGATTATGCAGGGATTTGAGGACACGCCATGTGAGGAAAGGCTGAAAGAATTTGGGATGAGAACACATTCAGTTCCATAAAAGAATACCACAGAGAAAACGTCAGGTGTGATTTTTCATTGCCATATAAACTAAGATAATTAATAACAAGTACAATTACAATTACATAGCTTTTGTTTAAATATTAAGAAAAAAATCCTGATGGTAAGAGCTGTACAACAGTAGGACAGTCTACCTATAAAGATTGTGGGTTCTCCATCTCTGGAGATTTTTAAAAAGAGGCTGGACCCAAAGATTGTTTAATTGGTTTTCCTGCACACTGCAAAGAGTTCATCTAGATAATCCTTTGGGTCCCTTTCAACTCCACAGTTCTATGATTCTGTAGCCTACTGCAGTATTGTCATTTGCAGAAAAATATAAAATCATTGATCATATCTACAGGGTATCTCTCCTTTAAAAAACTGTAACTAATGTTATGGATGAACTTTTTCAAGCAGATTCCACTATCCCTTGGAAAGGAGGAGAAAAATAATCTACTTCTGTCCTAATTTTTTTTTCAAGCTAACTATTCTGATTGCCTTTGCTAACATTAGGATTGCCTACCAGAATTATTTATTTATTATCCTGCTGTCCCTTTAAGACTGGACAATCAAGGAGGATATCAATCACCAAAGACTTATAAAATAAAACAGAACTAGTCTTTTTATCTTGAATTCTGAAACTAAATTTATTCTTTGCTTTTAACCTTTTTAAATTAAGTCCAGGTAAAAAAATACATTTCTCCCAGGCTATATTTTTTACAAACTTGAATATCCAAGTGAAGTAAGTGGGACTTTTACCAAAAAACAAGCATAAGAATGAAGCTCATTTACAGACTGATTTCACATTATTTGAACTACAAAATTAGGAAATAGAGTCCAAATTCAATCAATCTCTAGAGGCAAAACAAAAATGTTCCCTACAATTTGTTCTCTGGCCTGTTGTCCTGTCCAGCTCTGATCAGTGAATGCATTTGCGTAATTGCATTGTATCACAGCTGTTGCAAATGAAGCATTGTGATAGACAAGATAAAATAGACCATATCGCACAATATTCTACTCCTAACTTTGTGGGAAATGTTAGGAATATGATAAGACGTACAGGAAACCCTAACTCCACAACACTGAAAAGAATTCCAGTTAATATTTCCACCGATTGCCCAGAGTATGCACACTGGCTTTTTAAACAATGATAACTTTATATCCAGGAAAGAATGTATGAGCAGAAAGACTGGCACTAAAAAAAAAGAGTATGCATAAAAAACGGTACAAGAGAAGATTCACGAGTATCATAAGGAGGAAACTCATGCTGGATTTCATAACATGGTTCATGCACCATATTGTTCACTTAGAACAATAATTTGACATCACTGAAGTTATTTAATTGAAATAGGAATTAATGAGACAAGCTTTGTTGACTAAGGCCCCCATGCAAAAGCAGGTAGGGCTTGCAACAAGGCGTAAAGGACTGGGAGAAACTAGGGCAGAATTTTGGGTATTTTGTTAGCATTATTTCTTATAATATGTAGATTATTTTTGGCATTGTTTCATAGTGTTTGGACACTTCAACAACAAAAAAGTGATGTAGGTGACAAGCCACATGATCAGAATTCAGCAGCAAATGAGGAGTGGCTCCCAGTGCTATGCAAAATTATCAAGAGAGTTATGAATTGCCTACCCTTTACTAAAGAAGCATCTAATCCCACAGTTCAGTCTCCTGTTTAAGCCAAAACCATTATGCTCCTATCCACAATGCTGCCAAAATGACAAAATATGCATCATTATATCACCGCACAAGCTCTGCACCAAATACTTGCACCATGACATTACTCACAAATATATAAGTGGCAGAATTTGTGTCACAACGTGACAATGCACATTTGTCTCCTACTCCCTTAGATCCCCCTACAGATGCTCATGTCAGCAATCCTTCATACCGTAGGTATACCTAGAACAGGATAGAAACTTGTGGTTGTCCAGATGTTGCTGAACTACAACTCCCAGCATTCTTTGCTGTTGCCTAAGCTTCTGGGAGATGTAGTGCAGAAGATTCCACACCTCTAACCTAGACAAACCGGAACACAATGTTCCACAGGCAATAAAATATATGGATTTCTGAAAGATACTTGCATTGCAAGTAGATCTGCTTATTTTTGTGAATTATGTAAATAAAAATGTATACGCACATACATAGACAAAAACACATCCTACAATATTTGCCTATTCTGAACTGAAATATGAACACTCTGAAAATCCCCTCTTCTCTGCAGAGTAATAAGTTTTAAAACAGCTCCCATATACATAAAAGGGTATGTTATAACATCTATTTTCAGAGGATAGGGAAACCTTTTTTAGGAGAACTGACAGTTTGGGGAAGGAGAGAATTAAGTTTTTTTCCTTCCCAGCAGCAATCATTTCCTTGAAAACATCATCCCTTTATGACATAAGACATTAAAAAAAGCCCTTCTATTATCACCTGTGCAGATTATTTATGTTTAGGTTTTGTTTGAAATGACTGATATGATGGAACCAGTCTATTTAGAGCCTTCATAATGGGAAAAGTTCTTTTATCTCCAGAACATTTCCACTTTCCTGGCCCAGGGAGACTAAGTTTGAGGTGTAAGTTGATGATGGTAAAGGAAGATCCTAGTGAGATGGATGAGAAGCCTCCACAGACAATAATCAGCCCATTGGCTTCTGGTTCCAGTCCTTGATGTACTGCATTTCCTGTTACCAAAGGTTGGCACACTATAGGTAATATGCATATTTACAAAAGCTATGCTACTCTTCAGCAAAGGATCGTTACCTTGTCATGGTGCTGGAGCTTGAGCACCTCAATGATGCCATGAGCTAAACCGTGAAGGGCCACCCAAGACGGGAAGGTCATGACAGAGAGGTCAGACTAAATGTGATCCCTGGGGAAGGTAATGGCAACCCACCCCAGTATTCTTGCCGTGAAAACTAAATGGATCAGTACAACAAGAGATATGTCGGTATTCCATTGGAAGATGAGACCCCCAGGTCGGAAGATGAGACCCCCAGGTCGGACGATGGTCAAAATGCTACTGGGGAAGAACAGAGGATGAGTTCAACTAGCCCCAGATGTGATGATGCAGCTAGCTCAAAGCCAAAAGGACGGCTAGCAGCCGACGGTGCTGGTGGTGAACGGCGAATCCAATGTTCTAAGGATCAACACACCATTGGAACCTGGAATGTAAGATCTATGAGCCAGGGCAAATTGGATGTGGTTATTGGTGAGATGTCAAGATTAAAGATAGACATTTTGGGCGTCAGTGAACTGAAATGGACTGGAATGGGCCACTTCACATCAGATGACCACCAGATCTACTACTGTGGACAAGAGGACCACAGAAGAAATGGAGTAGCCTTCATAATTAATAGTAAAGTGGCTAAAGCAGAGCTTGGATACAATCCAAAAAACGACAGAATGATCTCAATTCGAATTCAGGGCAAGCCATCTAACATCACAGTGATCCAAATATACGCCCCAACCACAGATGCTGAAGAAGCTGAAGTAGAGCAGTTCTATGAAGATCTGCAGCACCTACTGGACAACACGCCTAAAAGAGATGTTATTTTCATCACAGGAGACTGGAATGCTAAGGTGGGCAGTCAAATGATACTGGGAATTACAGGTAACTATGGCCTGGGAGAACAAAACGAAGCAGGACATAGGTTGATAGAATTTTGCCAAGACAACTCACTCTGCATAACAAACACTCTCTTCCAACAACCTAAGAGATGGCTTTATACACAGACTTCACCAGATGGACAACACCGAAATCAGATTGACTACATCCTTTGCAGCCAAATGTGGCGGACATCTATACAGTCGGTAAAAACAAGACCTGGAGCTGACTGTAGTTCAGATCACGAACTTCTTCTTGCACAATTTAGGATCAGACTAAAGAGCTTAGGGAAGACCCACAGATCAGCTAGATATGAGCTCACTAATATTCCTAAGGAATATGCAGTGGAGGTGAAGAATAGATTTAAGGGACTAGATTTAGTACATAGGGTCCCGGAAGAACTATGGACAGAAGTCCGCAACATTGTTCAGGAGGCGGCAACAAAATACATCCCAAAGAAAGAGAAAACCAAGAAGGCAAAATGGCTGTCTGCTGAGACACTAGAAGTAGCCCAAGAAAGAAGGAAAGCACAAGGCAACAGTGATAGGGAGAGATATGCCCAATTAAATGCAAAATTCCAGAGGTTAGCCAGAAGAGATAAGGAATTATTTTTAAACAAGCAATGCGCAGAAGTGGAAGAAGACAATAGAACAGGAAGGACAAGAGACCTCTTCCAGAAAATTAGAAACATTGGAGGTAAATTCCAGGCAAAAATGGGTATGATCAAAAACAAAGACGGCAAGGACCTAACAGAAGAAGAAGAGATCAAGAAAAGGTGGCAAGAATATACAGAAGACCTGTATAGGAAGGATAACAATATCAGGGATAGCTTTGACGGTGTGGTCAGTGAGCTAGAGCCAGACATCCTGAAGAGTGAGGTTGAATGGACCTTAAGAAGCTTTGCTAATAACAAGGCAGCAGGAGATGACGGCATCCCAGCTGAACTGTTCAAAATCTTGCGAGATGATGCTGTCAAGGTAATGCATGCTATATGCCAGCAAATTTGGAAAACACAGGAATGGCCATCAGATTGGAAAAAATCAACTTATATCCCCATACCAAAAAAGGGAAACACTAAAGAATGTTCAAACTATCGAACAGTGGCACTCATTTCACATGCCAGTAAGGTAATGCTCAAGATCCTGTAAGGTAGACTTCAGCAATTCATGGAGCGAGAATTGCCAGATGTACAAGCTGGGTTTAGAAAAGGCAGAGGAACTAGGGACCAAATTGCCAATATCCACTGGATAATGGAAAAAGCCAGGGAGTTTCAGAAAAACATCTATTTTTGTTTTATTGACTATTCTAAAGCCTTTGACTGTGTGGACCATAACAAATTGTGGCAAGTTCTTAGTGGTATGGGGATACCAAGTCATCTTGTATGCCTCCTGAAGAATCTGTATAACGACCAAGTAGCAACAGTAAGAACAGACCACAGAACAACGGACTGGTTTAAGATTGGGAAAGGAGTACGGCAGGGCTGTATACTCTCACCCTACCTATTCAACTTGTACGCAGAACACATCATGCGACATGCTGGGCTTGAGGAATCCAAGGCTGGAGTTTAAATCGCTGGAAGAAACATTAACAATCTCAGATATGCAGCTGATACCATTTTGATGGCTGAAAGTGAAGAGGAACTGAGGAGCCTTATGCTGAAGGTGAAAGAAGAAAGTGCAAAAGCTGGCTTGCAGCTAAACCTCAAAAAAACCAAGATTATGGCAACCAGCTTGATTGATAACTGGCAAATAGAGGGAGAAAATGTAGAAGCAGTGAAAGACTTTCTAAGCCAAAGATTACTGCAGATGCTGACTGCAGTCAGTCAGGAAATCAGAAGATGCTTAATCCTTGGGAGAAGAGCAATGACAAATCTTGATAAAATAGTTAAGAGCAGAGACATCACACTGACAACAAAGGTCTGCATAGTTAAAGCAATGGTGTTCCCCGTAGTAACCTATGGCTGTGAGAGCTGGACCATAAGGAAGGCTGAGAGAAGGAAGATCGATGCTTTTGAACTGTGGTTTGGAGGAAAATTCTGAGAGTGCCTTGGAATGCAAGAAGATCAAACGAGTCCATACTCCAGGAAATAAAGCCAGACTGCTCACTTGAAGGAATGATATTAAAAGCAAAACTGAAATACTTTGGCCACATAATGAGAAGACAGGACACCCTGGAGAAGATGCTGATGCTGGGGAGAGTGGAAGGCAAAAGGAAGAGGGGCCGACCAAGGGCAAGGTGGATGGATGATATTCTAGAGGTGACGGACTCGTCCCTGGGGGAGCTGGGGGTGTTGACGACTGACAGGAAGCTCTGGCGTGGGCTGGTCCATGAAGTCACAAAGAGTCGGAAGCGACTAAACGAATAAACAACAACAACATGCTACTGCTACTCAAACATCTCAAACCTTGATAATACACACATATATCCTACACGTCACATAGAAAGAAAAGAAACCGAAACCAATACTGAGCCTTCCTTGTTAACTTCCTACGTCTCAGCAGATTGTCAGAATAACCTTGTGTGAACCATGCACCTGCACTGACTTTGCTTAAAAATCACTTCTCTTTCCCTGACAGCTTTATAACATCCTTATAACAAAAACCAGGTTACTGGATAAGCCTTTCTAGATAAACGTGGTGCTTTAAACTGATTAGACTGGTTCTTGAGAGCCATGTAAAAGACAGCTTGCCATGTTTTAATTGGTTGATGCTTTTTCAAATCAGGCTATAGACAGCGGTGTATCATCCCTGGCCAGAGATCTACATACTGTAGGAAATGAGAAATAGGCATTACATATTTACCACATTCTTTAGTAACATCTGCTGTCAAGAGGGCAGATACTTTTAGCAAACAGCTGAACAGCCTAGACATACTTAGAGACCACACACTTCTGGTTAAGCACAGTTAATGATGATGATGGTGATGGTGATGATGTTAGTCGTAAAATAACAACAATAATAGTATACCTGCAGGCTTTTCTGTGCTGCTGGCCACAGTGGTAGGAGGAACAACAGGAATCTCTGTAGGCAAAAAGAAAAAGTGGACAGAAAAAAGAACAAACAAATACAGAAATATATTATTTTTTTCTAGCTAAGGAATATTGGGCAATTTTATACATAAGATAGGTGACTGCAAAAATCATCATTTCATAGAAGTGACAGGGTGATTGAACCACACTGTGGTGAAGAAGCTAATCCATAACTGCGTATACGGACATTTGTTCAGCTTTGTTCCATAATTTTCCATCACCATCCACACGAAATTACATTCAGGATAGGCTGCCACCTAGCTATCATAGCAAACAGTAGCAACACCTTTGTTAATCTTGATATACATCCATGAATACAGGCAATTGAAAGGAACACCCACATTTCCAGGAATCATATCATTTTCTAGGAATTTGTAAAAAAAAATTCTAATTATGAATTTGAGGCCCATTCATTGCATGCAATTTAGAGGTTCCATTACTGGAATATTTTTTCCCCCTTTACTTTATAGCAGTTCTGAGAATAGTCTAAATTGATAGAGAAGTGGCATTTCAGGGACTAATTGTACCCTTTCATACCTTTTCCCCAAATAAAATCAGTAGTACTTAAAATAGCTGTCTTTCTGAAGGAAAAAAAAAAGACTTTTATCTATCTTTCCATCAGGAAAGTTAGTATCAGCTGGGTGAGATCTAAAAACCTGAGGCATTCCAACATGAAAGGAGTGATTGGGTTCATGTCTGCTGGCTATAATTTTAACTTCTAGGTGCTGATTATCTTTCATGTAGAGAAATCACGTACATCCAAGATGTATTCTGCTTTTTGGTGGAATACAGAGTTCATAGACAAACTGTATGCATCTGCAGCTTGTACTTTGAATGATATATATTGAAAGAACAATAAATGGGTTAAGGATGGCGCTGGAATCCTACCCTCCACCTTTCCCCAAATGCCTCATATCTCATTTTAGAGTGAATAAAACTATGAGTAGAACTATGCTGTTTGTACAGCCTTTGGACTGAATTGAACTAAAATTAGATTTGTATTTAAAGACATGTTTAATTGATATGGAGTGACTATAACAATGAACTGCTCCATCTAGAGAGTTCGCTATGGTAATCTTTTGCAGCTAAAAACAACAAATCCCAAAGGGAAAAATAGCAGTTTCAAAATCTTATTCTAGTCCTTCCAGTAACAGAGAGTTTCTTACTCTCTGGAGCCTTTGGTCAGGGAATTTTATTTTAATTAATCCAGCTCTCAGATTCACAAATAACATTATGACAACGTGTGTTAGTGATTGTCTGTCCCTCATTACACTGTAAGCGCTTGAAGATACTTTCAGCAAAGTATGTCTGATGGCGGCGATAGTGAATTTAATCAATGGTATTCAAGGAGCGCAAGACAAAATATGGTTCCTCCATTCAGGCAGTAGCCATGTCTGCTTAAGGTAAAGGTAAAGGTTTCCCTTGACATTAAGTCCAGTCGTGTCCGACTCTAGGGGGCGGTGCTCATCTCCGTTTCAAAGCCGAAGAGCCGGCGTTTGTCCGTAGACACTTCCATGGTCATGTGGCCGGCATGACTAAACAGAACGCCGTTACCTGCCCGCCGAAGCGGTACCTATTAATCTACTCACATTTTGCATGTTTTCGAACTGCTAGGCTGGCAGGAGCTGGGACTAGCAATGGGAGCTCACCCCATCATGCGGATTTGAACTGCCAACCTTCCAATCAGCAAGCTCAGCAGGAAAACAGTGGTATTACATACCTTCATCTAAACAATAATACCAGAGTATATTTGGGGATACATATTTCAGGTTATTAGAAATGCATCTTAAGTGTTTATTTTGGGTCTCCAGCAAAGACTTGTTTCTTTCAACCATGATCTCTTTTTTCTGCGTCAAAGACAAGGAAACAAGGTACTGGCATGATATAAATGTTTTCTGCTCTACGGAATTCTGTGGAATTTCTCCGAGTTGCTAAAAATGTACTTTGGCTTTTTATAACAATATTTCTTAAAAACCATGTCCGAGTGCAACATTGTTAAGAACTACACCACAATAAATCTGATTATAGTAACAGCAGTTGCAGGAAAAAAAGTTAGCAAGGATTGCCAAGGCTTTCATTATTCTACTGCAATCAGTACATATGCAACACAATTAGTAAGTACCAGTTTTGTTTCTTAAGGGTTTTTTACATTCCTATAATCATCTGGCCATTGGAGCTTCCTCACTCATTCATGGCAACAACCAACATTTACCTAAATTAAAAAAAACAAAAACCAATTCCCAAGGTTTGGCCACAATATCCACTAGCAGTAGTGCGATCATCATCATCTGGATGAAGCCATAATTATAAAGGGATAAGAATATGCCGCTAAAAAAGCCTGGATCCATGTAAGTGGATATAATTAAGTCCTAGACCACTAAATTTATATGTAACTCTGGAAGCTAAGGAGGTCCATGTAGGTTCTCCTCGCATTTTATGCTCCTATCAGCCATCTCTAGGTGAAGTAAATTGGGCTCAGAGACAGTGAGTGCTCCAAAGCCATTCAGTGACCTGGGAAAAAGTGACCCAGCCCTCTGGGAACAGATTCTCACTGGTAGGGAACGACAGACACTCTAAAGCAGAAAGCAGCATCTTCACTTAGGTGCAGAGGGGAGCATAACTGGATTTTCCTTTGCAGGTTTTATGCCCTGTAGCCTGTGGCACATGAACAGAGGCCTTGGGGATCAGTGAGTTCTCTAAACTGAAGGAGGATATCCCCAGAGGACTTCACAGCTACATCCGTGAATGCATATATCTTGAAATTACAGCCACCTCATAGAACACCTCTGCTGTTAAGATAGATCTGGAAGCAACATCATTTGTTTACTAAAGTCATTATGTAAGCAAGTTAGGATAGATTCATTATTGATATATGTGTCAGCCATGAGATAGGAGGTTTTGCAGAATTAGAACTGTAGGCTACTACCATTGCTGTTTTACTAAATACGCATTAAGTTGAGAGACCGATCTGAAATATCCTAGTGTAAAAGGAAAAAAAAAACAGTTTAAAAAGGAGACCGCTTTCTAAGTTGCACTAGCTTTATCGGACTATATAAGACTAGGTTTTTAGGTTTCACAATTTGCTCCAATGTTTTGGTTTTGATATTAGTTCTTAACAATGATGGAAGTCGGGCAGTTTAATATTTTTATCTTCATCTTACCTGAGGCGTAAGTAACAACAGTAGCAGTTTACAGCTAGTGGCAAGAACAAAAGTACTAAACTTATTCTGCCATTCAGAGTATCACATCTTAACCTTCAAACCTTTTATATAAGTGGTCACTAGTTTCTACTCAGATCACATAACTAGCATATATATAACCTCACCCTACATTTAAATACACAGAGAATGAAAAAGATCACAATGCAGGTATTGCACACATATATTATACCTTTAATGAGTCTACATTACAGGACATCCAGTACATCCAGTGTGATTTCCAAATTCATATAGGTCCTTTTTTTGCTGCTGGGTTTTGCTCTCCCCTGTGTGTTGCCTCAGAGATCTCACTGAAAAATCGCAGTTTTACTGGTTTCACAGTATATATCAATAACATCCATGAATATTGTAATGTATAAATAGCCAAACACTGTCTAAATAAATCTGAGTCTACCCAGTTAGGTGTTAGTAAACAAGCCAGACTCAGGATTAATTACGTTATGGTATAGATGTCAAAAAGAGCATCCACCTACTTATGCAGGGGGCAATGGGAGATCTGCTTTGCTGGTAGCCTTTGGCACATCGGTTACAAGTGATGCCCGTCACACCATCTTTGCAGGGACATTGCCCTGTGGTTTGATTACAGGTTTTTCCAGCTGCACCCACGGGATGGCAATCACATGCTGTGGGGGGAACATACAACAAAAGGATCAGAGAAGGGATTGGAGAAGAAGGAAGGATTTTCCAAAAAGAACAAGTGTTATCAAAAAGCAGGATGGCTTTCCCAGAGTTATGGACATTAGGTGAGAAGAGATAGTGCTGTAGGTTTTAACCTTTGGGTGTACCTGATTTCTCATCCAGTATTAGTGCTTTAGAAATCTACCTTTGCAAGAAAATCTGAAAGAAAAATGATGTCTGACCAGTGCTCCCCTTTGCATTACCCCAAACAACCTTTTATGAGATTATTAATAAAATAGCCCACGGAAGGCATATATTTTTACTCCTGGGTGTATGTGTCTAATGTGTGTTAACGTAAGTGTTTGAACTCACACACACTTCCACACCATTCAGTGTTTGCATCTCTATTTCACATCCTATGTTTCTATTATTTGTAACAAAAAGTCTTTTCTTCAATCTTACTGAAACTAATAGAACAGGAAGAGGAATAATCATACCTTAAACAAGATACGAACAAAAAATGCCCCTCTCTATTTTTTTTCCAGCTGTCTCTGGAGCCTGCAAACTGTGCATGCAATAATTCTGAGTAGTAGCTATTACGTCTATATCTGTCCACTCAGAAAAGACATCTGAATTTATGTCAGTACATAATATGTACCAGGAAGTTGGTGGGATGCAGGCAACTGTATGTTGGCTTGCAAGTACCCCTTAGATTTGAAACCCCAAACTGCATAAAATAGTATGAGTACAACTGGACTTTGGTTGTACTTGTGGCATAATGGCCAAAATAAGCCACACTGACCTCACCATTAGCAGGAAATGCTCTACGTGGCAGAGATATGAGTAAGGCTGGCAACCAAGTCTATATGAAAGATATTACTACTTGGATATGTTGTGTGTCTATAATAACAGAAAGGGGAAGGATGCAACAGATTTGAATGAAAGTGGTCTGATCTTGTGGAGTTGATGAATACATGCAGAGAAGTAACAATTTAAGTTTCATGAATGAATGAAAGGGCTAAAATGTCAAAACGTTTGAGTTAGTGTAACTTGAGTTCTTGTGGGTAAGAAAGAAAATAGGATTTGATAGATTGGTGATAGCTGTATGTTACATTCCAGTAAATGGTGATTATGGAAGAACCAGAGATGAGCTTTGGGAAAAATAGTGCAACATTCAGAATGATATGATCCAGGAGAAAAAAAAGATATTCTGTTAGGTCTTATGAATAGAAGGTAAGAGTGAAATCAGAGAGTACAGAATATCAATGATTTATCTGCAAATATATTTGTTTTCCATCAACAATCTTAGAACATGTTGGGATATGCTTTTTTCAAAGACAGACTAGTTAATTCAGTTCACCAAAAATGCATTTTTAAAAAATGTCTCTGTCACGATTGCCTTCAACCATCAATCTTACCCAATGTACAAATATGCACTGAAAGACAGAAAAACCAAGTCCTCTGTCAAGCTAGATACATATCTAGAATATGGTTAAAGAATGGAAGATGATGAACAGAGTAGGTTTGCTTGCCCAATATGACCTATTTTTGTTATAAAAGAAACTACATCTTTGTAAGAGATAGCACTCAACCAATTTGTAATCAAAAAATGATTCCATAATGTGCCATATTTTCTGAGATGTCATTGCCTGCAGAGATACATAATTGGCTCTGAAACAACCCAATATACTGTATTACACAAGTGAACATATTAGATTCATAGGCATTCAAACTTAAAGACACTTTTTCACTTCAGAAAATGCGCTGGTGGAGCAAGAACTCTCTTAAGTATTTCCTGACTATATAAAAGAAGTTCTTAGTCAGAGACAGGAGTGGGAATCTGTTGGGCTAGAGACTGTCTGCCAGAACTGAAGTTCCAGAATGACATCGGAAGGGTTAAAGGTCTAAAGCAAAAGCAACCGGTTGATCTTTTCTTGGACACAGAATTATACTAGATGTAATTTGGATGGAACATGAGAAACCATTGCCTTATGTGGAGATTTCAGCCTTTTGCAAATCGGGTGGATTTTTGGCATCAGTCTGATTTTACTCTAACATCTTGCAGACTTTGTGTTCACTGAATTAATATTCAAGGAAGAGCTAAATTTGAGCCTTCTGCTGCAGAAGTTCATGGGTGATTCCTTTCCCTTTTCTTTCATGGGTTCATGTGGAAATCGGGATTCCCTTCCTCCAAGCAATAGTTCAGCAAATGGACTGAGGATACAGGCTGACAAAAGAGGGGGCTGTGGGAAAGGTAAGTGTGTGTCTGTACTATATATACAGAGAATCAAAGTGTCTGATGGAAAGCAAGGAAAGCTTTACATTGACAAAGGTTGCAGCTTCCTTGTGGTTTTAAGAGGCTTTGTAAGGCTGCTGGTTAAAACACACCCAGTGGCAGAAATTACTGAAATGCACTACTGACTTAATGACCTGAAATAGAACATTTTCTCTAATATCATTTAAACTGTATCTGTATTATTAACTTTGAAATTATTTCGATTCAGCTGGAAAGGCATTACTTCCAGATCATGAAGTCACTATGACATTGGTTCTAAGCTCAAATTTGACTATCTGAATTGATCTTTTGAAAGTGCATTTCAGAAATCCTCTTTGTTGCCATGGTGATACAATAAACGTTTATTTCTTTTGTCAGTATAGCTTATTAATTTTATTATTAGTTAAATATTACATTTGAGTTTTATTTTATGATATTGTTACCATTTGAATCCCCCACTGTCCTAAAAAATGAAACTGAACACAGCAGAATATATCTACCAAAGAACATCCCCAGAAAAGGAGGAAGAAAACAAGGCCTATAACAAAAGAGCTTAAAAAGAAATGGTAAAAGGGAATGATGATAGCAATTTCCTTCCACAAAATGAAACAGAATTATTTTAGATTGCTCCAGAGTGCATAACTAAAATCAGTGAAGGAGGGGGAGGCAAGGAGCAGATTTCATTTAGACATTGGGAGAAAACATGGTTTGGCTGAGAGCTGTTCAGCTATATAACAGGCAGTCTTGGGATGTGGTGGTCTTCCTCTTCATGTATACAGTTAAGCAAAGGCTAAACAGCCATCTCTGTCAGGGACACTATGGATCTTGCATCCCAGATCCTACCCTGAGCAGCAGTTGTATAATTATTCCCAAAGTTCCTTCAAACTATATGACATTAGATGCAAATTACTGAGCAATCAAAACACTGGTTGAGGGCCTGGTATGATTTCGTTTCACAAAGGGGATTTCAGATCTCTGTACATTTGGCACAGGATGAGCAAGCTGAGCAATGATCCATCGCTGAAGCTTAACTTTTGGCAGAGAATCTTTGGAGCTAAAATTTATGAGCAAGATTGGCCTTCCAAATTTAAAGTTTATCCAGCTTACTGCCTTTCCATATGTTGAATTCCACTGCTCCTCGCTTGGTTTACATTGGCAAATGGAACATGAGTGCATTCATGGTTCATATCATTCATCATTTTTTCATCAAAGCCTGGAAGTCTTTTCCCAGTGTACAGTACAGTTTTACACCAACACTACTAAACCTGGGAGAAGCTCTCTTTCAATAGGATTACATTAGTATCAGTAGCCTGGCAAATATCAGAGTTGAAATTAATCAAAGGGGCTTAAAGAACCAGTTCCACATATTGGGCATAGTAGGACAGATGCTAGTTAAGGAAGCTCCACATTCAGAAAGGGAGTGGAGAAAGCACACAAGGAAATAAAAGCAAATCACCATTTTGTTTAAAAAGAAATAGAAGGGGGCATTTCTCTTGTTTTATAACCTGTTTTGGGAGCACAAAGAGAAAGGTAAGTGAAAATCATATTAGTCTGATTTCTAAGAGACACATCCCAATCTTCAGTCAAGCATACATTTTAAAAAAATAAACCAATTCTTCCTCAATAATAATAATAATAATAATAATAATAATAATATAGGATGTGTCACAGTGCAGTTGATGTATGCATCCATGTAAACCTGCTACCTAGAGGGCATCCAATCCTTCAACAGAACAAGATGATACTTGAAGCGGCAGCTCTTCAGTTTAACATTAGCTACACCAGTGTTTCTCATCCTTGGCAACTTGAAGATGTGTGGACTTCAATGCCCAGAATTCCCCAACCAGACATGCAGAGCAGACCACAGGAATCTCCCAGAACAGGAACCAGTCACCATCACAGTAGCAGACATCCAAAACTGGGTCAAGAATATGAAGAGCTGGACAGCACTTGGCCTGGACATGATCCACACCTACTGGCTAAAGAAACTAAGAGGAGTGCATGAACGCCTAGCAGCACAGATGAACCAGTTGCTAGCAGCAGGCTCCCACCCAGACTGGCTAACACAAGGAAGGACAGTGCTGATCATGAAAGACCCCCACATGGGAACAGCACCGTCTAACTACCAGCCAATAACCTGCCTCTCCACAATGTGGAAAGCCCTATCAGGCCTCATAGCCACCAAGCTACAGGACCATATGGGCCAGCCCAGAAGAGGATTGGGAACAACACCAGAGGCTCAAAACACCAGCTGCTCATAGTTAGAGCAGTCACCCAACACTCAAAGGTCTAGACAGACCAACCTGAGCACAGCCTGGATTGACTACAGGAAAGCCTACAACTCAATGCCACACACATGGATCTGTGAATACCTGCCATTATACAAAGTCAACAGCACACTAAGGACCTGTGAGACTAGGCTGAAGCTGCCATAACCTAAAGATGAAGCAGGCACATAAGCAGAGAGGACAAAAGCCAGGAAACTTGTCTAAAAGATCCCTTCAGGGAGGTAGATAAGAAGGAAGCAAGTTGTTAAGGAAACAAAGGAAAAATGCCACCTGAACCAGACAAAGGAAGTTGGGCCTGAGCACATGGAAAACCCCAATCTCATCAACAGTTATCAGACTTGTAAATTAACAAGGCAAGAGTAGCTGCCAGTCTTATGAATCAACAAAGCAAGGACTTTTGGGGATAAAAGGGGTCCCAAAGCCTGCCCGCTCCTTGAGTCATCTTTGGATCCAGACTTGGCAGCTTCCATCCCTCTAGCTAGTGCCTGGCAGCCTAATTGGGAAGGACAAGGTAAGTGTGGATAAGTGTGTGTGTGTGTGTGTGTGTGTGTGAGAAAGAGCAAATGTACCTTGCAACCAGTAGTTTTGCTGTTACTTTAAATTACAAAGAACCTGTTGTGCCTCAGTGTTCAGTTGGAAGTGATTTGTTATTTCCTGGCTGTTGACCAGGGCTGTGTGACTTGTCTGCTCAAGCCACACCTATCTGGAAAACCCAGGTAGAAAGCAAGAGGTGCTAAGAAGATCCATGTGCCTCAACAGGCTGTGAGTGTGTGAGTGAGTGACCCGTTGGGGGAGATGGGTGGTGATATAAATTTAAATAATAAATAATAAATAAATAAGCCAAACCTGGGAGTGTGTGTGTAACTTCCTCAAGAACTCAATAGGACTTTGGAAGACAACACTGGAAATCAACTCAAGACAGCTTGCACAAGTGGCCATCAAGTGCACATATACCAAGGTGATGTACTGTCCCTGCTGCTCTTCTGCATAGGCTTGAACCCCCTCATCCAGATAATCACAAGGACTGGTTACAAATACAAGTTCTAGGGTGGAACTACCATCAGCCACGTCCTCTACATGGATGACATCAAGCTGTATGCTAAGAGTGAACGAGACATCGACTCACTGATCCACATGACATGGATCTACAGTGAGGACATTGGGATGCCATTTGGACTAGAGAAGTGTGGCCATATGGTAGTAAAGAGAGGGAGGGTAGTTAAGACTGATGGGGTGGAACTACCAGCAGGCCATATAGCAGACATACAGACCAGCTACAAGTACCTTGGTATCCCACAGTCACATGAGAACCACAATGAGGAGGCAAGGAAGACAGCAACATCCAAGTACCCCCAAAAGATAAGACAGGTCCTGAAAAGCCAACTCAATGGGAAGAACATCAACATGTATGCCCTGCCAGTCATCAGATACCTTGCCAGTATAGTGAGCTGGTCAAAGGAGGACATGGAGGCTGCTGATGTGAAGACTCAGAAGCTCCTCACAAAGTATGGAGGTTTCCACCCCAGGTCGAACACCCAGAGACTGTACCTCAGTTGGAAAGAGGGTGGGCAGGGCCTGGTGAATATCAAAGCCAGTGTCCTGAATTAAACTCAGAGCGTCCAGGGGTACATCAGTAAGATGGCACCCAAGGATGAGCTGCTGAGAGAATGCCTGAGGCAGCAGCAGACGTGGGAGGAAGATCAAGCAGAAGAAGTGCCATGGCAAGACAAGACCCTACATGGGATGTACCCATCGACAGATAGCTGAAGTGGCTGACCTTGGGAAATCCTACCAGTGGCTGGAAAGGGCTGGACTAAATGATAGAATGAGGCATTGATCATAGCAACACAAGAACAAGCATTAAGCACCAGATCCATAGAAGCAGGGGTCTACCACACTAGAGAGGACCCGAGGTGCAGACTGTGCAGAGGCCTCAGAGATAGTCCAACACAAAGTGGCAGAGTGTAAGATGCAAGCAGGAAGAGCAGACACTGAATGGCACGACCAAGTAGCTGGCATTGTGTACAGGAACATCTGCATGGTGTATGGGCTAGACCCTCCCAAGTCCAGATGGGAGATTCCACAGAAGGTTGTGGAGAATGACAGGGCTAAGATCCTGTGGGACTTCCAGATCCAGACAGACAGGCAGGTACTGGCCAATCAACCAGACATTGTAGTAGTAGACAAGGACCAGAAGGCAGCAGTGGTGATAGATGTATTGGTGCCAAGTGACAGCAACATCAGGAAGAAGGACTATGAGAAGCTGGAGAAATACCAGGCCTGAAAGAGGAACTAGAGAGGATGTGGAAAGTAAAGGCCAAAGTGGTTCCAGTGCTGGCAGAAGCACTCAGGGCTGTGACTCGTTAAGCTGGGAGAGATCCCAGAAACAACATCAGAGCTCTCTGTTCAGAAGAGTACAATGCTAGGAACAGCTAAAATATTGCACAGAACCCTCAAACTCCTAGGCCTCTGGTAGAGGATCCAAGGTTGAGGAAGACACATACCACCCATAGGGGTGAGAAGGGAATTTTTATTTGAAATATATATTGCAATAGAAGCAAAGTAATGTTTTTGGAAGTAAACAGTATACCTACATGATATTTTGTAGGGAGTTTCAGCTGAGAGGTAAGATCAAGAGTGACATTCAGTGATATCCTGAATTCAATTGTATTATTTGTAATTCAGTCATTTTGGAAGAGAGAGCATCCTGCCAGTAAAGGCAGGGAGAAAAAGCAGGAACTGTGTAGCGTGATTAATAATATCTGCATATATAATACAGTATCTGCATGGGGAATTTTCCAACTTCCAATCTTAAATCCCACGTAATAATCAAATCTTTTAAATTGTGGTCAAATGAAGCTGCCGTATTCATTGGACTTTATCTTTATAATATTATCAATTTTATCAACAGGGTTTTTTTTCCTGCCTAATTCTTAACCATGCCCCTGGCCCATTGAGTCTCGCACTGTTAGCTCTGACTACTGTAGCAGATCTATCTACTACTATAAAGAACTACATGCTCAGGATAATACATGGGAGTGCTAAATTACAGGCAATGTGGGGGAAAGAATATAATGGGGGATTTGATATGCACTGGGAACCCAACATACATACATACATATTGCAGTGAAAATAATACAGTGTGCAGGTGCTCAGATACCCCACACATATTATGATCCAACCTGGAACTCTTTAGAAATTAACAAGGCTGGCACAGTGAGAACATGATCATTCTTTAATCACAGCGCTAGCTGCCCAATGAGTTGTATTACTCTTTCTTGTGTTAATTTATGGGTCTTTATTTCTATCACTCTTCTCTCACCAAAATGCCTTCCTGAACTGCTGGCATTTCATTTCTTCATTTGACCACCCAGTAGCACATGGCAGCTTGCCTCTTTTTACTGTCAAGCTGTGCCCTGGTAGGCCTTGGCATGATCCCAACCTCACCACTTTATGTGATACCCCTACTCAATCTGTCATCTCTTTTCCTGTTGTGCGACTTTTCCTGTTGTGTGCAGGAAGAGAGACATTACCAGAAGTTTTTAATTTGGTTTGGTTTGGGGTTTTCCATGTGGCAGAGGGTTGGGGAAGACTGCTAAAACTTTATTTAGAAAATGCTAGCAGAATCTAAGACATTTTCAAATAAAATTTCAGTGGCTTAAAATAATCTTTTCAGTACCATTTTAAATTCATAAATAAAACAACAATATCAGTAATTATTTTGTGGGGGCTGGGGGATTTTGCTCACTGAGCAATTATCTTCTACTCATCACGGATCTGGGTTGAACTTTTTTTTTAAGGACCCATAGCCCAATTTGTTTGCCATTAATTTATGAAGTTTTTAAAGCATGAACAAAGCCTGACATCTGTTTTCATGTTTTTATAAACTACTAAAAATGTTGGATGTTGGATATAATTTTAAAAGGAAGACAAAATGCATAATGCAAATATATAAATAAAAAATAAAATTATATGAGTTCAGGGTTAATAGTATACTTCTTAAAATGAAATTTACCTACTAGTAACACACAATAATTTTTTGTTTGGGAGTAAGTTCTACTGAGCTCAACTTCTGAGTAGATATGCCCATCTTCCTCCATGTTATCAGCAATAAATCCATTGCTCATTCAGAAATACTGGCATGAGTAATAAGTATCATGGAGTGACAATGGGAAGCACAAGACTGCAAGAAAGCAGTTTAGCACAGCATGTATGTTAAAATGAATGGGTAGAACTGCACTGTTATGTACAAACACCCCACATAACTTCATAACATAATGGTAGGCATAAGAGTTCTCATCAGCCAACAAACAGGCACAAGAATGATTAAGTTTGCTGCATGCTTGCTTAGAAGGCAATCGCATGGCTTTTGATTTCACAAAGCAGTAAGTAGGGTATCTGTGTAAATGTATTAAATGCACATGCAAATGAAGTAGGACACAATGGTTGAAAGAATCAAGTCTTACGGAGGAACATTTTCTGCTGCGTAGGATGGATGATGAGTAGCTGGTGAAGCTCATGGAAAACACAATAAGTGGGTTAATTTTATAATATGAATGTCATTCAAACCATACTTCTGGAAAGTCCAGCTTTGTGGCAATTAACTCTGCAATGAGAATTAATATTTAAAAACAGAGAAATTCTGGAGATGGTTAATGGTTTTTCACAAATCTGTTTTAGTATAATTCTTTCGAAAACATCAGCACCAACAGATAAAACAAAAACAATATGGCACCTGACGGACAACACTACTTCTATGCACATTACTACATAAATTAATGTGAACTAAATAATAAAAAGTTAAATAATTGCAGGACTGCTACCAGGATGGGGCTTTTTTAAAACTTCTATTAACGTTAACTGATGTGTGTTTGTCATAACCCACAAGGCTGAAAGGAAAGAAATGCTCACCACTCTCATCTTCATATTCTGCATCAAATAATACTAGTTAGTATTTACCAGAGTTCTGACGTATTTCATTAAAAAAATCTTCACAATCTGACTGAATGTAAAAAAGCTAACCTTCAGTGTTAGGGTTATGATGGGAATGGCAGGCTTTGAGTTAAACAGTGGCAAGGGCTAGATTAACAAACTGTATTTTATCTAGTTATGCTAGCTGGGATATTATGAGCCTTGAAGTTCAAAATCTCTGGGCATAGACATCTGTTCCTAACCATGATGATTTCAAAATAACAAAACAGCTGATGTGACATCACTGTGCAAGCTCCACTCTTTTTCACAAGCAAGTACATAAGTGATGGAGTTTGAGTTGTGACATCACAATGCACTTTTTGTCACCCCGCTTGTCCCTTCCGTAAATCCTTCTGTTTCTTGGGAGCACTGGATTCGGGAAAGCTGTGCAGGTCAAACATCTGTGCTCTGCCTGTCATCTAATGCTCAGACACCAGCCTCTGAGTAATTAAAAAAAAAGTGATCTACATTTGATAATGGCTGCCCCTCTGCATAGAAATAAATTAGATCCACAGAGTGAGTCACACGGAGGTTATGCTTAGGTAGCTCTTGGCTTCACAGAACCTTGGGACAACTTTTAGTGCTCACGCATGTTGCACTAATTGCCCTGTTGACCTAAACTGTGCTTGGTAGATTCTTGCTGCTCATATGCAGGAGTTTGAGCATTTTTCATAAACATTTCCAAGGAACAAGGTAAAATAAGTGAAGTTTAATGCAACAGAAAAAAAAGTTATGGTGTTGAGGACTTTTGGGGGAGTAAGGGAGTTAGAAATGAATAATTTTGTTAAGCAAATTAATTTCAATAAGTTCTTTGTAGTGAAACAAATACTATGCAAGTCATTCAATAAGTTCGCTGAGTTTAATGTAATTTCCTAGTGGTTATTCCTTAGGCTTCAAGAAAAGGAAAAGGAAATCTTGGCTTAATGTCTTGGGCTTTGGCTTTTTATACTCTTTGAACTGAACTGATTTTAAGATGGTTTTTACCCAGGGATTCATGGTTTTCTAACAGCCATGCACGTTTTTGCTCCAGAAGCTTACTTAGGGTCCCAGAAGCTGCATTAAGAAGCTGCAGGAAATAAGGCAATTTAGGTAGTACCCTAGAAGCACAAGCAGAAAATGAGACCAGGTGCCTACTGGGCAATTTCATTACAACTGGGGGGAGGGAGGGTAACATGGCAGTATGCTTCTGTGATACCAAAGAGTCAGTTTCTGCATATGGAAAACTAAAATATCAAGGGGGCTAAGTCTCCATTAAACACATTGTGTAGGGAATATTTCAACCATTTATGTGAAGGTCATAAAAAAATCTTTTATATTGTTTTACAGCAAGGCCCTAACACAAAGAGAAAGACAACAGAGCTGAAAGTAGCATAGCAAACAGTAAGGGAGGGCTATGACTAAGAACATTTAATTTTTTAGCTGTGGTGGGTTATAAAACTTTCTAGAAGCCAAAGACTCTGGTCTCAAATGTGTTGTGGGTAAGAGAAGGCTGCATGCAGACAAACCAGGATTTTTAACCAGAATTGTTGAACGAACGCTGTGGCTTGGCTTACACATCATGCCAAACCATAATGAGTGGGTTTGCACATCACACTATGCCAGAAAAGAGCAACATACATTGTAGCTTATTATTCTGGGTGAACCAGCCCTTCTGTTTTGTGAGCTTCAGCGTGAAGCTTGCTAAAATGATTCTACGCTATTTTTTTCACCTATATGATTTAAAACTTTTCACTGGGGGTATAAAAAATAGTGGATACGGAAACTAGATGTTCCTGGGCTGCAGAAGCAAAACATCATTATATAATCTTCAGTTCTGGGAAACAAAAGCACCGAAGTTTCATTGCCCATATTTTCAAGCCTTTCTTCACATTAAAAGAGTGGCGATGTTCTCAGAATACTTACTTCTACACCAGATAATAGCTTCAGCCTATACAGGGATGCTGAAAAGTTTGTGACTCCTTACGAATGTTCAATATTTCTGAATAAATATGACCTCAAGCATAAACTCCACACAAGTCCTAAAACTAGATAAAGAGAACCCAATCAAACAAATAAGTCAAAAAATTATACTTGTTCATTTATTTATTGAGGAAAATGATCCAAAGCTTAAAGCATAGCTTTAAGTCATACTTATGCAGAAATACTGAAAATTCAAAAGGGTTCACAAACTTTTCAGCACCACTGTAAGTGGAATGCTCATACATCATAGCTCTTTAGAACTCCAGCCCACTGGTTAGGAAAATAAGGAGCTGAACGGCTGGTTTCCTTCCTTGAAATGTCATCGCTGATTTCTTATTAACTGAAAGTTCTTTTTCCCTCTTGGGTAGTCAAAGAGTAGAATATTAAATCCAAGAAGTCTTGGCTTGCTGAAAAGTATTATCACCATGCCCTATATAAGGACAGTGGGGGTGTGGCCCTTACACACTAAAAGTGTGACTTGTGGAGCTATCCACTTTCCTTTGCAATTAGCTGATCAACATGACCCACCGGCCAATAATGAACACATCTCTGTTCAAGCTCTTTGGGGCAAAAAAGGCTTTTTGAACCCAAGTTGATGTCCAGTTTAATAAATACAAGCCAAATCTAAGCTACATTCTCTAGCTGAAAAAAGTATTCAAACGTAACTGCAATAATATTAATAAATCCCTGCCAGATGGGAAGATTGCAGAACTACATTCAAATAACTATGAAGCTTTGTAGTTGCTTATGGCAGGTGTACACAAGAATTCTCTTAGAATATCAAGTTATTCACTTATTCGTTGCTGACATTCTACTATACAATGAACTCTACATTTTCAACCTGGCAAGGCCACATTATCTAATGTGGGGGGAGGGAGAGATTCTCACAGATTGTTGCATTAAAAAAAAAAACTTACCTCCACTCTCTCTTTTTTTGCATCTTTCTTGCTCCCTCATTTTCATTAGGAAAGTGACCAGCTTTCTTTTGTTGGTAGCAACTTTTGTTACTTGGTCTGGGACTCAGTCTTAAATTGTCAGCCTTATTACCAAACGTATCTGCTCAGTGCCTCCAGGCTCTGCCAACAGTTTACCAAGGAGCATTTTATTCCCCTCAGGAAGGCTGAGCAGCATGAAGAATATCAAGCCTGTTGTGTCAAAGTGGTTTTGCTCCATCTGCAAACCTGAATTCCTTTGGTCTCTCTGAACTGCCTGCTCTTGTGGATTCCAAAGCTGCCAAGCCATGATGTCAAGCAGTCTTTTCTTCCCCTTCCCCCCTCAGTGCCCACATTCAGCCATGTGGCTGCTTCCCTCTCCCCACCCCCACCCCTGTGCAGCTGAAAATCCCAGTTGATTCAAAAGGTTCAGGCAGTTCTGAGTGGCCCACATTAGCTGGGCATGTTTCCTTTCTACCAGATGAATGAAAGTGGCTCACAATGCATCTGCCTCCCACAGACACACTCTACACTGAAATGCAAGGCCCTGCTCAAACAGTAAGAGCCTGGGCAGCATAAATAGGATCACAATACAAGGCTGCAATTATGCCAGTGATTTACACATTTAGCTTCTATTGCCTGAGACTCTCAGCTTCACTTTTAGGCTTCATAACCCCAGCTATCATATTTTAGGTTAGAAAGCAGCATCTGCTAGAACCTCTGAGGCAGAGAGGGTCTCAAAGGAGGTTTGCATGGATGCTGCACCTGCTGTTTCCTGGTTCACGGTCGCCACTTGCAAATCACTTTATCTCACCTACCCCCCCCCCACCTTTCTGCCAGGACTCTACTCCTTCTCCCCTTTCACCATTGTATTAATTTGCAGTTAGGATAGAAAACAATCTGCTTTTAAGTAGAGGTAGCAATGCGTTCAGGCTTGAAAAGTTTTCCCCAAGACAGAGCACAATGGAGGGCTGATGAAAGCAGATACATAGACTGAAAATAAGGCTGTGCAAAGTTTGCCACTTTGACACCCTGACTGGCAGGATTTCTGATTTCATACAGCTGTAGATTTTAAGGTTTGGCAGGAACCTTGGAGACCTTCTCGTCCCAAGCAGTGAGGGGTCTCTCCCTTGGGGAGGTGCAGACAGAGTCCGAGGGAGGAGTGAAGAACCTTTTAGTTGTACGTTGTTACAATAAACCCACCTTTCCCAAAGTTTCATTGTATTGTTTTCATTGCTCGCTTGTGTTCATTCTGGTGTTTGGATTTTTAGGGGAGCAGTGTACATTAAGATTATACTAAAGGGAGGTGTGATGGCAAGAAGTTTAGAAACCTCTGATCTAGTCCAACCTTCTGCCCAGTGCAGGTTTTAAAGCCAGTTCAGGCATAGGCAGGTATTCATTATTTGACACAACGTCAGTTAACACCTTTATTCTTTTGTGATGGTGTAGTTGTTACAGCTGCAGTGAAATGCAGTGGTAATTTTCTTACCAATAACACATGCCACTTCTGATAATCTATCCTTCTAAGACGCTCATATTGGATGTTCATCCTGCGATTACATAACTGGTTATTAGGCATAATGACAATAAGTCAACTGGTGGACAGTGAAATACAACTTTGTTTTGGTATTGATGCAATAATTTTGAAAGTCTTTTTCTCTTTCCCCAGATAGGAAGTGAATCTGTAGTAGTGAATTCCTGCACAATGCAGAAGTTCTTCAAGGTACATTCCAGCCCTTATGTTCTATAGTTCTTTGACTTAAACATGTAATATTTTGCTAGCTCTGATCTTTATTATATTTTACTCTGTGTTTTTATTTGCAGCCATTTTTTGGAGTGGTTTTAGAAATGGTTGTATTGGTGCTTAAGCTACATAGGTTATGCTGATGCTGTATGTTTCCTGTGGACTTTTTCACTGGGAAAGCAGGATTAAAATCCCTAAATACATAGTACAATTTTTTAAATACTCCATTCTTAAGGATGTGTAGGTGTCACTTGATTGCAGTCATCCTTTTAGGCCAGTTTCTTTCCTCTGAATTCTTTGGTTTTATTTTTTAATCTGGTATGTTTGTGCAATATTACATTCTTACATCAAATTACTCCCTGATTTTAAATGCTTTCTTGGTAAGATTTTCCCCATAATCTACTGTACATTGAATGGTTTAAATTATTGTTTTGTCCAGAGAATGAAGCTTTATATCAATGATTTAATATTTCTCTATGTGTGTGCAGATTTCTGTCTATGTTTGCAGAAGAAACACCCTTTGTCCTCTCAGTTACTAAGCCTAGTGAATGGAGCCTACTGTTTGCTGGTATGCACACCTGTGAAAAGGGGAGGGAAGGCAAACTTCTGTTTTTGATGTAAGAGGCCCATTTGCTGATCTGAATAACCTCAACAATCCATTCACACCTTTGTCTTTCTTCTTTTAGGTCTGAGGTCCCTTTTCCATGTCTTTGTTTTTATTTGACAAGTCACACATGTTCTGAATAGCTGCTCCAAGCCATTCAACATTTATATATGTGTGTCTGTGCTTGTGTGTTTGAAGGGGGGAAGAAGAGGAAGGAAGGCTGATAAGCTGGGACAAGTTGAACAAAACAGACTTCTGATCTTTTTTTTTCTTAAAATCCTGAAAGCTTTACAGTTTCTTGGACACAGGTCATGGTCCAGACAAGTGGCACTTTCAGGATTAAACTGCCCAGATCTCTTTTTCTCTAACACCAGCTTCACAGCTAGTTCTCTCAGGTTGCTAAATTTTGTTATCTTCCAAAAACAGACTGAAAAAAGAAGAAAACTGAAGGGGTGGTCTAGAGAGGGTTGCACAAGTTTGTCCTTCATGTATTTCCCATGGAAGAGAAAAATCAGTCTCCTGGTCTTTCCAATTATTCTACAGCTCAATAAATGAAATGAGACAAAAAAGAACTTTCTCACCCCACGAAAAAGACTTGGGGTAAGTGAGAGGGGGCCCAAAGTTGCAACTTTTGTTCTACTTCCATGATCCCAACTGAAATCTCTTAGGATTTCTTCCCCATCTCTTGTGGATATTCAGCATAAACATAAGGCAGGTAGAATGGAAGAGAATATTGTTGTGAACACAGAAGCAGGGGAAGGTTGCTGTGCTACGCCCAGATAGTCAGCCATTAAGAACTGAAGGCAAGAAGAAAAATATCTGTAGATATCACAGAGGATAGAAGGTAGAAATAACCCTGTCGTTTCTCTCTGTTGGACATTGGTCATATGACACACATACCTTTGCATGCTTTCCTGTGCGTGATGGGTTTGGTCATGTCCCGATAGTAGCCTTCTTTACAATAGTGGCAGTGACGACCAGCGGTGTTGTGTCGGCAGTTAAGGCAGACACCTCCACTCTTGCGACCAGATAATTTGTAGAGTTCCATGTTAAAACGACACCTTCTGGCATGCAGGTTGCAGTTACAAGCTGGAAAGGAGGAGGAAAAGCAGAAGTGTAGTGATTGGTGGCTCTTGGATATTGATAGGCTTGGCATGAAACGGTACCTGGTCTAAGTATATTATCAGCAAACATGTATATATGAAAATAGGCACAAGGTATGCCTTGAACCCAAACATCATTGCAGAGTAAAACTGCAGAAAGCAACAAGTCACAGAAAAAAAATAGGTTTCCCAGAAACAGCTGACAACTAACTGAGCAAGTAGTATAAAATCCAAATCAGATTTGGAAGATGGACTTCTCTTGATGTATGTCAGTTAAGATACTGTTCAAGCTCCCAATTTATGAACACTCAAATACACAGTGACCTAGTCCTTCCTTCCTGAAAGAAAACACTTGTATCAATCAAGTCAACTTGATTGTGACTTTATACAAATCCACTGAAATATAATTAATTCGGTTAAATGAGATATTGCAACTTTTGCATCATTCTTGCTCTCGCATGTATACTTGAACCTAGAAAAGAAATTTTAAAACATAGAGCACAACTGGAATTAGACGAATTGTAGACTAAGATAAAGAATTGCAGAGATGCATGTTTTGTAACTCTTCACAAAGCCTCAGATTTGGAAAACTAGATTGAGGTTGAACTAATCCTTGTTCTGCAGATAAATAACAATATGTTTCAGTTGTGCACACACAATGGACTCAACAGAACAGCCTTCCACAACCCAGGGCCAAGCAAACTAAGAATAATAGGTGGGCCTATTATACATTGATTGAAAAGAATCCAGATGATCACTAGATGGCAGTGAAGAGTTGGAGTATTCTGCATTTTTTTTAATCTAGTGGTTGCCCATATTTTTGCAGCTCAAATATGGTATCCTTAGTGACAGGAATTGTAGCCCAGTACCTTTGAAGGTCATCGGCCAGAAAACTCTGAGCTCTTTGGAAGTGCTTATGGGAAGCTCTCTCCTGAGAATGCGTCAGATTTTCAAAGTGCAGCTACACTTCTATACTCACTATATTTGCTGCAAAAGCTTGATTGTAAGAAAGGTTTTATCCTACCCTCTGTATATGTAAGGCAATAAATTATGTAAGTAAAGCAAGTGAATTTTCAAAACATACCCAGAACTTTATTACCCACATAATTGATACAATGACAATTTTTCCTCCCTGCCTTCCACCCTTAAGTAAGGACATTAAAGTACAGTTAATACATATTTAAAGTGTAACCTTACTTGATTTCTGGCAAAACCTGAACAAATTTGAACATTCCAGAATAGGTTCTAGGAATGCCTTGAACCAAAAGATAGCAGGTCAAGGTCTTGGTGTTCTCTGAGTTTATTTGTTTTCTTGTAGATGTTTCATTACCAGGCTAAGTAACACCATCAGTGTGAGGCAGAGTGGGGTTTGCTGGCTGGCTAGATAGAGTAGCTTGCCCTGTCAGTCTTGGTAGGGGTGTGGCTTCCTCCTTGATATTGTTTCTTCCCTGTTTATCTGGTGCTGTTTCCTGGTTATCTGGCTGTTGGCTGCTGGAGGAGATGTGTTTTAGGCTGTTTATTTCCTTCCTAGGCTTTTGATTGTATATTTTAAATGGTATGTAAATTGGGTGTTGACTCTATGTGTTTATTGATGGTTGATATGTCTGAATACCAAGCTTCAAAGAATTCCCTAGCATTTTTGGATTTAGCTTGATCTAAAATGTTAACAATTTCCCAGTTGAAACTGTGGTTGAGTCTATCCGTGTGTTCCAAGATTGGGTGGGGCAAGATGAAAATACCATGCTAAATAAATTTACCTAGCTTGAAAGGAGTGAAATGAGGAAAAATGCAAAGTGTACCTGATATTTTCCCCACTAAGTATAAGCTACTATATATAAACAGCCAGCAAATCCAACTTTCCCTCACACTGATGATGTTACCTAGCCTGGCAATGAAATGTCTGTAAGAAAATAGTGAAGCTCAGAGTGCATCAAGAACTCAACAGTTCAACCCTGAGCCAGATATATTCTCTGGATAGCATGTCATCCAGCACTGAGGAATGTCTGTCATATGCTGAAATTCCATTTTTTAAAAATTATTTATCTATATTTCAAATTTAGTCCCCACCCACCTCACTCAAAGAGTGACTCTGGGTGGTTTACAATAAAGTGAGAATAAATACTAGTTAAAACACAAGTTAAAATATAATAAAACAATATTCTTAAATAAAAAATATAATCCAAGACATAGGTGTTAAAAAGTTCTTGATTTACAGAAACATCTTCAGGGTGCTAACCACCCCCAGGGTTGGTTACCCTCCTCACGCCCCACACAAGATAGCAGAGCCAGGTCTTTAACCCCTTCCGGAAGGCCAGGAGAGTGGGGGCCTGCCTCACCTCTGGGGGAAGAGTGTTCCACAGGAAGGGAGCAATGGCAGAAATACTGTATGTTTCCAAGATAGCCCCAAGAAGTCATAGGAAACCTGTGTCCCTCCAGTTAGTGAACCACAGCTCCCATCTAGCCTGGTCCACATTGATGGATGCTAGAACTTGTAATATAACAACCGGAGAATAATTTCCTCAGGGTTCCCCACTAAACCTATTTAGCATAAATTAATAATAACTTATAAAACAAGCCCACATTTCCTGATCACTCATATTCCATGACAGCATATGTCAGCTTATGGCCCATCCTTCTGCCCTGGAAGATACTTTAATAAGGGTTTAGTCAAAATGTTAGTCTTTTCTTGCTTTCTCCAAAAACTATCAAGAAATAGGAGGAGGAAGGCATATTAGGTATGTTCGCCGCCTTGAGTTCTTTATAAAAATAATAAAGGCGGGATAGAAAATAAATAAAATAAAATAAAAATAATACAAAAAAACCTACCCTAAAGTGGTGTCCTTTGCAAATATCTTGGAGGTTGCAGAAATCCACACCATGAATCCCTGGCTCATCATTATGGTGCTGTGATTCATGGTTTATTATCCTGCTTTGGGACATTGTAAATCCATTCTAGTTTCCTAGGTTTAGCTCATGCTGCCAGTGGGAAATAAAGGCCTGATATTTGCTTATTAGATCTGGTAACTGATATTTTGCATAATTTTTTGTCCTGAAATTATAATACAGTTTTTTAATGAACTCCTGGCAATGCAATTCCATTCTCTGACTCAACTGTACCCCAAGCTTCTATTTCTAAAATTCTGTTCAGAGTGTTTATTTCCAAATTCTATATAGAACATTAATCCAGTCGCTATTAACTGCAGTGTAACGCATAAAACCATAATTTCGTTCCAAGTTTATATTTTAAGCAAATGCGTCATAACAAATTTGCTTACAAAATGTATCACGGAGGTTTGAAGAAACAGAAGGATATCCAGCACAATACCCTGCCTTCAGGGTAACACAGTAAAGTCCAGTATAACAAGGTCATTGGATAGTTCAAGGATTAGGCACCCACAGGCCAAGTCTGAGTCCATGAGTAGTCTGATAATCAGGGGTCAGGGTTCTAAAATGCAACACTAAAATAATAATAGTTTTTTTAAAAAATCAAGCAGGAACAGATCCAATCTCTGACATTATTCCATCTTGGACTGCTCTGAGTTATTCCTTCATTCATTCCTTCATTCCTTTTCAAGGTGTACAGCCCATTCATATGAAGTTGTTAACTTTTGGCAGTGATCTATTCAGAGAACCACTTTCAAGCAAGGTTGTCCACTTGAGGTTCTCCTTGCAACCTAGCACTTCTTCAAGTGCCAGCTATCTACTGAAACTTCTTCAGGAATCTGCAGTTTCAGAGGCTCAGCAGAGTTTTGTCCTTCACGCTGAAGTGAGGTCCTATCCTGCCTTGCACCTACTGTAAAAGGGCAGTGTGTCTGGGCTATCAGGCACTGAAACTTGGCTTCAACTATTCCTCCAGGAGGCTCATGTCATGCCGATAATTACATTCTAAGGATTGTAAGACATATGTAGCATGGGAAGTAGCTATCCATTTCTCATTCAGTCAGTTCTACGCAGTTCTGTGCAACATCCTTTGGGCTCTAGTTCATCCCTTCTCAGATGAAGGCCATAGCACAAACCCTGGTCTGGTCCATTCCCTACTTCCCTGCTTGTCTGGCTGTAAATTCCTTTCCCATGGGATTTGCTGCAGAGATTAAATGGTCTATTATTAGAATGGCATCTAGTTCAAGCACGCCTCTCACTCACTGGTTGCTTGTTGCTCTCCTTGTATTAATGTTCACATTCCTTCCAGTTTCTCCCTTTCTCGTTTGGATCTAAAACTATTGACTCCAAGCACAGTATGTCACAAACAGCACCCCTGTTTATTACAACAGGGTTTCCAACTATCGACACACAGCCAATTATCCAACCTTCAGAAAACTCAAGTTATCTGCATGTCCCTGGTTTCCTCCTCCCCACGCTCCCCCATTTCTAATCCTGCTCTAGTTTGGAGGGCAGCAACAGTTTTATCACCAAAGTAACCATTGAGAAGCTGTTTTACTGTGCCAAGTCACTGGGGTTTTGTTGTGTCTGGGGTTCTATCATCATTGTCCTATCACACATTACAACACATCTTAATTATTTTCGATCCAGAGCAGACACATATTGCTATTTATTCTCCACTTCCCTCATGCACCTGTTCATAGGAACAAGGCTCTACAAATCACATTTTTCTTTGGAACTACGAATTCTAATTTCATCAAGAGGGGGATGGATCAGAAACCATTGTTTTTACCTTTCTGGAATGCCCAGTTTCTAAATATCCTGTCCTTGAATTGAGCTGGCATTTAGCCAGCACTCACTGGCAATATCCATTATCAGCCTCTTAAGCTTGATGCTGCCCAATAGGGGAATTGGCCTTAATGAGAAATACTTTTAACCTTTCCCCATTCAACTACATCCAAAAATAAATGAGGGATGCTAATACACTTAATAAGAAAAAGGAGTAAAGATTAAAGGCTGATGGATGGTCAGGAGGAGTTTGAAATATCTGCTATTCATATCAAAGAGGAAAATGGAATGTGAAGGTGACCTTGTTCTTTAGCAGTTAAATGTTGTGGTATGATAAATAGTTTTTCTTCTGAACTTGGGCTGGGTATGTATCAATAAATAGCTCACAAAAAGGTGGAAGTGCTGTAATTATGAGCGAGCTCTGCAACCAGCTTCTTCCTCAATCATAATGACTTGGGAAGAGCTAGTGTTCAGTGGTAGAATACTATGCATGAAAAAGGCCCAACTCTTGATCCTTAATATTTGAAGATGTGTCTGGAACTTCTGATTTATCTAAAACACCAGAGAGCTGCTAACATTCACTGTCAATAAAACTGAAACAGATGCAACTGCCTCTGATATTGCAATCCCAATGTCATTGTCGCCTGTCACAGAAGATAGTATTATGTGGTCACTAGGAGTCAAAAATGACTTGATGGCACATAATCAATCAACCATCAACTTTTCTACACTGCTGCAGAATTACTGCTCCTCTGCCAACATTTTTGCTGTCCTCCCTATCCCAACATCATTGGCTTAACTAAATGAACATGGTGTGATTCAGAAGAAGGAAGCTTCCTATAATTTCTTTTTAGCATGTTTGGCTGGCTTCCTGAATATAGGGAAATCCTTTCTTCCACTGCTATCTGGCAGCATCATCTTTGCTCTGCCCCCAATGGGTCCTTGTCTCCATGTCATTCAGACATTTTAATTTATCCTATTTAGCATAAACAAACCCATGTATAGTATGACTATAACCAAGCCACAGATAGCAACTAAGATCTGGTGATTAGCAAGCCTTGGAACCATATGATCTTGGGAGATCCAAAAGTGCTGAGGATCATCCATCACATTTATTTATTTATTTGTTGCTTTTAACTCAGTGTTGACTCCTGGTGACTGCCTGAACTAGTCCCTGCAGTTTTATTGGAAAGATTTCAGAAGTGGTTTGCCCTTGTCTCCTTCCTAGGGCTGAGAGGGACTGACTGGCCCAAGGTCGCCCAGCTGACTTCGTGCCTCAGGTGGGACTAGAACTCTCAGTCTCTTGGTTTCCAGCCTAGCGCCTTAACCACTAGGCCAAACTGGCTCTAAGATTTTATCACTAGGCTAAAGCACAAAGTCTTTTTTAATGTCTTCATACTGTATATTTTCTTGCAATTTACTCATCATTTCATTGTCTCATCTTATCTCTGCTACAAGTGCAAGGACCTTTGTCTGCATTGTCAATATATCTGCAGGTTGAAAGCCTTCAGACTGAACTTCCTATAAACAATGAACTTATTTTGGACTATAAGGAAGTATCAGGAAATGATGTGAGTTAATTCTTCTGAATAATACAATTTCAGATCTATATTCTTGGGGTAGTTTCTTATTTAGGCTACAATGTATACTTTACAAATGAGAATATACAAAGCTTTGTTTAAAATTTTTCAGAACCTGATTTCTCCTTTCAAAAATCACTGTATTTTCCTGAAATAAGCATGATCTTGATTTTAAGAAGACCCAAACCAACTGGAAGAGAAGACAAGGGGAAAAAACCTTGTCCAATGCCCAGTTTTTACACTTTATCAAACTAAGTTTGCCACCTCCAGCTGAAACCAATCTTTCAGACTTCTTTCCCTTCAGCAATAAATGTGTGAATGCGATAAACTTACATATCCTTATGCACATATTTACTGTAGCATGTAAGCCTGAGTAAATAAATAGATCTATGTAGGAGTGTATATATACCTGCCAGAAACCATATTCCCAAAAAAGGCACAATCAATGTATATAAATTATAAATATATAAATATAAATTATAAATATATAAATATAAATTAATGTATATTAATAGAATAACAAGCAATTACAATAAGTTAAAATAATGTAACCTATGTACATTTTTAATGGATCCTATCTGCATATATCAACCATTTTTTTCTCTTTCAAACAGACAAACTATTCTTATATACAGTCAGGCTACCACATCTCAGCTGCAAAAATCTATATCACCTCTGTTGGCAGTAAAGAATTTGAGTTTTCTGTATCCTTTTGATGACATATAATGGTAGTCCGGATTTTTGCAGTCCAGGTAAAGTAGTTCTAACATACAGGAAAAAAAAACGTGCCCACACACACACACACACACTACACACCTTTCTCCTTTCAACAGCAACAGCAAAAAGGAGAACAGGATGGAGATGGGGAAGGAAAAGCTGCATGGAGAAGGAAAGGGAGGGGAAGGAAAGAGAAAGAAGAACAAAACTGAGTTAAGGTGAGGAGAGGGAAGAGGTAACTGGATAGAGATGGGAAAAAAAGAGAGAGAATCTCTGATTAGGTATTAGAAAAGCTAAAATTGACCAGACAAGCAAGCCCTCCCCAAAAAAGGTTTTTTAGAATAATCTTCAAAGGTATCTGTGCTTTTCAGTCGCAATGTCTGCATCACCTGCCCATCCATTTGTTTCAACATCTATTCTTTATCACAAAGTATAAGTGACCCCCCCCCCTCAAAATTTGAAAGAGGTAGTTGTTTGGGGGGGGATCCTCCTACGCAGGACCGCAACTGGGGGGGGGCAAGCGGGGCATGTGCCCCGGGCACCGCGCTGGGGGGGCACCAAAATGGGCACAGAATCCATGTTTGCCCCGGGTGACACAGACCCTAGTTGCGGCCCTGCTCCTACGGGGTAAATGTGGCAATTTGTTTAGGAAAGCGGGTGCAGTGGATTACGCCAGCTAGTCCCTGGAAGAACTGGAACCCACATGGTGAAATTTATAGGGAAGGTACAGGCAAATGTGTCAGAGATGATTTATTTCTTTTTAATGTTGCTTTACTCTGTTGTATAGTTTCATTTTTCCTCACATTTTCAGTCCTGCTTATTTGTTTGTCTATCATGATGACAAATGATTACTACTAGCTCTTGTATGTACTATAGAGGTAGGCCTGATAACTTGGTTCAGCTAACTTATTCCCCAAGTATTCACTTGACTGCAATTACTAAAATAAGAATCCTTTATTCATGATTACTCCAGTGTGGAGTATAGATGAGCATTAAAACTACCTAGAGATTCTGGGTAAAAGTGAAAACTGGACCCAGTTGTATACAATTTTATCACTGGGGAAAGGGGATTGCCTGTTCTCCCCCATCAAAATTCCAGAGAAACATGAGAAGGGGTGGTATCTCCCATTCAAGGACAGATGGTGGCAGCTTAACCTACTTCGAATGGAGCTTTTTTACTTGGGAGCACAGTTACATCCCACAACTCAGACAGAAGTGCTAGGAATGTAAAGATCCAGGGAAAGGCTCTGGCAGGCTTGAGTGATTATGAGCGACAGCTACTCTGCTATTTGAAGTGAAACATTGGTAATGGTTGCTCATTTCTTTCCTCTCCTGCTCCTAATCCTGGGGAGGTTTGCTGAAGAAGCTTGGCTGCTCACATGCTTTGACACAGAGTTCTTGATCAGCAATATTGCAAGAAGCAGTATTGCAAGAAGTCTTAGTTTACTGATTTCTACCATGTTGAACAATGATTCAAATAAAATATTCTCAAATAATAGAAGGGATACTTTGGGAGTTTATGAAAACAGTTAACTATGAGCAGAACAACCATAAAACAACTGTCTTTTAAGAATCCAAATCCCGCTCTGAAGATCATCATGCCTGATAATATGAAGGCCACTCTTCCCTGCAATGTGCAATGATCTCAAAGGGTTTCACTGTCCATCCAGTGAATGGGAGGCCTGTGGCAGCCTCCTTCAGCAGGATGCTAAGTTAGTCCCCAAACTTACAACAAACAATTGTGGTCTAAATGAGTAAACTTCACATTAGATTCCTAGAGAGGAATAGGATTGCTGGAAGACTTGGATTTTATATTACTATAATGATCAAGCCATGCAATTATGCCCAGAATAATTTGGAACTTACTGAAGGCTGATTAGAGAGTTGGGCCAGATTATAACTGGCTCACACCTGAAACTCTAATCCCTTTCATTTAGAACTACAAAGGCACAGGGAATTATGTGGGCAGGCTTATTGTTATAGAAAAAGTAAACCAGATCTTCCCTTCAATGCTCTAACACGTGTCATAACTGAGCATTTACAGTAAATTGATTTAAGCACATTGTTCAGCACATTGTGGATTTAGCAGACAAAATATGTTGGATCTGAATTTTGTCCAGATTTCAGACAATAAGGGACTTGGTCTGACCAAGGTGGCCAAGAATAATGGTGGTTTCATCCAACAGAAATGGTGGGCAAAAGCCTACCCAGAAGCGTTCCTGCTGTGGCCAGGCCCCATGGACTGCTGTCACCTAGCAATCATGGTCTCATCCCTAACAGCTCCCAGGCAGCACTTCAGCCATGGATGTTGTCTCTTTTTTCTCTCTAGCTCCTTCTGGGATTGCCCTTCCCCTCACAGCAGTAGTCTGAATGTGTTTTTATACTTGAAAAAAATCATTTGGGATTTGTTCTTTAACTGACATTTGGCTTCCTTTCATGAGTCTATCAAATCAAGAGTTTACTGCATTTAGTAGCTTCATCTGTAGTTGTGAAGGTGCTGGCATAGAAATCAAGAAACTGTGAGTTCTAGGCCTGTCTTAGGCATGAGAGCAGGCTGGGTGACCTTGGGCCAGTCACTCTCTCTCGGCCCAACCCACTTCACAGGGTGGTGGTTGTGGGGAAAATAGGAGTTTCTCTCTCTCTCTCTCTCTCTCTTTTACTCTCTGCATATATATATATACAATATATATAGTCTGTGTGTGTGTGTGTGTGTGTGTGTATATACACACACACATATACCTACATCCATATATGTATATATATATATATGAGGGATAAAATATAATAATAATAATAAATTCCCTTGAATTTTTTTATGTTTTGTATTTACATATGAATCACACATTCCCTCTCCTATCACCACTACATTTTAGCTATAGGTTGGCTGCACCTTGCACTGGATGTTTGAAATGTTCTCCAGTCAATGAAATCCCATTTTGAGATATTGTCATACTTTTTTACACTTTACTTTTGGGGATTCTTCTGCAAGATCATAGTTCCATTTAGCACAGCACATGGATTCACAATCCATAATCAAGAATTCAAGAACTTCTCACTATTGCCAGTTTTCAGAATTCCAGTATTCACATTGCTACTTGTATTGCCATTTATATATTTAAATGAACCCGGTTTTAGCCACTGTTCACTTTCATGGGAAGTAAAGATAACCCAGTGTGGTAAGTCATAGCAAAACTGAACTCAAAGAACATAAATGCTTATGTAAGCCAGGAAATAGTAGAAACAGAAACTGGTCTACTGCTTCATAGAAAGCAAGCAGGTTGGGAGTAAGTTGTGATATCTTACTCTTACTGTTCCCTATTAGCAATGCTGTCTCACAGGCAACATATAGTGTCAAGCAAAATGTCCAAAGCAGTGCTGACAGTCTGCAAGCTCCACAGAGAGATTTCTTGATGGAAACAGAAGTCATGTGACATCACTGTGGAGATGCTAAACAGTTGCAATTTGCACCACTGCAGGGAAGCAGTCACAGACTTTGGCAGATGTTGCAAGCAGCCACCAAGTTGACTAGCAGTGAACACAAGTCAGGTTTTGGGGACTATTTTTTTTAGAAACTTTTAAATCATTCTGGACCACCTGATCTCCATAGACCATCAGTGATCCACTGATCACAGTTTGAGAATCACTGCTTTAAAGTGGGAAGAGGAATGAAAATCTTCAACTTGAGTTTGACTTCTGATGACTTCATAGACATGACCTTGTTATTTCCATGGCAATAATAAAGGAGGGGTTCAATACGACTTTTTTCAACTTTCTGGTTTCTTTTGTAGCCCTGGGATTTCCTGGTGATTTCCAATTCAAGGACCAACAAGGTCTGACCCTGATTAGCTTTTAAAGATAAACCAAAGTCAGATACAATGTAATAACTTGTTATGTAAATCAGAGGTAAGGAGTTTCAGCTTCAGCACCTTTCACCATTGACTATGCTCAGAGGGTTGTCTTGAGTTGTACTTCAGGAGCATCTAAATGGTCACAGGTTCTCCAGTCCTGAAGTAATTCTATGGCTTTGGAACTGAGAAGAATGGAAACTCATTGTTCCTGGAAACCAGACATTCATGTATATAAGAACATCAGAAGCATTAAACACTTAGTGGAAGGATTTTTCTATTCAGGTTGGCATGTTGTTTATTCATTTAGTCGCTTCCGACTCTTCGTGACTTCATGGACCAGCCTATGCCAGAGTTTCCTGTCGGTCGTCAACACCCCCAGTTCCCCCAGGAACAAGTCCGTCACCTCTAGAATATCATCCATCCACCTTGCCCTTGGTCGGCCCCTCTTCCTTTTGCCCTCCACTCTCCCTAGCATCAGCATCTTCTCCAGGGTGTCCTGTCTTCTCATTATGTGGCCAAAGTATTTCAGTTTTCCTTTAATATCATTCCCTCAAGTGAGCAGTCTGGCTTTATTTCCTGGAGGATGGACTCGTTTGATCTTCTTGCAGTCCAAGGCACTCTCAGAAGTTTCCTCCAACACCACAGTTCCAAAGCATCGATCTTCCTTCTCTCAGCCTTCCTTATGGTCCAGCTCTCGCAGCCATATGTTACTACAGGGAACACCATTGCTTTAACTATGTAGACCTTTGTTGTCAGTGTGATGTCTCTGCTCTTAACTATTTTATCGAGATTTGTCATTGCTCTTCTCCCAAGGATTAAGCGTCTTCTGATTTCCTGACTGCAGTCAGCATCTGCAGTAATCTTCACACCTAGAAATACAAAGTCTTTCACTGCTTCTACCTTTTCTCCCTCTATTTGCCAGTTATCAATCAAGCCGGTTGCCATAAACTTGGTTTTTTTGAGGTTTAGCTGCAAGCCAGCTTTTGCACTTTCTTCTTTCACCTTCAGCATAAGGCTCCTCAGTTCCTCTTCACTTTCAGCCATCAAAGTGGTATCATCTGCATATCTGAGATTGTTAATGTTTCTTCCAGCGATTTTAACTCCAGCCTTGGATTCCTCAAGCCCAGCTTGTCGCATGATGTGTTCTGCGTACAAGTTGAATAGGTAGGGTGAGAGTATACAGCCCTGCCATACTCCTTTCCCAATCTTAAACCAGTCCGTTGTTCCGTGGTCTGTTCTTACTGTTGCTTGTTGTTGTTTATTCGTTTAGTCGCTTCCGACTCTTCGTGACTTCATGGACCAGCCCACGCCAGAGCTTCCTGTCGGTCGTCAACACCCCCAGCTCCCCCAGGGACGAGTCCATCACCTCTAGAATATCATCCATCCATCTTGCCCTTGGTCGGCCCCTCTTCCTTTTGCCTTCCACTCTCCCCAGCATCAGCATCTTCTCCAGGGTGTCCTGTCTTCTCATTATGTGGCCAAAGTATTTCAGTTTTGCCTTTAATATCATTCCCTCAAGTGAGCAGTCTGGCTTTATTTCCTGGAGGATGGACTGGTTGGATCTTCTTGCAGTCCAAGGCACTCTCAGAATTTTCCTCCAACACCACAGTTCAAAAGCATCGATCTTCCTTCGCTCAGCCTTCCTTATGGTCCAGCTCTCACAGCCATATGTTACTATGGGGAACACCATTGCTTTAACTATGCGGGCCTTTGTTGTCAGTGTGATGTCTCTGCTCTTAACTATTTTATCGAGATTTGTCATTGCTCTTCTCCCAAGGATTAAGCGTCTTCTGATTTCCTGACTGCAGTCAGCATCTGCAGTAATCTTTGCACCTAGGAATACAAAGTCTTTCACTGCTTCTACATTTTCTCCCTCTATTTGCCAGTTATCAATCAAGCTGGTTGCCATAATCTTGGTTTTTTTGAGGTTTAGCTGCAAGCCAGCTTTTGCACTTTCTTCTTTCACCTTCATCATAAGGCTCCTCAGTTCCTCTTCACTTTCAGCCATCAAAGTGGTATCATCTGCATATCTGAGATTGTTAATGTTTCTTCCAGAGATTTTAACTCCAGCCTTGGATTCCTCAAGGCCAGCTTGTCGCATGATGTGTTCTGCATACAAGTTGAATAGGTAAGGTGAGAGTATACAGCCCTGCCGTACTCCTTTCCCAATCTTAAACCAGTCTGTTGTTCCGTGGTCTGTTCTTACTGTTGCTACTTGGTCGTTATACAGATTCTTCAGGAGGCAGACAAGATGACTTGGTGTCCCCATACCACTAAGAACTTGCCACAATTTGTTATGGTCCACACAGTCAAAGGCTTTAGAATAGTCAATAAAACAGAAATAGATGTTTTTCTGAAACTCACTGGCCTTTTCCATTATCCAGCGGATATTGGCAATTTGTTCCCTAGTTCCTCTGCCTTTTCTAAACCCAGCTTGTGCATCTGGCAATTCTCACTCCATGAATTGCTGAAGTCTACCTTGCAGGATCTTGATCATTACCGTACTGGCATGTGAAATGAGTGCCACTGTTTGATAGTTTGAACATTCTTTCGTGTTTCCCTTTTTGGTATGGGGATATAAGTTGATTTTTTCCAGTCTGATGGCCATTCTTGTGTTTTCCAAATTTGCTGGCATATAGTATGCATTACCTTGACAGCATCATCTTGCAAGATTTTGAACAGTTCAGCTGGGATGCCGTCGTCTCCTGCTGCCTTGTTATTAGCAATGCTTCTTAAGGCCCATTCAACCTCACTCTTCAGGATGTCTGGTTCTAGCTCACTGACCACACCGTCAAAGCTATCCCCGATATTGTTATCCTTCCTATACAGGTCTTCTGTGTATGCTTGCCACCTTTTCTTGATCTCTTCTTCTTCTGTCAGGTCCTTGCCATCTTTGTTTTTGATCATACCCATTTTGGTCTGGAATTTACCTCCAATGTTTCTAATTTTCTGGAAGAGGTCTCTTGTCCTTCCTATTCTATTGTCTTCTTCCACTTCCACACATTGCTTGTTTAAAAATAATTCCTTATCTCTACTGCCTAACCTCTGAAATTTTGCATTTAATTGGGCATATCTCCCCCTATCACTGTTGCCTTGTGCTTTCCTTCTTTCTTGGGCTACTTCTAGTGTCTCAGCAGACAGCCATTTTGCCTTCTTGTATTTTTCTTTCTTTGGGATGTATTTTGTTGCCGCCTCCTGAACAATGTTGCGAACTTCTGTCCATAGCTCTTCCGGGACCCTTTGTACTAAGTCCAGTCCCTTAAATCTATTCTTCACCTCCACTGCATATTCCTTAGGAATATTAGTGAGGCCATGTCTAGCTGATCTGTGGGTCTTTCCTAATCTCTTTAGTTTGTTCCTAAATTGTGCAATAAGAAGTTCGTGATCTGAACTACAGTCAGCTCCAGGTCTTGTTTTTACTGACTGTATAGATGTCCGCCACATTTGGCTGCAAAGGATGTAGTCAATCTGATTTCAGTGTTGTCCAGCTGGTGAAGTCCATGTATAAAGCCATCTCTTAGGTTGTTGGAAGATAATGTTTGTTATGCAGAGTGAATTGTCTTGGCAAAATTCTATCAGCCTATGTCGTGCTTCATTTTGTTCTCCCAGGCTATGCTTACCTGTAATTCCAGGTGTCATTTGACTGCCCACCTTAGCATTCCAGTCTCCCATGACGAAAATAACATCTCTTTTAGGTGTGTTGTCCAGTAGGTGCTGCAGATCCTCATAGAACTGCTCTACTTCAGCTTCTTCAGCATCTGTGGTTGGGGCGTATATTTGGATCACTGTGATGTTAGATGGCTTGCCCTGAATTCAAACTGAGATCATTCTATCATTTTTTGGATTATATCCAAGCACTGCTTTAGCCACTTTACTATTAATTATGTAGGCTACTTAGGTTGGCATACTCAAGGTTTTTTGTTTTTGTTTTGGTGCCTTTGAATCAGTCTTGACTCCTGGCAAGTGCCTGGACTAGTCCCTGCAGTTTTATTGGAAAGATTTCGGAAGTGGTTTGCCCTTGTCCTCCTCCTGGGGCTGAGAGTGACTGGCCCAAGGTCATCCAGATGGCTTTGTGCCTAAAGCAGGACTAGAGCTCATGGTCTCCAGTTTTTAGCTCGGTGCCTTAACCACTATGCCAACTATGCCAACTGAGTAGCTGTCTGTACTCAGTTTACTCGGTTAAATAATAACCAAAGCAGTAGTAAAAACCAGACAAGCCAGCCTTATTTTGATTTCAAACTCTATACTTCAACCTACTGTTGAACTATTAATGCAGATGAAATGAGAATCAGTTCTAATGTCAAAGGCTACGAAGACTGAAAGTATTCTCTTCTTTTTAGAAAGTGCAAACTATATTATTAGATAATGCAAATCAGTTCCACCCATTCATAGCAGAGGAACAGATTGATATAAATCTCTGTAAATTCTCATACTTAAAATCATATGACAGTATTATCTCAAACATATATAATATCTACCATCAGAATAGTTGGATAGATTATTTCCATCAAGTCAACCAATTCTTATAGACCAGTGTTTCTCAGCCTTGGCAACTTTAAGCCGTGCGGACTTCAAATCTCAGAATTCTGGGAGTTGAAGTCCACACAGCATAAACCTGCCAAGGTTGAGAAACACTGTTATAGATGAATGAAAATTTTAATCCACACTGGAATTCATAAATGCCTAGGAGCTAACATTATTGATTATTAACGGGAATGCAATTTTAAACATCATCCATATTGATGCAAAACTCAAGCCTTGAAAGATAAAAAGCTCACCTCATTTTAAACAGAGGGGTTAAATATGACTAATGAATAAGAGGTAGGACAGCCCTCAGGAGAAGGAACTGAAGGAAGATGTCTTTATCTGCCTTTGTTACTGAACTCCAGAAACATGTTGTAGGAAACCAAACAAAGCAATCCTCATCACCAGAAAAGATGGTTATTCTCACAGAAGAACATACATACATTTTCATCCAGCTAGGGTGACAGAGCCACAACTTCCTTTCTGACAGATTTCCTGCCTTGCGCAAGAGAAACTGAGCACAGTGTGAGCGCTTTGGGAGCACTTACCAGGTCCTCCTCCTCATGCCCATGAATTATAAACTGCAGCTCAGCTGCTTGATGTGCCAGACATGCAAACAGAGGCTTGACAGATTGCAGCTCTTGGGAAGCCCTGGGTTCTCCTCAGAGGCAGAGCTGGCTCTAGGGAACAGTTGGCAGGTCAAGCTGCTTGTTTCTACCCAACAGAACAAAACCAAGTATTTGTGCTGCTGTGGTGTAGCTTGGCCAGAGACGCTTGATCCTCAGTTTCCAAGGTGGGGTTTGGGAGTGGGTGGGGGGTGGGGGGGGAGGAGGAGGAGGAGGAGGCTCCTTCAGGGGCTGATCCTCCCGCTGTGAAAGTGTGTGCATGGGGCGGGGGCCCCAGGGGGCAGGGAGGCTGGTGAACAATGAAAACCATTATGTGGGTTTTATGCTTTTCCACTGACATCTTCTGTGGCTGATTGTCAGAGGAAAAAGGCCAGCCGTTCCCCGTGCTGGGGCAACTCCTCTATGCTTAACTTTTGTGTTTTCCTCATGCCCATTCATAGGCTCCCCTTGCCTCACGCAAGAGGTGCCGGATCGCAGCACTGCGCCTATCAGCTACAGATGGGGTTTTCTATCCAGCGAGGAAAAAAAATGTCTTGCTTATCTTTGGAGTGCCGTAAGCTCTTGTAAAACCAGGAGGAGAAGGGACTAATAATAAGACTAGAGCCTTTTTTTCCATTACACTTCTGTTGAAATGCATATCCTGCTTGCTGATTGCTTCAGTATATCTGATAAGTTACTGAAATATATTTATTCTGGAAAACTGGGTCACTTTTAAAACCATTTTATCCAACCCAGTAATGTGCTTCTTATACACGATGTTGTAAGATACAAGGTAAGTTATTGCATGAATGAGATTTTAATGAAAAAAGAGTTAAGTCATACTAATCTATTATTAGAAGGGTAAATTTATGAACACATCAAAAAGCGAAAGGAGTGCCCTCAAATCTAAACTGAAGCCTAAGACAGAAAAGTGGCAGAGCCTTCCTAGAACCCACATGAGAAGGGAATTAGCAGAGCACGCTGGCACTGTGCTTGACAACTAAACCAAGACATGAAAAAGTCAGAACTGGAGGACATTGTTCATACTTTGATTTCTCAGCAGTTGTTTATACTTCACTTGGCACTGTGAGTGTCCAGCCCCCATTTTACTTATTAGGATTTATATCATGCCTTTCCTGCAGGAGGTCAAGGCAGCATACATAGCACTCCCATCCCCAATTTTTCCCTTCAACAACATGCCTGTGAGGTAGGTTAGGCTAAGAGAGAATGATGGTCCAAAGTCCTGAACTCCACAGCTGAAGAAGGTCTCAAATCTGGGTCTTCCTGATCCTGGTCCAATGCCTTAACCAATACAACACACATGTTACACACACCTACGGAAATGAAATTGTGACTAACAATACCCTGTTTTATGGCTGTTCCTGCTTGGTTTCTCTCTCTGTTAGAGGCTGAAAGGGGAGTTCACTATAAGATCTTCCCTTCTCAAGATTTCAACGATAAGCCAGATTGTGCTTTAGGTACATAAACCTGTGACAAGTAATTATTGCTCTTCCTTAGCTACTAATGAATCAACCAGCCCAAGTTCAGAAGTCACGGTAAACCCAATGGCATGTTACTCTGTTGTCCAAACCTGGATCCTGGATTTTCATTTCATGTACTATTACCCCCACATAAGTGGAAGCAGAAATATTCATAATTTTCAAAGGGACTACTGAGAAACTAGCAATCAAAATTTAAAGAGAATCTGAGGGAGTATAGTCTCAAGTTTTCAAAAGAAAAATTTCACACACAAATGCACATGCATGCTTTTCAAATATGCATTTGCATCATGCTGCCATCTTATTCCTGACCTTGAAATTTAGAATTGAAGGGTCAGTGTTTGGATCCTTATGTTCAGAATCATTAATGAGGTGGATTGCAGCCTCTCGAGAATTCAAATAATGTACTAGGAGCACCTACAAAGAGATTTGTAGCTGCACCTATTAATACACATTCCAAGATCCATACTTCAATCCTTCAAAATTCAACAAATTTCAAATTTGTGAAAATCTACTCAGCAACACCCACGTGCAGCGCAGAGCAGAGCAGCTCCTCTGCTCATTTCATTCAACTTCAGACAGATAGTGAATACAGATTGTCTGCAGCTTTGTATATTGTATGAGAGAATGCCTGCAACGTCTCACATGTTAATGAGAATCCATTAAGGACGTTTACGGAGGAGTTAGTGCAGTGTTACCCAGATCCAGAGTCTTTTAAGCAAATGGCTCCATTCACTGGGGGTGTAGGATAAAACTAAAATAGCTGTTCTGCATGCCACTGAACATAGATTAACTCCATGTTCTATTTATTATTATATACTTCCTGCACAATTCTACAAGGAAATAATAGATTCTTCATGCTGTCATAAAACCAGGTATACTATGACACCATGATCTGAAATATATTAACAGGATTATCTCTGAACTAGCAGATATTTTTTAATCTGGGAGTCTTTATTTTCTCATAATTACTTATAGGAAGTAATGACATAAGAGGCAACTCTTGGTTCCTACGTAACAGTCTCTATGTCATTGATCTATTTTTGTAATAAGATACCCAGAGTTTTTCTTAATATTTATCTGGTTGAAATATTCATTGTATTATGTTTTTATTCCCCCTGTTGCACAGAAAAACAAATTCCTCTGCTAGGTGAAACAATATCCTACTGCCTGTCAGAAGTGAAGCTTGTTATTTCAGACTTACCAATAATTGTAATAAATGAAACAAGATTGCCAACCCAAAATATTTCCTTTAGTTATTTACAAACCCTGCCAAGAATCAGTAAATACTAATACTTTATAAAGTTGACCAGAATATTCAAAGCATACTATCTCAGTAATCTTTATAATAACACAGATTAGAAAATCTATGCTGGATCAGGCTAAGAGTCATTGTAATCCAGTATATGTTTCTCACAGATGCCTCTGGTCATCTCACAAGGAGATGCTCACAAGGAGGAATTGGAGATGTACCGCTCTATCACTGCTGTTTATTCTCTCTCTCTCTCTCTCTCTCTCTCTCTCTCTCTCTCTCTCTCTCTCTATCTATCTATCTATCTATCATATTTCTTCACCGCCCATCTCAACAAACAACTCTGGATGGTTGTTCTCTTGGAATTGGCATTTGGAGGCATTTGAAGGACCAATTGTTCTTGAAAGACTTGTCCTCCATGAAAATATCCAATCCAAAGCCACCCACATTAGTGGCTGTCTCTGGATCTTGCTTATGAATTCCATAGTAATCAATGTACATATCTTAAAGTTGCCAGGGTTGAGAAACACTGTCCTAGTGTTTTGCAAAAAGGAGCAAAGATTCACCCTGTCTATTTTCTCTATGCCATATGTGACTTTAAGCATCTCAGTCATGTTCCCTCTCAGTTATCTTTTTTTAAAGCTAGAGTCCTAAACATCCTGGACTTTTCTCATAGGAAAAGTATTCAAGCTGCCTGATCATTTTGGTTGTTGTCTTCTAAGCTTTCTTATATCCTTTTCTCCAAGGCTATAGTTGTGGACGTACTATTGATTTATATAAGGGCATTGCAACACTGGCATTTTCTATCTCTTTGATCCATGTATGGAATTTATATTATTTTACTGCTGTCTCACACACTAAGTTGACATGTTTATTGAAGTATCCAATATGATGCCAATATTTTTTTCTTGGTTAGTTACAAACAACACAGGTTCCATCAGTACACATATGAAGTTAAGACATTTTGTCCCAGTGTGCCTTACTCTGCACACTGTTGCATTTGGCATTTGGTTAACCATTTACCCAATTTTAAAGAGAAAAATTTCTGGAGCTCTGTATCATCACTTTTGGTCTTTACCATCCTCAGTAGTAGTTTATTATCTATAAACCTGGTCAGATCACTTCGTACCCCTAAGTCAAGCTAATTTCTGAACAAATTAAAAAGAATCAGTCATAACACTGATCTACTGTTAGGAAGGACCCTACTTCCTAATTCCCTCTACTAAAAAAAAAAAATCCTGATTTATTCCTACACTTTTTTTTTAAACTGCTTTTTAACCAGTTAGCAATCCATAAAAGGACAGATCCCATGCAATTAGTCAAGAGCCTTTGATGAGGAATTTTGTCAAAGGCTTTTTGAAAATCCAAGTATACAATGGCAATTGGGTCATCTCCATCCACATGCCTGTTGACACTCTAAAAAAACTCTGAAAGGTTGGTGAGGCAAGGTTTAACTTTGTAAACTTTATAATAATTGGTCTTCTTTCACTATGTGCCTACTTCTTTTTTTTTCTTTGATTACCATTTCTACCAAATGGCCTGGAAGCTGTGTTAATCTCACTGGCCTGTATTTTCCAGTGATCCCCTTGGTCCCTTTTGAAGCAAGAAAATCTGTGGCTGAAACTAAAGGAATCAGGATCAGACTGTTGCATTCTTCATTCCCCACTTTTGGAATGGAGTTTCCCCAGGATATTCTTGGGATTTGTCCCTTGGAATTCTTTTTAGCTAGACGTTGTATAGACCTGAACAATTTGTATGAAAGAGCATAATTCAAAATTCTGGAAGCCACGAGAAGCAGAAGTGGTAAGATAAAAAGCATGTTGAGTCGTCTTCTTGTCTCTGTGAGTACATATACTGTATACGTGAGATTATAGTAAATAATCTGGCAAATGTGGGGTTCCAAGATGTAGTTCAGCATATAACTTTCTATTGCTAATAGTCAAGAAAGCAAGTATACATCAGCAAATGACCCATAAGACGTAGGTCAAGGGTGAGCCCATCCCAGAATAGCCCTACAAAAAGCCACACATAGAAGGATGCAGGAGGAATGACTAGTGTGTTGCCAGAGTCCACTCTGGCATACTGGGTGTTAAAATCAGCAGGCCTCCCTTCCGCTTCTTTTGTTTGCTATCTTCAAAAGGGAATCAGCCTTGGATCCAGCTTGTCAGGCCCAGGGTTTGCTTTCAAAACATTAAACAGGTGTGAAGAGCTTGTTTGCTCCCGGTTTGCTCAGATATGCTAGCGCCCCTTGAGAATGGTTGACAGAGTGCTCCTTTGTGAACAGGGGCTGGCTGACCCTTTCACAAACACAGACAGCTTCTTAATGCCCAGAGGGTTTATCAGAAGAGATCTGAGGGAGAAAGGGGGCCAGTGGCTTGTTTGACTGACACCCTGGCCAGAGTTATCACCAACATGCCTAGCATTGCAGGGCGGTGTCAGGGCAAGTCTTGGGTCAGGGCAAACACCTTGCAGCTGCTTGGATGTTTCACTGTAGAGCCAAGTCAGCCACCAACAGGCAATATCTTCAGCACGGAGGTCACCACCTAGCCTGTGCCGAAGGAGGCTGGCTGCTAAGGCTTTTTTCTGACGCTCTTCATTACAATAAAGTGATACTCTAAGCATGTTGCACCATCAGAGCTGTATCTCATGCTTTCTTTTTCTTTCTTCTTTTCTCCCCTGAAAAATGGCAGCCCAACTTCCAGGGAAGAAATGGCAAACTGAAGACAGCTCTGCTGTCTTTCACTGAAAGTGGAACCAAGAACCACGGCTGAATGAAGAGCTGGCAAATAGACTGGCTTTTTGTCATTCCTCTCCAGACAAGGAGAGGACTTGGGATCACCCACATGAAAAATGGCAGGCCCAGGGTCCATATGACTGTCATGTCACAACAAATTTTGCAAAGATACCTGCAAATTTAAAGGGACATTTCACACAAGAAAACTTGGGTTTGCCACTAAGTAAAGTCTTATGTGATAATTCAACAACAGCCTTTAGTAAAAGGTGAAAGATTCATATGATTGGAAGAGAAACTAGAGTATATGTGATAATTCACTCCTTGATGTGTGTCCCTACATAATATAATTATATTCAGACTTTCCTTTCTTAATGCTGTAATGTCCTTAAAAAAAAACTTTTCACACTCCAAAATATACCTCCAAATTAAATACATAATGTGGCTCTTTTTTCTTTCAAAAGACAAATAAGTATGATGACAAAAAGAAGAGAGGCTACAGAACTACCCTACCAGCTGATACTAATTCCTCCCTCCTAACCGTTTTACAAAGATGACTTGTAAAAAGGGCTGGAACATGCGGTTTCATCGGAAAATGTTCCCTTAAAGGTCAGGAGCCTTCAAGGCAAGGGAGTCTCTGCTGACTCTAATCAATCCTGTTGAGCTTAATTTCACTCCCAGAATCAAGCTGACTTTTGATCCAGTTGTTTTGTTCTTGCTGCTACAGCTTTTAAACTCCTTTATGATCGCACAGATTTATTCAGTGGTGTGAGCACAAGCTTTCTTTATTAGTGCTCTCTAAGACCTTCTTTTCTAACTAAGCATGAACTGAGTTTGACAAAGTATTTTATCAATATGTCATATGATTGTGGTGATATATATATATATATATATATATATAATGAAAAATATATGTGTGTGATGGGCAGGTATAAGTGATGCAACCTTGGAGCAGCAGAAATTGATTAAGTAACATACTGATATATTTGTTCCTATATGATACTATGAAAAACGTTTAATATGTCGCACATCTTTATTTGTGTAATTTCTTTTGGCACTAGATATGCATTAGCTCAAAGCTAATGGAGAATGCTAAAAATACTATATCCTCAAGAGATATGAGACTGAGGATGGGGAATCTTATCAAGGTTATATACTGTACAAAGCCTAGATTCCCCTGCTCTGAACTGTTCAGAAGCCTCAATTCCTTGCCAACAAAAACAACAGCAACCACAACAAAGTCAGGAGTAGAAACAAAGTGTGGCAAAAATGGGCAGAGAAAAGAGCAGATCCATGCCCTTTGCAGTGGTGTTGAGAAACTGAGTTGGGAAAAGAAGGAAACATGCACTGAAAAGAGACTCTTTTGCTCTGTGATGTAACAGCAGTTGGATTCCCCCAGAGCAGGCCAGCAAGATTTATATCAGAGTCATTTAATTAGTTTATTGCAGGCAATTAGCTCCAGCACTTGGGCTGCCCCTCAGGGCAGCTTAAGCAAAGCAGGAAGATAGGGAGTGTTGGCGGGTGCTCAGAGGAAGCTTTGTTTTCCCCAAGAAAACTCTAGGTTGAGGAAAATTCTAAGTTTCCCTTAAGTAGAGCAGGCTGGAATCCGTAGATAATTGAAGGATATCTGTTAAACTGTGAATCTAGCATGACACTCTGAAGTTTTTTAAATATATGGTGAGTATAGAACTTAATTTTAAAAATACAGAGTAATAATATCAATAACATAACTGATCGTTTTGAATCCACAAGCACTTTATATTCTATCAGCATTTTTAAAATCTGCAGCAATTTTTCTATGGATCATCAATCCTGGAAGCTTCTACATAGGCTACATGAAGTAAATCAGCCTACTCAAATGATAAAGCTTTCTTCAGAAGCCCCTTTTCTGGGCTTCAGTCATTTGTGGTTAGGAGCTGGTGAACAGGGAAAAGAGACTTCTCAGTGTTGGTATCTTCCTGGCATCTTCTTTTCACCTGTCACTTATTTATATTTTTCTGTGATAGCCCCAAATCATTACATTTCTCCAAAACTTTTAATGTTAGTGTATGCTTAAAATATGTTGTGCTGTTCTTGATGAGATTATACTTTTTATTGATTATTGGGACAATAATCTGCCTTTATGGATTATTGGGACAATAAGCTGCCTCCCCCAAGTTTGGTTCCTTGACATCTGTTATCCATAGTTCAATCTGACAGCTTCATGTTTTGTCAAAGTGGACCCACTGTAACTTAACTTTTTTGTGTGTGTGCCTTTGAATCAGTGTTGGCGACTGCCTGGACTAGTTCCTGCAAGTTTTCTTGGAAAGATTTTTGGAGGCAATCTGCCCTTCCCTTCTTCCTAGGGCTGAGAGAGAATGGCTGGCCCAAAGTCACCCAGTGGGCTTTGTCCATAAGGCTGGACTAGAACTCATGGTCTCCCAGTTTCTAGCCTGATGCCTTAACCACTGCATCAGACTGGCTATGTAACTTAACTTAAGCTTCATTTATAATATTTCAGTATTAATTTTAGAAATGTAATGCCAAGTCTATGATAAACAGTGTAGCTGAAGGTAAACAAGTGAGGTATTTAATTTAATTTAATTATTTTCTATCCCACCTTTATTATTTTTACAAATAACTCAAGGTAGTGAACATACCTAATACTCCTTCCTCCTCCTATTTTCCCCACAACAACAACCCTGTGAGGTGAGTTGGGCTGAGAAAGTGTGACTGGCCCAAGGTCACCCAGCCAGCTTTCATGCCTAAAGTGGGACTAGAACTCACGGTCTCCTGGCTTCTAGCCCATTGCCTTAACCACTAGACCAAACTGGCTCTCATAGCCTTGCATATGTTGTTATTCATCAATCCAAGTTAGTGAAAAAAACTGGACCCTACTAGGATGATAAATGCTGAAAATACAGTATTTCATCTCTACCTTTCCAAAGGTCAAAGGCCTGAAGTCAGAACCAGTATGATCCTTTCCATTCTTTTTCTTGTTGTTCAATTGTTTTTTGCTCTCTTCTTCAGCAACTGCTTGAAAGGGACCTTATGGATGCATAGACTTTTCAGTGAGAGGGATTCTCATTGTGAAGTTCAGCCAAGTGAAGACTGAACAGAAGAACTTTCCAGATCAAAGAAATGCCAGGGAGTTGTGGGAGAGAATCTGCCTCCCTTACTTTTATGTTCCTCTGATGGATTGTATGAGTTGGCACTCTGCCACAAGCAGCCAGACAAATTCTCCTTGATGGAGAAATGACACAAGACCACCTACAGTGCTACTTCTTGCGAGCATGCGTCTGCATGGTGCCATCAGTATTCTGAACAACAAACAGTTCAAGCAGACTGATTGGGGCCCCTCAACATATAAAAAGGTCCTCCTTCAGTTCCTAGGGAAGCCCAGAGTTCACAAATCATATGCTTCCATTATTACTGTCTAATTTGGCCTCCATGCCCATTGAATCCTATTCTGGTTCTCCATTATTTACAGGTAAATGTTACAACTGTATGATGCATGATGATACAAATTCTGATGCAAAAGCCAAATAAGCCATCTTCAAGACAAGATACTTCTCATGTTCTGGCTTACTTAAAATTTTATTTTCCATCTAAGATTTTATTTTATATTACTAGGAGAATGTACTGAGAATATATTTCCTGAATAGTGGGAGAGAGGCAAATTTTCTTTTCCTGCCATGGGGATGTTTCTAATAATGTCAAATGTCTGCAAAAGGCTTTCTGACATCAAAACAACTCAGTGTTCAATGCATTCCTTCCCAACCACAAACCCAGTAAGAATTTCTTCAGGGAAGCAAGAGAGATATTTTCAGGAACAAATAGACAATAAACTAAATACTCCTAGTTTCCTCTTCTGATTTCAGTGGGATGGTGAAAGCATTAGACTTTGTTGCTATTGCTGTTGTTGTTGATGATGATGATGATGATGTTATTCCAGAACTTTTTCAGAAATCATATCCATTCAAATTATTTATTTTCTGGTATTACTTTCTAACGTCTCTGTGTGAAGAACATCGTAATCTGTAAAGGCATCAGTTTTTGTCCTTATGCCACTTCAGCACAACATTATTTAAAGATATTTGGTTAATTATAAAAGCTCCTGGAACACACAGTGGGACTCTAGGGGCAGAATACATAGAAAACACACTCCATCTCATTATGCCACAATCAGGCCCAGCCTGTCGGCTTAGTTATTTAGGAGATCTGAGCCTGGCCTTAGCCAGAATTTCGTATTTTTCACAGATACACACAACTGCAGAATTTAGAACTTATATATCAGTGCTTCTTTGGCTTCTCAGTATCACAGAACAGCAAACTGAATGTCTGTTCTTTCTTTCTCTCTCACTGTGGCACACATTATGGCTGCTTCTTTTAAACAAGGAATATTGAAATAAAACATGTTTAATAAAACTTTTTTTCTTATATTTAATAATTGATTATAAATTTTAATGGGGCTTGCATATCATGGCCTATTTCATCAATATCTGCAATAAGATTTGTTAACAAAAGTCTTAGAGTCAACATAAAATTTAGCCTATTTTAATATTTAATTTTATCAAATGTTCAAAATCCACTTACACAAAGATCATATTCTCCATGAATTACCCAAAACCTTTCCAGTGATCTTTTTTCAGTTATTTCAAAATGTGGAGGGATATCTGGCAACATCTCTTCATCACTGCCAGGGTATTTGCTTGGATGGTGAAACTGAATGGATTCAGATTCTACAAAGGACTTTCTCTTGTTTAAGATGCTTGAGGAGGACTGGTGTTCCACAAAGTACAAGTTAAGAAAGACTAAGTTCGGTGATGAGTCTTTTTTAATAACCTAAGGCAATCTTATGTCGGAAAAACATGTCAATCATTATTAATGCAGTTTTTTAATTCTCTGCTTGATGAAAGCTTTAGGAGATATACAACTATAGGCTGTCCATAAAAAGCTTTGTCTTCAGCACAGTGAAGTTTGAGTATACAATCTAGCATGTTTCAGGAATGGAGGAACTAAGTTTTCCTCAAATGATCATTTCTACCTTGCTTTTTCCCTTCTTGCTTCGAAAGGGAACAAAAACAGAGCATCTGCTCGCCTGTGTGAACTTCAGCTCTAGCCATTTAGGAGTCTTTCTACTTCACTACAAAAGAACAAGCTGAGTGAGCTGGTCCCACAATAGCACTAATTACAAATGTGTTACAGGCTGAGCGGGAAGACTTTGGGCCTCACTACATGTTTCATGCAGTGTTGGACACTGGGTGGAGTTCTGTCAGTTTCTGCAGGCAACCCCTGTTTTTCTAAAGCCAAAATCTGTTGCATGAAATCTCAGATTGGTTTAGTTTTCCGAGGAAGGGTGTTAGCACATTAGTATGGCAGATGAAGTTGTTAGAAGATGTCACCCCTCCCCCCATTTAAATTACTTTGGAAACCTTGTTTGCTTCCTCTTCTGGATTGACTAAGGGCACATCCACACTGGTCCTATCTTGCACTTCTGCCGTCTTGATTCTAAACTAGCTTAAGAAAATCCTGTCCAGACTGAGATAATTTGGCAATAATATGCAAGATATTCAGTCCAGATTGTGGGATACAACATCCTCTCATTGACAATTTCCCTGCCTCTACACCCTCCCAACTTTCTATTCCAGGAAAGCAGTTGCCAATCACTTTCTTTCCTGTAGGCAGGTCTTCCTGTATACATACACTGTACGTCTACACTTTCACAGAGTGAAAGATCCAAATGCATACATAGTGCACAACAACCACTTTTAAAATAAGACCCAAATGCATATATAGTGCACAACAATTCCTTTCTTTTCATTCTGTTTCACTTTGAAAGGTTCCATATCTCTTTGCTGGAATAGCACAGTAGTTATTACTTTTGTTTAGCATTGAGAAGGTTGCCAATTCAAAACCTGGGAGAAACCTATTTTCTTAAGTTGCAATAATTAAAATATAATTTTCCCTGAACAGCTAGTTTTTCCTCTGAGCTTTTTTTTTAAAATGTTCAGGAATGCACAATTTTACCATTTTTCACACCCAGCAGCCATTTCAGCAGGAAAGGGAGACTTAGAATCTACTACAATGTATGATAAGCATATCCTGTCTTTAAATAAAGACTGACATCTGTTTCTGTCCTAAAAAAATAGTTGCTGTTTCATTCTGGTGAAGGAGTAAATTGTCAGGGCAGGTAAGCCCCTACTGTAGGTTACTTCATTGGCTGTTTTTTTTTCCTGTCAACCATTGCTTGAAGAAGAATTTCTTTCTTTCTTTTTTAACAAGAATTTTATTAAGCTTGAAACAAAGATAAAAACTACAAAAAAGTAAAGAAACTACAAAAAAACAAAAAAAGTGTGAACTGCAAGAAAAAGAATTTTTAAAGATTACATAAAGAAGTGACTTCCAACTTTCAACAAGAATATACAACAATTTCCATAATCAATCCCTTACTCTATATCAAACCAAGATCACATTATTTCCATAAATCATTCCATTAGCACATATTCAAATCACTAGATGCAATTGCTCCTTCCCCTTATATTAAAAAAACAAAATATATAAATCTCTAAATCAATTTCCCTCCCCCCAAAAAACATTTATTTACTTATTTCCTTCCTGCCACTATTCTACAGTATTTCTGTCCACTATAATAAAAATCAAATTATTAAAACATATAAATTGTTTACTTTTATAATTAATAATACTTCAACAATCTTAACCCTATTAAACCTAAAAACCAAGCAATTATTATTATACCTTATGGATACTTTATAAATCCTAAAAATCAAACAAACCTTAAAAAGAATCTAGTAAATCTTAATCCAAGACATTAAAAAGAAATAAAATCATAAAAGCCTCATTGTCAATCCAATTAAACATTCTTAATTTTTCACCCCACTTTGAAATAAACCAAACTGTTTGCAATTCTCTGGCTGCAAGATGGTGTTTTGGAGAGCAAATTCTGAACATTTTCTTTGTCTGTGAAAACACTCCAGGCTTCAGGAGAAAAAACCTGCCCACACCCCAGAAAAAAAACAAAAAACGCTGCTGTCAGCTCTGTCCGTGGAGCTTGTGGACAAAGCTGTTCAGTTGGCCATGTCCCCACCAGAAGTTGCTTGAAGGAGAATTTCTGAACAACTCTAAGGTTAGGATGGGGCTATTTGTAGCATGACTCCCCAGGATTTTACAACAGGATGATGTTTCCAATTTTTGCCTCCTGATTCCTAAAGACTAGATGTCACTCCACTATCAAATGTTTTAAGAATGGGTTTTTAATATACTGAATGAAAATGCCTTAATGAATCCTGTGTTTTCATTTTTTTATGTCTTTCGTTTTTTATTATCTTAAATTTGCTTCTCAAAGTCAATGCACATTTTAATTTCTTTAAGTACATCTATTTCTTTAATTTTAAAGTTACAGTCCTGTTCCTTAGGTCTTGCGCTTGACCCACTCACATTTATACAAGTTGCAAGTTACAGAATTTTGTGCCTAGTATGGCCTGGGGTTCTTTGAAAAGGTCTGTGAATAGCTTCTAGCCTTACAGTTCTCTGAACATAAATATATTCACACACAACACACCCCCACACAAACAGGTCTGGAAACGTACGATTTGTGACAGATCGATGAGTAATGGTTTTTCCCCCCATCTACCACTTCCCTGATCTAAACCATCCTGTCCAAGTTACTTCTGGACGATACACTTTACTATAGTGGAATTCTAAGCACATTATTATAGCAAATATGATGCTGTTTTTCATTACAAACAATAACCATGTTACGTGCAATAAAAGAATAAATGAAATGTAACATATTTTTTAGATTACACTGTCCTCTGTCTATGACTTATCTGAACTAGGACCAAGCAAGAAACAGAAAAGTTACTTGACAAATCTGAGAGCAAAGGTTTAAAGCCTGTTATTTTAAAAAATGATATAGTATATAGGAAATACAGCTGTTCTTCAGTCAAACATCATGTCAAATTAATGTGGAGGCTTGCCAATATTTTGGCCTCACAGATATTTCTTAAATACTATTTTTCATCACTGTGTACCATTTCACACTATTAAATTACCTCTAGCTTCACTGGCAAGATACGTCTAGTCCTGTGATCCAATTATTGATTTAAATAAACTTTCCAATTATAAAGCATTCTCAGTTTTATTTCTGCAACTAGATACCATCAGTCTTGTTATCCCAGAGCCATGGTGAGAGATTGGTACCATTTCAGTGATGTTAATAAAATTAGACTTCAGTCGCAGACATACATTATTGAAGAGCTACAAACAAGTGAATTTTCTGCTCTTGAATCTGGTATGTCCTTAGATTCATCCCATAACCTCTTTACCACAGATCAAGAGCATTTGAGCTCTTGGGAAACAGACAGTGTACTGCTGACTGTTTACCATTTTTCTTAACACTCAGTAAATTGTCTTTATTTTCTTCCTAATGCTGCTGTGAATTTCATGCCAGGCTTCTAAACTACAGGAACGAGGAGTAAGTAACAGAAACAAAACAAAGATGAAAATGCCCTGCTGATACTTCAGAGAGACAGTAAATAATTTTGGCACATGGAAGGAGTGTAAAGCCAAAGTAAGGCTGGGACTTTGCCTGCCCTAGGCTCCCGCAACATACACCAGCAGGAAACAATTTGCTATGGTCCATAATATTTTATTTTTTCCCAGCCACTCAATAATTATATTAGAAGCTTTGCAGCTTCAGCTACAAGTAAAAAAACCCATGGGGAATTACAAAGACAGCAAAGGGATGGGGAATGGGAAGGTGGATCTCATTACTATGGAAAATCCTCCTGTGTTTTGGAGGAGGTGGGAGAAGGAGGAGCTTGCTTAGATCAGTTGTAAAGGAATGTGTAGCCAAAACAGTTGTCAAAGCACTAGGACAAATAGACATATTGTGTCACTTTAATTTAACATCCTAAAATCCAGATCTGGCTACAAAGCAGTCATTACAAAAAAGAGAAACTAACAGTTTTACCCATAATATGATGAGAGGCCAAACTAAAGCAAATACAAAAAAAATACCTGAAGGTCAAGGCAATTACAACATACTCAACACTTAAATGACAAAAAGAGAAAAAAGCATACTTTTAATATCTTAAACCTACAGCAATATGTTGACTTGAAACCCTGAATTCATTTATTCTGTGTACTTAGTCTGACACTCCATGTGGTTTTCTTTTTCATGGATTTGTCATGCTATTGCATTGTTTCATGAGTTGTATTGTGATTCTTTTACTAGACCTGCTCTGAGACTTGGTTTACAGCACATGATTTGTGAACTAGGCAATGCACATAAGCCTTAGTGTCCTGCAGATCAGTTCTGAATTCAACTACCACAACCCCCAGCCATACAAAGGGCACCAGTTAGGAAGACAAATTAGGATAGAGCTAAGGTAAAATTAATTGGGTTTCCAATAACTTTTTCTGTTATTATCAAGACATTAAACACTGCACGTCTTCACTGGAAAAAACAAATGCCACTGCCTGCACTGGACGAAAATAACAGAGTAGTAACCATAGAGATGCTTCTTCCTCTAGAGGAAAATCTAACTTTGGAGTAGCATGAGACACTTTATGAGGAACACAAATTGTACTAATCTTACTCAGCAAGTGAGAAGGAGAATCTGAAATGGACTGGTGTATCAAGGTGGTGGTGGTGGTGGGTTTCTTCCCCTTTGAAACCCTGTGAGTTGCAGTAATTAAAAAAATTACCTGAGATATAATATGGGGGGTATGGGGCAAATAACACAAGTTACTAGCCTTATTAAATTACAGCTGATAATTTATTTATCTCTAAACTTCCTGTCTTGCACTCATTATATCTTCATGGTGCTGGTGCTTTGACAAGAATTTTTACATTCTGATTCCCAATTATCTGATAAGTCTCCAATTTGTATTCCTTCCCAAAGTCCAAGCCAATGCCATAATTAATAGGCTCCTGCAGTTATAAGGTTAGAAAGAATGTGACACTTCTGTAGTCTGAGACGTTTGCCCAGTAAAGTCTCTTGATATCCAAACACCATTTAACAGATACTGTATTTCATTTGAACTGAGGTATTTTATAAGCAGAAATCAGGGTGAGCATAAGGTGCTCCACCAGAGCTACTTACATGATAGATATGGATGTAGATAACAATCAGAGAAGATTGTTGTCAGGGAAGTGGAGGAAGATAATACTTAATCAGATCATCAGTCGTTTGCTAACCCATGCAAGAGATGATTTAGCACAGCATAATACATACAGATTTTTCTATTTGAGCATGCTTTATTTTGAAAGGACAACCTTGATAGCTTCCAGACACCTTATCAACAGTTTACTTATGACCATAAACTCAAACCCTGCAAATACTGTACATGTGGTGTAACTGACGACCAATAACCTCTGATACACCAAAGATGTTCCAACAGCAATACAGCACTATCTGAATGCAGATTACACTGTTACTGTACTATTACTCTTGCTGCTTACAAGTAGCATTTAAGTAGCATTTTCATCTGTAAAAAAATGTTTACAATACATCACTTGGTTGTATGTAGTACCAACACTATCGTAATTACTACCAGACTAGTGATGGACTATACAGCATGTTCGGATCATCCACTACCTGACTGTTAAAGTAATGATAGTTTACTAGACACAAAAAGAGATCACTTTTCTATTTATATTGTTTCATAGGTCCTGATTTATGAGTGTTTATTTATTTATTTTATTTACTTATTTATTTTAGATTTTTTATCCCGCCTTCATTATTTTTGTAACTAACTCAAGGCAGGGAACATACCTAACACTCTTTCCTCCTCCTGTTTTCCCCACAAGAACAACCCTGTGAGGTGAGTTGGGCTGAGAGAGACTGACTGGCCCAAGGTCACCCAGCCGGCTTCCATGCCTAAGGCGGGACTAGAACTCACAGCCTCCTGGTTTCTAGCCTGCAGCCTGAACCACTAGATCAAACTAGCTAAGTTCATCTAAGAAATACAGTGGACTAGCTCACATTTTAATTCAGACTTTGACACGTTTTGGTCTGAAGTTGGTTATAGGCAATAAATACTCAGCTTCACCAGTCATTTCTCTTAAACTGAAACAGAATTATAGGAGATTCATATTAATTTATTTGGAAAAGGAACCCAAATCCTGATATATGTCACCTTAGCTTTTCTGATATTGACAATAGTGTATCTTCACTCCAGCTGCCTAAGCAACCCATTCATCCCAAGCAGCTTCATGTAAGTTTTCCTATTTTTCTTTCTCACCTACCTCGCACCAAATACTACTCCTAGAAACTGTCATCAGCTTCCCCCACCTCACAATGAATAGCTGTGTTGACCAAAATGAACAAGACCTCACATTAGAAGCAGTTATGTGCTGTCTGCTCGTAGTTCTGCTTAAGTGAAAACAAGTATCTTGCGCCAGTTTAAATACAGTTCCCCGTATGTGATGTGGAAACCATCTTTCAACAATTTTTCTCCCTCACCCCATTCCTTCATTGTACCCTAGGCTCCATATATTTTTGGCTGCAATGGCGAGGACCCTCAGAGAGCATACCTGCCAGATTTGCAAAATTGCATGTAGCTGGTGCTACCCTGACAAATGATGTCTACATTAAGCGTTATGTGTTTTGATAAGCATTCAGGCTGGTGCTAAATGCCAAAGACCTTTACTCCCCTCTCAGTCTCATCTACCACCCTTCTTTTGCTCAGTCTCTCTGTTTCATGTAAACCTTTAGGGTTCACTTAACACGCCAGCTCTTTGCCAGTCTGAACTGCCCCAATGCTAGCTCCCTTGCACATAGTGCCAGGGATGCCTTTGGATATCCTGTGGATTCAGAGAGAGGTAGCTGTTGACCTTCGGGACCCAAGGTAGTGGAGATATATTCACCATCCATCATTGCTTTGCCACTGAACTGTGGACACTGTTCTTTTGGAAAGATGCCGTAATGACCAGCACATTTCCAAGAATACCATAATCTTGGCAGGAGCAGAGATGCAGTTTCCTAGTTTAATGAAATAAGAGTTTTGAATCCATTCAAGAAATTCACCTGTTTATTGATAAAGCTGTTTGGAGAACTGGGGGTCAGAGCCCAAAATGTTGCTCTGAGGTGAAATTTAACACCTTAAGCTTGATTAACACTTAACGATCATTACGATATCCTGGTAAATACAAGAGAAGAACATGCTCCCTCTCTAGACAGTTTTGAGAGATACTGAGCTCCAGCAGGCACTTATCCCTGACAAATGAATGCTGCAGCCAAAAGCAACTCTTCAGCTCTCCAGGAGTCTGTCCCCTTCAGAGGGACTTGGGCTTAAGCAGCTGCAAAACAACAAAGCAAAACCAAAGCCGTGGGGATAGTCCCTGCTGGAAATATCATTAGTATGTCTCACCCTGTTTGGGAGGATTAATTTACCTGAGGAGGAACTGCATTTTCACAAGCTGTTCATGGTGTTTTAAACTGGGAACTTTAAAAAAAAAAAATCATTTTTAGAAACCTGGAATCTGATCTCCCAATTACATTTATGGAGCATGGAAATGGCTTCAGGCTGGTGCAAAAGCTACTGGCCTTTTAAGATATCACCTCTTATCTGGATGCTAGTGTACAAACAGAAAGATCCCATCACTGGATAACTCTCACTAAATGTGAGAATCAGTTTTGATAAAAAATGATTATGGAAGCATTTTTTTAAATCATACTATTCTTGAGCAAATGCAAATTCACCACATAAACCTTTCTGGAGCTTCTGAAGCAGAAGAAAAGATAATCTTAAATTGATTAATATGATTAAAAAAGTGTAGATCTGTAATTGGATCTGTTGTTACTATGTATTGTGTTATTGCAATTAAGTCTGCATTATACAGCCTTCATGCAGTCTTGTTCAAAATCTAGCCCAGCACATTCATTTTCTTACAAACAGAAAAGATATAAAATCTAATATGCATAAGAGCAAAGGGCAAAATGTTTAACATGTAAGCATAACTGCCTAAAATCAATCAAAATTTATTTATGGTCCAAGACCAAACACGAGAAAAGACCATCATACAATACAATAAGTATAAAAAGAATTTTTAAAATTGTGAGAAAATCCTAAAGCAATTAGCAACTAATAATTAATAGCATGAGGGTGGAGCTGGATGGTTTCCAAAATTGATAAGAAATAAAAGCTATTGATAAGAATTTTGCAACCTACTTAGATGTTTCTGAAGAGTGGTCACCCAGGAGAAGGGTAACAACCAGGAGAAGGGTCACAATGACAATTAGCATTATTAACAATTGGAAGTATTAAATGTGATCACTACTAAGTGTACAATGAACATTTTAATAGCACATGTGACAGCCTAAAATGAGTAAGGATCAAAACTATCTTTGCAATTCTCAGGGTTTCCATATATCACATAATTCCTCATTTCTTCCCATCCTACCATCATCCCATTCCTCGTAAAATCAATTATTGCCCCAATATCTACAAATCTCTCCTCTTTTTATTAATCCCACCCTTATCCCAAGCAAAAATTAATTCAAAACTATTTTTACTCAGGGTATAGAATGCTTGAGCTTATCTATGAATTCAGTATATAAGACAGTTTTATATGAATGATTTAAAGCTATTTTGTAAAACAATTGACCTTTTCTTTGGGAATTTAATTACTACATAGATGCACCGTGATCAGATGATTTCTGACAGGAAGCCTTCTAAGCTTGATCTCTCTGCATAAAGTAGGTGGAATGAAAAGGAGAATACAACATTTAACAATAATAGCATCTGCTTCTTTCCAACAAAGAAGATAAGGTATTATTTTAAACATCCTGAACTGAATTAATAATGGTATTCCCTTAATATATGTTTGGAATGTTTTCATATCATGATCAACATGACTGATAGCTTGTTTTTCAGTATTTGTTGGTTCATAATTACATAAACAAATTAAATACAAGTTCTGGGCAATGTGCCAAAGTAGACACTAATTTCACATAAGCAAAATTCGTCTGTGTACATATCCCTGCTTGAGCAGCTCAATGATGCCATGAGCTAAACCGTGAAGGGCCACCCAAGAGGGGAAGGTCATGACAGAGAGGTCAGACTAAATGCGATCCCTGGGGAAGGTAATGGCAACCCACCCCAGTATTCTTGCCGTGAAAACTAAATGGATCAGTACAACCAGAGATATGTTGGTATACCATCGGAAGATGAGAACCCCAGGTCGGAAGATGGTCAAAATGCTACTGGGGAGGAACAGAGGATGAGTTCAACTAGCCCCAGACGTGATGACGCAGCTAGCTCAAAGCCGAAAGGACGGCTAGAGGCCGACGGTGCTGGTGGTGAACGGCGAATCCGATGTTCTAAGGATCAACACACCATTGGAACCTGGAATGTAAGATCTATGAGCCAGGGCAAATTGGATGTGGTTATTGGTGAGATGTCAAGATTAAAGATAGACATTTTGGGCGTCAGTGAACTGAAATGGACTGGAATGGGCCACTTCACATTAAATGACCACCAGATCTACTACTGTGGACAAGAGGACCACAGAAGAAATGGAGTAGCCTTCATAATTAATAGTAAAGTGGCTAAAGCAGTGCTTGGATACAATCCAAAAAACGATAGAATGATCTCAATTCGAATTCAGGGCAAGCCATCTAACATCACAGTGATCCAAATATATGCCCCAACCACAGACGCTGAAGAAGCTGAGGTAGAGCAGTTCTATGAGGATCTGCAGCACCTACTGGACAACATGCATAAAAGAGATGATATTTTCATCACGGGAGACTGGAATGCTAAGGTGGGCAGACAAATGACACCTGGAATTACAGGTAAGCATGGCCTGGGAGAACAAAATGAAGCAGGACATAGGCTGATAGAATTTTGCCAAGACAACTCACTCTGCATAACAAACACTCTCTTCCAACAACCTAAGAGACGGCTTTATAGATGGACTTCACCAGATGGACAACACCAAAATCAGATTGACAACATCCTTTGCTGCCAAAGGTGGCGGACATCTATACAGTTGGTAAAAACAAGGCCTGGGGCTGACTGTTCCGATCACGAACTTCTTATTGCACAATTTAGGATCAGACTAAAGAGATTAGGGAAGACCCACAGATCAGCTAGATATGAGCAAACTAATATTCCTAAGGAATATGCAGTGGAGGTGAAGAATCGATTTAAGGGACTGGACTTAGTAGATAGGGTCCCGGAAGAACTATGGACAGAAATTCGCAACATTGTTCAGGAGGCGGCAACAAAATACATCCCAAGGAGAGACAAAACCAAAAAGGTAAAATGGCTGTCTGCTGAGACACTAGAAGTAGCCCAAGAAAGAAGGAAAGCAAAAGGCAACAGTGATAGGGGGAGATATGCCCAATTAAATGCAAAATTCCAGAGGTTAGGCAGAAGAGATAAGGAATTATTTTTAAACAAGCAATGCGTGGAAGTGGAAGAAGACAATAGAATAGGAAGGACAAGAGACCTCTTCCAGAAAATTAGAAACATTGGAGGTAAATTCCAGGCAAAAATGGGTATGATCAAAAACAAAGATGGCAAGGACCTGACAGAAGAAGAAGAGATCAAGAAAAGGTGGCAAGAATATACGGAAGACCTGTATAGGAAGGATAACAATATCGGGGATAGCTTTGACGGTGTGGTCAGTGAACTAGAGCCAGACATCCTGAAGAGTGAGGTTGAATGGGCCTTAAGAAGCATTGCTAATAACGAGGCAGCAGGAGACGACGGCATCCCAGCTGAACTGTTCAAAATCTTGCAAGATGATGCTGTCAAGGTAATGCATGCTATATGCCAGCAAATTTGGAAAACACAAGAATGGCCATCAGACTGGAAAACATCAACTTATATCCCCATACCAAAAAAGGGAAACACTAAAGAATGTTCAAACTATCGAACAGTGGCACTCATTTCACATGCTAGTAAGGTAATGCTCAAGATCCTGCAAGGTAGACTTCAGCAATTAATGGAGCGAGAATTGCCAGATGTACAAGCTGGGTTTAGAAAAGGCAGAGGAACTAGGGACCAAATTGCCAATATCTGATGGATAATGGAAAAGGCCAGTGAGTTTCAGAAAAACATCTATTTTTGTTTTATTGACTATTCTAAAGCCTTTGACTGTGTGGACCATAACAAATTGTGGCAAGTTCTTAGTGGTATGGGGACACCAAGTCATCTTTTATGCCTCCTGAAGAATCTGTATAACGACCAAGTAGCAACAGTCAGAACAGACCACGGAACAACGGACTGGTTTAAGATTGGGAAAGGAGTACGGCAGGGCTGTATACTCTCACCCTACCTATTCAACTTGTATGCAGAACACATCATGCAACATGCTGGGCTTGAGGAATCCAAGGCTGGAGTTAAAATCGCTGGAAGAAACATTAACAATCTCAGATATGCAGATGATACCACTTTGATGGCTGAAAGCAAAGAGGAACTGAGGAGCCTTATGATGAAGGTGAAAGAAGAAAGTGCAAAAGCTGGCTTGCAGCTAAACCTCAAAAAAATCAAGATTATGGCAACCGGCTTGATTGATAACTGGCAAATAGAGGGAGAAAAGGTAGAAGCAGTGAAAGACTTTGTATTTCTAGGTGCGAAGATTACTGCAGATGCTGACTGCAGTCAGGAAATCAGAAGACGCTTAATCCTTGGGAGAAGAGCAATGACAAATCTCGATAAAATAGTTAAGAGCAGAGACATCACACTGACAACAAAGGTCCGCATAGTTAAAGCAATGGTGTTCCCCGTAGTAACGTATGGCTACGAGAGCTGGACCATAAGGAAGGCTGAGAGAAGGAAGATCAATGCTTTTGAACTGTGGTGTTGGAGGAAACTTCTGAGAGTGCCTTGGACTGCAAGAAGATATTGTTAAAATCACATATTGTTAAAAGAATCTAGAAGAAACAGAAACATCACTCCCAATTTCTCAAACTAAAGATGATCACTACCTTCTGCTCAAGAAGATTGTTAACTGCATGAACCTCTACAAATGGGGAGAAAGGCATCTGGCAAAGATAATACATTTCTTTTTACCAATGTGTTATATCCAATGAACACTAGGAAAATACCTATAGATAATCTATAATCTATAGTAATTCTAAGAGTTTCAATTGTTCAGGAAGTGAGCAAACACTTCTCAAGTGAAAGAATATTTTGATTTAGTCTGTCATGTCCATAACATTTATAGGCCAAAGAGCTCTGTGTTAGTGCTTACTTTAGAAATATCTTTTGATGTTATTGACTTACGTTGACAAACTAAGCTTCAGCATGCCATCATCATCACCTCCATGGAGCTAATTTGACTGGATAGGTGAAACATATTTTCACTAATATTACAACCTCAGCACTGAGCAGCATTCAAAAGTTAGAATTCCTAATTCTTGAAAGGATGACTTTTCAGTCAAAAACAACTTTAAGTTGTTCTTTTGGATTTCTAAGCTAACTACTATAAACATTTTACTGCACTGCAGAATCAAACCAAGGATCACCTTGAATAACATTCATTGATCTCATATAATTTTCTGTCTCTGGGAATGGCTAGCCATATAGGTGCACATCCATTTTCTAAGTGTGTGAAATATCTGTACACTCTATGGAGGAATTATATGCATATATTTATAAGGGACTCAGATTTTGAAAAACACAGAAACTAGTACTTATTTTTGCATTAAACCTCTCCAGGGCACTGAATTCCTAATATAAACTTAACAAACTACTAGCAATTATTAATGACAAATTGGAATGGCTCCTGGGAAATTGGTGATAATTGCTGTCTCATTTTATTAGATATATTAAACAGCCATTCTTAGGCAAATTTGGTACTTCATCTGGAATAAAAACATTCCAGCTCCTTGAGTCACAAGTGAGATAGAAAAGCGTTGAACAGAAGGCCCATGGGGTTACACGTCATTTCTTATTTCAGATGTAGTAAGGGGCACAAAAGGAGTAAATAATATCAGTCTCTGAGCCCATGCCTTATCAAGCATAATTTTAAAAACAAGTAAGAAAAGTAGCTCAGATTAACAGCTTCCATATCCCACCTGCTGGCACAGGGTATTTTTCTCCTTAATAGGCTTCTGGTTTCCCCAAATCCTACACTCCCCAGGAACCACCCCTTTCTGGGCGACCATTCATAAGCCCCAGGATCACACTGATAGGGGAAAAAGTCCCTGGAGAGTCCATCTTGTGAACTAAAGGACAATCTGTCAGCAAGTCTGTTTCAGTACAAATGCCTGGCTAGTGATGAAGGGAAGAACTGGGACTTCCTGCAAGCTTGGCATCAGAGGGGAGGATGATCTGCACAATACATTCCAGCTAATGCATGAACTGGCCTGTTGGTCCCAGAAAGCCTGAACAGTTCAATGGCCTCCCGTGGGGACTCATCCTAAGCTGCCATTATGCTGCCATTCTGATATAGCGCTCTTTATCATGTAAGTTCCCTACTGACCCTTTTGTTCAAGCAGGAAGCAAGGCTGTGGGATCAGCTTCTTCTCCTAATACGATGGGCAATGAGCAGCTTCAAATATTGCAATAATTTTACAACTCATTGGGCTTTGGTTGCAATAATTTAAAGTTACTTGAAAGAAATCAGTTTAGTGCATTTATGTTGTATAAAAATGAGCCATAGAGATGAACAATTCAGCCATATGGAGCTCAGCAGGCACACATAAATAGAAGGAAGGAAGGAAGGAAGGAAGGAAGGAAGGAAGGAAGGAAGGAAGGAAGGAAGGAAGGAAGGAAGGAAGGAAGGAAGGAAGAGAGAGGGGGGGGAGGGGAGAGGAGAGGAGAGGAGAGGAGAGGACAGAAAAGAATCCACAAGGTTTTTGTGTTTAAGTGGGCCCAACCATTCTGTTTCTCACACTGAGTATATCCAGCAGTAAACCACTTCCGCTTCAACTTGGTCAGCTGCTTGTCTAGGCATACGACACATTGATCTCAGTGCAGCTTATGGGGTAGAATTGCAATATTAAAATAGGTAACAACCTATCTCCAATACTTTTTAGGATGCCTTATGGGCAACTGACTCCCCAAGATGCCAAAGTTTAAAAAATGTTTTGAATTAACTTTCTGTCAGGAAGATGCCAAAAATGAAGCTAACACAGGGCATTAAAATAAAATATCAGCCTGCATTCTTTTTTCTCTCAGAACCAAGCAACAATATTTCCTGATGAAAGTTTCGTTAGCTTTAAGCCCATGAACTGCAGGAAATAACCACTGTGAAAGGCCAATGATTGGCCCACTGTAGTTTTAAATCTGCCATCTGCACTGAATAGCACGTGAAAATTAAAGTTTTTAAATCACTCTAGCACTCCAACTCAGGATGTGTTTCCGGTGTGACTATTGCCACTATATAGGGCTTCCCTCCCTGGTTCCATGAAGCAGCATTCCTCTATTTCCTTTTCATAAGTTGTTCAATCAGTTCTCACCTCCCCACATTTTTTCTACATTTAGCTCAGACCCCAACCTTTATGTTTCATATCTAGAAATTGTAGGACCTCTGAATTCTCATCATATCAGGGGTGGCAAATCTGTGAATATATGGCTTAATTTGCTGAAATTGTACTTTATTGAACAAGTAAAATGAATACACTATTATTTTAAAATGGGAGAGGGTCAGAATTCACATAATACACAACACATAAATTGGACATACACAATCAAAATGATGACAAGCCATCAACTGCGGACACTGCCACCCTGTCCAGATTGTCATTCACCCATTCCGCACATCTACCAAGGATCAGATGATACAATTATTTTAAGAAGATTATTCACAAGGCCTATACCCAATACCAGTTTAATGGTACTTCTTCCATGATCGGTAGGAGGCTGGAAATTCCATATTTTGGGTAATTTTGCCAAACAATTGCATCCTCAAAATTTTGCCATCTGAAATGAAGCCTGAAGTTCTGGACTCCCAACTTGTACATGTTATTTCCTAAGAGTGAGACCAAGGGTAGAGAAAAATGTCCAGGGTAGCCTTTTGGTTCCTTTAAACAAGGATTGGACATCCACCTACAATCCTAGGATGTATCACTTTAAATGCACAATAATCTCACCTTCTATTTTATAGCTGGCCTCCATCTTTTCATGGATAGCAGTCAGATACATGGCAGGACCTCAACCCCCAATTATATAAAAAGCCTATTGGTGGCTGGGAGAACATTCTTCTTGCTAATTAAAATCTTTCTTGCCATATATCCTAGCTCTCCAAAATGAGAAGATACTACTCTGCTTATGTGTAGTTTATATGCTTACAGAGCATACAGTATTATGCAATCATCTCTGATCATTCTGGAAGGTTTAATTGAAGCAGACTAAGATTCCTCCTCTCTCTTGAACATCAGAGGACACTGTCCATTGAGTTTACCCAGGGAACCCTATGCTTGTTGGAACTCTTCATACAGTCCTGTCACAAAACAATACACTTCATAAAAATAAAAAGTCTTGTGACACCCTGAAGACCAACAAACAAATCTGTGGATCTATGGAGCTGTCTCATGGGATAGAAATGTACATATACTCATGATATATTATATACAACATATACAGTGGTAGGGAATGTTGGAATTTGTGTACCCCCATTGTACAGGATACAAGAACATATTGCTAACTTCACAGGTATAGTATCTCAATTTTGAAAGTTTACTTTAATGCTCATTCAATTTGTATTCAATTATAGTAAAAAAAAAATGTTATTGAGAGTGGGGGAGATCAAAAGTGCTAACGGAGATGAATAATAATAATAGAAATGGATAAAAAAGCTGTCCTAGCCAATACTGTCAATTGTGAGAGATGATGGGAGTTGTAATCCAGCAACATTTGGAAGGCTGTCAGCTGCCCATCTCTGGTCTAAAGAAATGTGTGTAGCACTGCATAAGAAACCATAGTTATAATCTGTGCTTATACTTCTTCTAATTTAAGCATGAAGTAGTGGCATTTCAGAGTTACCAAACAAAAGAAGGAGAGTTGGGATATCTTTTATAAACTAAGATACTGACACAAGTGTTCTTACCCAGTGTGAAATGAGTAGCAATGGGCTTACCCCAAATTTGTGCTTTTATCTTCAAAGTGTTAAGCTTTTCCCGCCAATACCATTTGCCTTCTTTTGTCTCTTCTTCACTTGTCTTGGAAAATTATGGTGCCAAACTCTCTCCTACACCCAGAGCCAAGCACATACAGTATCTCAGTTCAGTCCTAGTTTCAAGTTAATTGCTGCCATTGCTTTTGCCTTTCATATGCAGCCACACAGACTGGTTGGAAATCCATCAAATAAAACGTAATTATATCCACAAATTAGCTAGTGATAAAGGGAATGAAATAAATTACATGTTCATACCTGCTTGGCCATTTGCTGAAAAAGCTGATCAGCTAATATTCATTTGTGAGATATAGGACAGAATGTTGCAGCAAAATCATTGTACCACCACTTTATTCTGTATAAAATCCACAGTGAATTGCTACAGTAAAATAACTGTGTTGGCATCTTTTGTAACTTGGCACATTTCCCAATAACTACAAGTATTCCTGTTGTGGGGAGAGAGAGGAAGATAGTTCTAAACATCAGGAGCAGGGCACTAAAATTCATGGGATGGAAGGAAAAAAAATCATGGGATGGAAAGGAAAAAAAAAGCTTGAAGAGCCAGGATAGGGTGAGGTCAGAATTCCCACCAACTGGAAAACAGATTGCTTAAAAGCTCTGCTGAATTGCAGCTCCTTCCTTCCTTCCTTCCTTCCTTCCTTCCTTCCTTCCTTCCTTCCTTCCTTCCTTCCTTCCTTCCTTCCTTCCTTCCTTCTTGTTTTGGATAAACCAACAAAGAGCCAGGAAAAAAAATCAACTCTGCACTTTAAAAAAACTGGCATAATGGGTTCAGCCAGGTTAATTTTGGAATAGTTTAAAACACTTCTATGGAGGTGCCAGTGCCCTTAGATTTCTGTGCCATGTCTTTGTCTACCAAAATAATAAGTCTCACGTGAGGTAGATCCATGCCTGGGAATTTGCTTTGCTGCTGGCTTCTTTGACTTTCTTATTATAACAAGGAACATATTTCTAATGTTTTGCATTTAGGCTCATTCATAAAGCTCAAGTCAGTTCAAATAGTTAGCTTAGTCCAACAATGACCTGTAGCTATAAATCTCTACCTCTCCCCCAGCCTATAAGCCCTTGTGGCTGTCACTTTGGCTGATTTAAATTTCAAAATAAAGCATAACATTTCCCAGGTGCAGATGTGTTTGCATCTGGGAACTATTCTTTCTTCCCTCCTCTCAAATCTAAGCAATTCATCTGGGCCAGTAGTTCTGGGAATGCAGGGGCAGCTGAAGAGCACAGAAGGAAGTTTCGGTGACAAAAAGTGAACTACCTTTTCGAGGAATTTAGATACAGGCCCCAGGTTAACTTTGCAGCAAGTGGGATTTGCATACTGGACTAAATGTATTCACTGCTTCAAGTCGCAGATTTAAGAGAAAGAGAGAGAGAGGGAGGGAGGGAGAGATGGCGGGTCCAGGGGGAGCCAAATAACTTTTTAGTGCTGTTCTGAGCAGAAAAGCCATTAAGCAATACTTGCTGGACAAAATGGAAATCAGATAAGACCTTATTCAAAAATTGCTTCTTAAATATCTCATCTCCTTGCCAGCAGGGTCCATGAAGGGAGATAAACCTGGCAAGATGGCAGATGGAGTGTTGTGCTGTGCAAGCCCCACACCTTTTGTACATGCATTCACATTGCACAAACACATTCAAAAGGGACAGGGTTTGCCTCACAATGTTCTGTCTGTGATCTTGCTGATTTTGACACACACACACTGTGTGGTCGCCACTGCTTCTGGAATATTATTTAATTCAGTTCTAGGCTAGTATGCAGACTATAATCCTATATACTTTTAGGGGAGTTGCATTTGCGTAATAATTTCTCCTAATGTTCATATAAAACTAGAACTGTACCACACAAACGTATGAGGAAGATATCTGAGGTTTCTCAGAATCCTAAGCTGCACAAGACTGCAAGCCACCTTAGGGGGAAAGAACCCCATAGGATGGAACCTCAGCAGGTCAACAAGAGCAATGTGCGTTCTCACATACGGAATGTGGATTAAAAATAAAAAGCGAGCGGAATGGAATATCTGGAGAGAAAACACTTCAGAATGCAATTACTATGTTGCAGGTCCCACTTGTTGAATTCCCACTTGTTGACTCTAATCTTGGTAGTGTTAATATACAAACAAATTATCATTCAGACTTTTCTCCTTGGAGTCTCGGTGTGAAGCTGTTTTTAATTGGAGGTGTAGAAACATCTATTACAAGATTTAGGAGCATCTCCTGTTCCAAGGGGGAAAAAAATTCAAAGGAGGCTCTCTACCCTGAGTTAAGATTCACTGGTAGACTTGATGCCATCAAGTATGAGGTCAGCAGGAGCAGCAAATGCACTACAGAAGATAATGATCCCTTTTAAGCCTGATCTTATCCATAGTAAATGAATTCCAATGGCATGTGATACTTGGAAGTACTGTAGAAAACATAAAGGATCTCCACCCAAGCCACTGCACTTGGTTCACTTTTTCAGGGGCTTATTGTGGCTTCCTTGTGCTGAAATAACAATGTACATATCAAAACATTAAAATTACACATATGCATTTAGTAATAATGCATTTAGAAAATACAAATTCCTTTTACAGGATCTTTAGGCAAAAATAGCTTCTACATTCAAAGCACTGTTCCCCAACCATAAAGGCTGAGGAACAATTACTGAAGAGTACATGCACACAGACTCACAAAAATAATTTATGCTATGCCAGATGATACATTTATTTATCTAGATGATTTAAAGGTTTGGTCACTTTTCCTACTAACATTCCATTACTTTTTCTTATGACTTGTTTCTTTCTATACCTATCTATAACATAGGGGTTTTTTTTTCAAATTTTATTTACAAATGGCAAGGAAAAAAATGGACACAACATCTAAATACACTAAAAGAAACATACACAATTAACAAAGAAAAAAATTAACAGAAACCAAAAAGAAAAAAATTAGGAAAAAAGCAACCTCAACAAACTCAGAAAGAGACAAAAGGGTGGGGGTGGGGAATCAACCTTACATAGCATTCTTATCAATAGTCACTGGTTTTCTAGTAAATACATTGCTATAATATGTTTAATACTTGATTGGAACATATCACCCGATCTCTGCCAGTGTAACACATACTGCTTCATCCTTTGATTAGTAGAAAATATTGGCTTTACCAAAACAGACCACACGTTTCCGAAAGCCATCTCTCAACTGCTGGAATCATACCGCTTTTCCAGTTTCTCAATATGATTTTTTAAACCACTCCCCATGCTCAATACAACCATAATTCCTGATAAATGGTCAGTTTCCAAAGCTTTGATAGACAATTCAACATCACATTAACATCTTTAACGTGTAAGGATTTCCCCATAAATCTACTTATATACATTAACTATATCGTATACTACTCCATCTATGGTATAGATAGAAATGATAGCTGGGCAGCACCACATAGGTGGTTGGGATATTGGATGTGGAGGAGCTAAATCTGCAAACTGCTACAGTGTACCTTATTTTCTGTGATTCACAACATGAATAAGTCTCCCATCAGTGATTAATGTTAAGCTTATTTCCCAGTCCTTAAAAAGCTGTTATGTTCACTGCTCTTAGTCCTGAATACAGGGAATATGCTGTCAAATCACCGTCTCAACCTCTTAACATCACTCAGATTGGTACAAAGTGTTCATGTGTGCGACTCTCAGCTTTATTGTAAAAGCCCATTGGTTTCTGTTCTCCCTGCCATATATTCATATATTCCTATTTCTGTGAGCTGCAGTAAATATGGGTATGCCTTTCCAGAATCACTCTTTTGTGGATGTTCCAATTAACCTAATGAATTTACTTCTGTATTTGAGCTCCTGACAGATCTAAGTGATCCAATTGCCATTCAACTCCAGTGACAATGCCCAAAGTAGATCATAATGTGCACATAAAAACTGAAAATGATCCTCTGATATCACTCATTCCTCATGCTACCATGTTCCATTATTCAAAGGAATGTAACTGAAAACAGTTTTGTTAGAAAATTTAGAGACTGAGTTGAACGACTGATTGTACCTTTCCAGCAATTTTTAGATGGGTTTTAGATGGGAAGTTGCTCAGCTGTAACTAAAAATTTCAGCAGTCCCAACCAATGTGCCAAGGACTAAAGGTATGGAACTATTTGGAAATCCACTGGTTCCATACTTTGCCTACGGCCCATAATCCTGAGTTATGATAACCAACGTAGCTAAAAATTACCAGAATAATGTTCATTGTCTTTATTCCAGTTTCCAACAGTGAACATGGAGGTGTCTTGGAGATAAAGATTCCAAGAATACTTCCCACAGTTTCAGATGTCTATTGTAAGTGAAAATGAATATGGAAATTCTCTTTGAAAACTGCAGTACTGGGCAACTCAACAATCTCATAAGAAGCTGGTCTATACTGTCTGCTCATGTGGTTATGAACCTAAGATGCCTAGCTACTCCTGTACACATATCACAGTTAAAACTTCCATTTGATATGTTAGACTGTAACTGCATAAAAGTGCGCAATTAGATATTTTTTTTCGCCATTGGACCAGAAGTGTGTTCCATTCCATCAGATGTCAAAAAGGGAATTAACCACACCAGGTCATCTGAGTTCATTCAGATGCTAACCATAAGGGAGGAGCAAATCAGCAATCTTCAGGAATACAGTCAAGTACCCTCATGACTTGGCCTTTGCATCACTGATTATTGCTCCTACAGCTGGTTGCTGAATAATCTCATCCATCATGTCTCCTCAGGCTCAGCCCCAGTTTTAGCATCCTGCTTAGCACAGTTTATTTCCTGCCTGGGTGTTCTATGTGATGCTCTACTCCCCAGCCCAAAACTATTGTAAGAATGTGTCAGGGGAAGTGATGATATTTATTTATCCCTTGCCAGAAGACTTCTATTTTGAATTAAGCAGTGATAAAGTTTACTAGGCCTTTTTATGGCATTGCTTCATGAGCTGATGACATTTTTATAGACTAATAAATTCCCCAGATAATTCTGCTTGTTGATACATCAGAGAACACTGGAACTTCTTAGACTAATGAATTTTCTTTCACCAAATATTTGTTTTAGCTAAAGTGGAATATGCAGAAATCTGTTTTTCTGAGATTCTGCAGACCTTCTATGTAGCTGAAATAAAATCCTAGTGACCACTATTTTGCAACTGATTACATTAAGAGTATAATATCATAGACTATATTATACAGAACAAGCCCTTATTTGCAGAAAATAAAACTGGTAACAATTATCCAAAGAACTAAATGATGAAATGAAAAATAATCCTCAAGTTTAGAAGCAAAGAGTAGGAAAGACTGACGAAGAGAACTGTTAAACACCTGCTTTCACAGAGGATCCAGAAGAGACTGGAGCCACTTCCTCATGTGCTTTTACAAGCTCATTGGAAGGGAAAATGTATGGATTTACTCTAGGAGCAATGCTGAGAGAAATTCCAACCTGCATGGAACATTTAAAACATTAAATTTAAACATTACTTCTACATCGTCTAGCATTATATCCATGTCATATGTGGAACCACCTGGTGGCCAGTTATATTAATAAAAATATATATATCTTTCGTATAACTAGGAATAGAATGCCTTCATTTTATTATGAATGAATGCATACATTAATTAATCAACAGTTACTAATGGATCACAGAATTATGGTCAGTGATTTAGAGGTCACCTGCCACAGTGATGACAATTACAGTGTTTAATGTGAGTTGAATCACAGAGCCCTAGAAAAAGAAGACACGGAGAAAAGAGCATTATCATATAACCTTCACTGTTCTGTTCGGTACAAGCCTAGCACTTTTATTAATAGGTAAGATCTATATTCCACAGTCAAAAGACTAATCCTAATAAATCCCTTTGAATTTAATTTCTTTTCAATTTAAAAAAAAATGTTAGTAGCAGCATTGGGAACCACAGATTAAAAAGCAGGGCAGAAATAGGCAATTCCATAAGAGGGTTTCATTACTTTTTTACACCTCAAAGGATCCACAGTAACACTTTCTCAAGAACATCCTGATATTAGCTTTGATGCCAAAGTGGCACAAATCATTCCAGAATCTGTCTGTGTGGCAAGGTGGTAAACTATGTATGATCATAATAATATGTTTCCTGCTTAACTTGAAATATATGCTGGAATCAAGCCAGTTTAAGCATTTTGGTACCCATGTTGTATTGTAAATCCTCAGCCAAACCTCCTTCCAGTTTTGAAACCTGGATAACGAAGCATATTTAAAAAGAACAGAACAGCACATCTAAATACGTGATGGGACTGGTGCTGGTTTTCTATTAAAAACAATGAGCTTGGAGCTTCATCGTTTAGGAGGGAATGAATAAAGTCGGTGAGTAGCCAAATAGAGGAAAATATTTCTCTGTTTGACATAATACAAGAAATCTTTTTCATCAACTGACTAACATGAGAGCCAACAGAAAGTGCATTTTATTTTATGCAATACAAAAATAAATACTTAGCTTTCTTGGAAAAACCATTCCAAGAAAGTAAAGGGTTGTATTAAATTACATTGCTTAATATTTAGAAATTGTTTTTTAAAAATGTGTTTGCCACTTTTGAGCAGAGATTTCAGGGCTGTTTATTGGAAAAAAATAACAGGCACAAATAATATTTAAACACAAACATGTATTTAAAGCCTTGTGAATATCAGCGTGTTTGTATGATTTGGGGGTTGGTGCCAGACAAGTCACATTAGGAATGGGACAAGTGCCCCACCACAGAGAAGGCTCTCATGTTGATTGCTACCTGCTTTGCCTCAGATAAAAGGGAGGCATGCAGAAGAGCCTCTGAAGATCTCAGTACTCAGGCAGGTTCTAACAGAAGTTATTTCCTTCAATTGCTTCTATAGAGCTTTAAAGTTAAATACCAACATTTTGAATGTATTTAGAAATGGCCCAAAAGTCAATAAAATAAATAACAGAAATAGCTGATCTGTAAAATCCATGTCCATAAGATATTTGGCCAAGCACATACATTTAGAGGGATTTGGAGATCAGACAAATTCGTACAAAATAAGACAACTCATGGGTCTTAGCTACAGTAACCAAATGTAGTCCCTAAGGTCAATGACAATGTTCCTGGATAATAGACACTCAGCAGCAGCAATAGGAGAAGATCGCTGACTTCAAGAGTTTTTTGTCAGCTTTCTGAAAGCAATTTTGGCAGGCAGGAGGCTGAGCTATATGGACTTGGGCTGGCACCAGCTTCTTACATTAGGTCTATGGTGCAATGATTTGACAGCTCCACGGGCTATGCTGTGACAATCCCAGTACCAAGATCCTAACTTTAAAATTCTCCAGACAGTCCATCAGAAAGCTTAAAGAATTATTTATTAAGGATCTGATTAACACAGGATAGTAATCAAAGCTCCAAGTGAGATTTTGGCGCCAAGACATTCAAAGTGATTCTTTCCCTCCTCTGCTCTCATCCCTCCTCCCTGTCTCTCAAACAAGCTGTTTCTCACTCCTGAGTTCCCCCCTCCCATCTCGGCAGTTCGTTAGAGTGATTAACAGGTGCTTTAACAGCAGCAAAGCGTCCTTGGCTGAAATGCCTGAGGCAAAGGATTGTGAAGTTAACATGGTTGGTTCTCTGGGAATGTGGTGAATGCATGAAGCCAGCTAACGCATGTAGAAACCTCTAGTGGCAGGCGAACCCAGAGAAGGGAGCCTGACATATGCATTCCTTCATTAATCGATCATGAAATAGAAGCAATATGTTTATACTATTATAAAAATGTTGTATCCATGGCCTGTTTTTATTTTTGGAACTCCAGATTATGTTTCAACACAATCAAGTTCCCCAATAATCTATAATCTAATCTGATTACTGTTCACACACAGATGTGAATTCAAGTACAGCATATAGATTTTCACAGGAAAACAAACCACAAGGATAATTTTTAGAATCTACCTTCAATTTGCAACTGTCTGTGCATCCATTTTAGAGCACCATAATTCAGAAGAACAAAAGCATCTGTTACAAAGGCTTTGGAGGAAGGAAGGAAGGAAGGAAGGAAGGAAGGAAGGAAGGAAGGAAGGAAGGAAGGAAGGAAGGAAGGAAGGAAGGAAGGAAGGAAGGAAGGAAGGAAGGACCTAAGTAATAAAAGCAATGAAAAATTGTAATAATGAAAGCAATGAATGCTGAAATAAGATGATTTAATTAGGAAAACTATTTTTACAGCCTCTGACAGGAATTTCTCAAGATGATTAAAATGTTCAAGCATACTGCTTGAAGGCATTATATCAGATTAGATGGTTGCAAATTCCCTTTAGAATGTAAGGTCTTAAATTCTATTTCCAATTTTTAAAAAAGGAAGTTCTCTTTTTTAAAATGTCAGACAGCTTCACTGATTTAACATTTCCAGATTAACTTTATGACTTTTGTTAAGCAGTTTTGGAAGTAGTGACTGAAATAATGTTGACAGGAATAGTTTGATGTCTCTTTCCCTACCTGAGAACTAGGACTAAGCTTAACATCAGGCAGAGTGAGATAATTGCCTCAGGAAGCAAGTGCTGGCTATACTTTTGCCACTGTGCGCTGTTCCTTCAGGACTCCCTCTCTCTTCCCTCTATTGCAGAAAAGTTTTGTGGGCCACGGAATCTGTCCTGGGCTTCCTTGAATAGCATGTAGCCTTATAAATAATGATAGACAGTATTCCATTGCTAGTAATGCAACTGTGCAGTCAACTTTCATATATGGAATGAGGTGGAAATGACATTCGCTTTTGATTTTATTTATTTATTTTTTCCTTGGGAAGCCATAATAGAATATATGAGGTTAACCCCATCTCTGTTAGCCTTCCAGAAAGCCTTGAAAACGTGGTTCTTCCATCAACCCTGGGGATCCTGTGGTGAGCTTGTAAAGTGGTTGAATGAGGCTAAATGATGTTTGTCCTCCTGCTATCTTGGGGTTCTTTTGTTTTTATTCTTTTATGTTTTTATGTTTGTTGTTATTTATGTCTGATTTTTTTAATATTGTGATATGCCTTTAATTGTTATTCTGCTTGTAAGCCACCCAGAGTCACTTTTTGTGAGTGGGGAACCTATATAAATTTGCTAAATAGATAAATATCAGTAAAAGAACAGAATGGAACACCTGGATCAGAGTTCCAGTACTCCTTCCAGGCCGAAATACCAACCTCTCTGTTCACATCCATCCATCAGTGCTTTAACAGTGCTGACCCTCTGCCTACATGTTTACCGCAGGAGTTCCACTTCTAACTGGAGACTGGCTATATTACAGTAGTTCCAGAAACAGACCTCTTGAATTGGCCCAAAGGTACAGAAACCCATTCTTTGTCCTTCTCCCTTCAAGTTCCCTGGTACTGAGAACAACTTTGTTTGAGATGTACATCCTTGCTGAATTACATAAGTGATTTGTTGGTTGGTAATAAATATTTTTCCCGCTGCAAATGATACTGCAGTTAAAAAAGAGAGTGTGGAATCGGTGGGCTGGTGGGGGGGCGAAGAAAGAGAAGGAGAGAGAGAGAGAGTTCTCCCAAGCAGAACACTGTTCCAAGACTAATGGAGAAAACCTCCAGCCTGAATAACCAACCTAGGGAGGAACAGCCAAGGTCTGGGGGTCTGTGTTGTCACAGTGGCAGCCAGGTTACCATGGCTCATCCAATGTGCATCTGCACTCCAGGGGGTGCCTCTTTTCTCCATTCTTTGGGGCTCGGCTCTTCCAGCATTGAGAAGGACAGTTGATTTGCAGAAGAAAAGAGAGCCTTAGTGGGGCTGTCATGTCATCACCCAAGGGTTCACAATGGATTGTGGGTGCAAAGCATAATAGAGCTGGCTGCTTCCGGCTGCATAGCATTAGACCATTCTCCTGGCTTGGAGATCACCAAGAGAGGAAGAAATTTCATTTTGGAGCTACACAGGAGGTGCTGATCCCAAAATGGCTCAAAGCAAATCCAGCCTATTAGAAAATAAGTTTCCATTCTTGGGTTACCTATGGCAGCCATTTCCCTTTTATTTACCTTCTTAGAAGATGACGTGGAGGTTCCAGTTCAGCTTCTGGTTCATCAGCTGCTTATCATCTTGCCAGATTTCACGGAATACTCTAAATTAGTCTTCATACCTTCTGTTTTGCTGCTCAGTGTCCAAAATAAAATGACTGACTGTCCCCATTACTTTTTGTTTTTTAATACTGTTGTGAACTGTAGTGAGAGACCAGCCCCACCCGAAAGTCCCTATGCAGCCTTGGGCCTATTGTGATCCCTCAGTTTTGTTTTGCACCTTTAAATGGAAGTGATGACTCCTGCTTAGGGACATTTTATGAAGAAGCAACACAGGAATAACACATTTAAAGAACTCCATAAAAGGTTTATTATAATCACAAAGCACACTCTATTAGCTGGTGACAATTACAGTTGCTGCATCCCAGAAAAGAATTATTAATTTGCATATATTACAGGCACTTAAATGTGAACCAATTTTAAGTAGCTGATTGCATTCTGCTGATGACAGCCTCTATTTTCTAGTAAAACAAAAGGTTTAGTCTGTCTTACAACTAAATAGATGGAATTTCTTCTACCAATTCTTCTTTTTTTTACAGTATCTGTGTTATATGTCCTTATCACTACTAATAAACTAATACTTCAGTTAGGACAGGATGACAAATATGAAATCACAGGATCAGAAAATAACAATAACATAAATTACAATATATGGATTTTCTTTCCAGTCAATTCCCATTTTCACCTGGGATGCTAGATTCAGAAGAATCATTGTTTGAGAGCCTGAACTTTGTGGTAGTAGAGTAGGAGGAAGGGGAGGATAATTTGAATATTTTTCTTCTTCAATTTATCCATCCTTCTACCCCTCCTCCTCTTTCCAGGGAAAGAAAATTTAAATAAAAGCTTCATGTCTTTAGAAAGCAAGTCTGGCTAAGCAGAAAGTCTTGCCAGTATCCATGCGGCTTTTCCATCTTCCTCGTCCCCTCTGCGTAATCTCACTTCTGGGCCTGAATACATTCAGATATTGTGAGGGATTAGCTGACCTTTCTTTCAGCACTGGATAAGCTTGCTGTGTTAAAGCTTCCCCAAAAATTAAACCCTCAGGAGAATGATTCAGCCATTCAGAAGCCTGGAAGCCTGTTCATTTTCTGCATGCAGCTCCCTCCCTCCCATTGTATGCTCCTGGGGCACCCTAGCATCCATTCAGGCATACAAGTTCCATTGTCTGCCGCTTGTGGAAAACATACAGTTCCACCTACATCCCTATCACCTTTTGTAGATAATGAGCAAAACTCCTAGTGACAAGGCACAGCATAAAGCAAGCAATTCCACCCACACTTGCAGTTGTTTGCCGTTCAAAAGTTTGAAATACAGAAAGGCTAAGAATTTAAATAAATTCATCTGAGAAACAAGAGCATCATCTGCAAAAGTGTAAAAGAGAACATGCTATTCAGGATTAGAAATTGCATTTTTTTTTCCATTTGTGGAAAAATACAAAGGACAAAAAGCAACAGGAAGCTTCCTCACTTGTAAATCAAAACCTAGAATTAATCAGTTGGAATCATTACAACCCCATAGAATTACAATAATGAAAGCAGACTCAGAGAAGGAAAAGGCAGAGGAATGTAAGTAGAATAATTTATAGATAATCACCATCTGATCTGTGCTTACCCTTTTGGGCCAGCAGCTGACAGAGACAACTATCTGTTAATTTGTACCTGTTTGCTATAATTTCAGGCTTCCTAATTACTGACTGCCTTGGCCTAACCACAATTTTGGCCATAAAGCAGCAAAGTTAGAACTCCACTGTTTCCTGTTTGTTTGTTTGGTTGTTTGTTTACTCCAGTTCCAGAGACTCTAGACATACCCACACGTTCTGTTTAGCCCATCACCAGCACAGGCCACCCCCCTCTTTCAAAGTGTGGGAATGGACATTGTGCTTCTCTCACTCCTAGCCCATCGCAAAGACTATCCCTGGCTATGTTTTCCAGCTACAATTCAAAGGTGGTATTTTTCTGCTGAAGCTACCTAAAGCCCCCAGAGCAGGTCATCCAAGAGCTCCACTCCAATTGCATCAACAGCCACAGCTGCGTGGCTTGACGTGTTACTCCCCTGTGCAGCCAAGGGTGGCTCAGCGGTGATTTCCTAGCCTCTGCAAAAGCTCTGGCTGCATTCAGTCCTCCTTTCCATTTCTCCCCAGACTGTGTGAAGCTTGCTCCCCTTCCCCCCTGCCCACTGTATGCAGTATTTCCTCTCAGTTCTTCAGTGCAACATTAGTACAATGTAAGTAAAAGAAAAAAACAAGAAATAAAAGGAGAAATAAAGAGATTATATAAAGTTAAAGCAGCAGAAGGCAGAAAGGCAGGTGGAAGGCATCCATGAGGGAAAGCAAAGATGGGGGACCAGTGAGACTGGACCAGCCCCTAAAAGGAAGAGGCAGACACAGGGAGACCCCCACACACCATGACCCTCCAGTGGCGCTTGACTTCCCTGCCCAGGCAGGTAGGACAAGAAGCAGAGGAATGCCAGTCAGGTCCTGGGTTGTCCCTAGTCTGGACAAAACATCAGCCCAAACCCATTGCCAACTACAGCAGTCCAGACTGGAATTCCTGAACTCAGCTTTAAAAAGAAGCTGGGAGCAGCATAGAAGACAAGCAGCTTCAGCTGTTGTGTGGAAATGCCCTCTCATACAGAGCAATATAAGAACTGGCATACTACACAAGAGCAAGTAATCACAGCCAGCTCCTTGTGCCTCCACTGAGGGGTCATATGGTCTTCACTCATCCTCAAAGGCTCTTTGAAAAATTAAGGGGTGATCCAAATATCTAGAGGTAGGCTGTTCCAAAGGATTTTTTTGACCCACCTGAGCAATCCAAAACCAAAGTACAATACAGTAAATATTTTAAAATCTTACTCAACACAAATCTGCAAATATTCCATCACATTATAGTCATATAAAGTTACTGCTATCACCTTTTTTCTAACAGAATTTTTCTGTGCAAGTGTTTAATGGCGAGTGGACATAAGAGTAAAGAGGGAGTGGGTTACTGTCAAAAGAAAATGTAGCAAGCCTAAACGAAATGCACATGATCCTCAATAACATGCAACCTGCTTTTCCAAAAAAGATTACATTTCCATCCGTTCCATGAAAATAAAGTATTGGTCCCTATATTAAACAGATAAGAAGTTACCATTGTTTCAACAGATATGTCTGTTGAAGACACTACATCAGCTTCAGTTGCCACTTTCTTCTGGAGGTGTATTATGTCTCTAACACTGAGAGACATCCAAAGCATGCTGCTCTTTTCTGAATGGAAAAGGTCTACATTCAGAGATACAGAGACCATCTTAAAACACTCCCCCCAATCTGGAGCAATTTGTCATAACTGTGCTCAATTTCTTCTCCTTTCCCTCTCTAAATGTATCAGTGTCAAATCTATTGTCCATGATTTTTACCAGCATTCGGGCTTTCTTTGTGTTACCAGACTTGCATAAATACCATTGGTCTTATAATCTATCAGCCATAAGTCAGTGGAATGAAAGTTTAGTAAAATATCATCCCCTGTCAACTTTGTTGGAAAATTATTACTTACCCCCCTTATGGTCATGGAGACTTCTTGAATCAACATACAGTGGAAAAGGTGTTTTGTTTCCAGGAGTGGGTGCTGTGAGAAATGTTTGGGCTTTATTGGGGCATAGACTGGACTTCGATATTAAGACTCATGAATATTTAATGCTATGGAAGAATTCTACATGAAAAATAGATGATAACTATTTTTTTAAAAAAAAATATGGGCAGAAGTTAGGATAGTGACTTATATCTGTTATGGTTGATCACACAGTCAGCCAGATGTTTAGACTCGATTTGGCATTTTTGTCCAACTATCGAGTCCTTCCCAACTACCTGGGATTCACAGATGTTGTTGTTTAATAATATTAAAGGTATCATTGCAGTTGTTACTATTATTGTTATTATTATTATTTTAAAGATTTTTCTCAGCTTCAAGCTGAATTTGGTCTCCCTAGTTCACAATTCTGGCAGTATTTTCAATTTAAGCATACTTTGACAGCCCAGTATGGGCCAGATATATTGACCATTTCAAAGGTACCTGCGGTGCTTTCTCATCTGATGGAATCCATAAAGGAAGCTAAACCTACAACATATCTTTACCAAAAATTAAAGAACCTTTTTAAAGTGGATACCTCTGGAATATCTGATAATGAACTGGAATCTCTGATAATGCCAGATCAATAGTTGCAAGCCCTTAAAAATGTTAAATCGGCATTGATGGATTTGAGACTAAAATTGGTTCATCAAAAAATCATATCTCAAGTCTACTGAACTCACCAAAGAATGTATTTGAAAGGGTGGACATCAGATTTTATCTGTTGGAGAAGTAAAAAAGTTGAGGGGTCACTGATTCGTATGATCTGACCTTGTGAACTACTGGTATCTTTTTGGAATAGCATTTCAATGTACATAAATGGATTGATGGAGAAAAATTAAACATGTTGACATGATTCTGAATTATATCCCAAAACATTGGAGTCTGGCTGTCTTTGAGGTTGTACCAAGCATGGGAGGTTGCTAAAAGAATTATTCTGAGAAATTGGGAAAGTGGTATTATTCCAGCTATTAAGGATTAGCTTTTGGAAATATGTAATTTATTTGTTTTGATAAAGACAATTTTTTCAACTAATCAGAAAATGTAGCAATAAGTTTGCTCTAGATTTCATGGTATTTTACAAAATAGAGTGGTATTTTAAAGCTATTTTTAATCCTTTTCTATTTGATAACAATACTTTATTTCCTATTCTAATGTGTATTTTCATATCACAAAACAGGCTCTTTATTTTTGAAGATCTAACATCTAGTATCATTAAACATACAGGATTCCAAATGATTTATTCCATATTTTTGTTCCAGAGATCCCTAGATATAGGGTCAGAAGTTGTTAACCCTTTGTTTGATCTCTAATAGATGATACTTAAGCATTCTTTGAAATCTTTAAATTCTTGAACACATGATTGCTTTCAGAAAATTGGCTTTGTCACTTTTTCCTAGATGAATGACTAGAATTGTATTCATTCGAAGTCAGTTGTCAAGAGTGCACCTTCCACAAACCTTCTCCAAGAATCAATCTTCCAGAGCAATGTGACATGAGGTACAGGGATAGCTATGAGTGGGAGAAAAAGGAAGAGAAAACTTCTTTTTTAAATTTGAGCAGTCTTATAATTAATAATTTCTCTTACGTTTAATGCAGTTAAATCTACTGTCTGAAAATTTTGAGTGCAAAGGTGCACTTCAAATTCCGTTTGCATTTTCTCCAGAGTAAGCTTCTAATCTGCAGTCTGAATGCTCAAGTGATTCCAGTTGTAATGCTTTATAAGATTTTAAAGATATAACATAAAATTATGATTCACAGTTCTAAAATTCAATTGTTGGTTGTCATTTGTCATAATTTTGAACCTTATTAGATCTATATTTGAAAAGCTTCATATTCATAATTCCACATCTTCGAAGTGTATCCATGTGTTTTCATCTGTTTATGACAGTAGAAACATCACTGCTCTAGTTCTATACATTTTATTTAACAAAATGATTACCTTTATCTCATTTCCATAGGTCCGGTATTATGATGCCACAGTTACAGTGTTCCTTTGCTACACCTACTGTATGTTCCTCTTTCAATCTGGGGGCTAATTGTACCAGATTATCTTGGAACTGCTTTAGGAATTCTTCTGTGCTATTTTAGACCCCACCCCCCAACTTTCTCAAACTGCTTTAGCTAATCCTGTTCTGCTTCCGTGAAATGGATGCCACAGAAGATGCCTTGGATGTTAATTTAAATTAGTCCTTTAAATCAGTAATCTGAATTTCAGTCTGCCTGACCTTATGTCACATATAAAGTCATTTAGTACCTTAAAAAATGATTCACACAGCTTTCCAAATTCACAAATTTGTGCTTGCAGCTTTAAAATTGGTCACAGATGGATTCATTTTTTGTCCTCATTCAGACATGATGAAAAGATTATGTGCTTTCATCTGTATTATTTCTTCCTTATGCACAATATGTATCCCATTTTTTTCAGTCCTTTTTTTTTTCTTATTAGCATTCAGCTAAAACTAGAAAATATTAAATATATCTCTTGCTTCTTTACTTACCACATGAAAAATAACAGTATGGCTGAGGTCTCTCATAATATTTTCTGTATTGTAATGCAGTATAATTCAGAACTCCCCCTGCCCCCACGCGCTCCTTTTCAGGTTCTCTGCTGAACAAATCTCCAGAACAAACTGTTCTGGAGATTTAAGCTACCAATTTTCTCTTTCAGTTGTTCCCTTCCTGGTGCCATGTTGCATTTGCTGCTGCAACCCTTATAAAGCAATGCTGATCACATATGCAACAAAACAAAGTTTATTGTTTAATAGTGACCTCAACATTACTGTTTTAGCTTTCAGTTCTCTTTCGTATTCCCAGAACATTCCTTCCAGATGTCAACTTACAGAAAGCCTTTATTTCAACTATCATTTCAATGTCCACTTCAAGTATTAAATACACAAATCAGTGAGAGCAAAGAAAATACCAGCTATCATTTTCATCAAACCATTACTTCTGTTTTGTTGCACATTTTATTGCATGTTATTGTTTTTCACATAGGTGGCATTACTGTAAACCCTCAATTTAACTAACTGGTTGGGTGGGGAGCAGAATATATATTAAATTCTAATGGGATTTTACACATACATAAAATGGGAATTGGATTTTATGTATGCATGTTTTATTTATTTTATGCATTTTATGCATGCAGAAATGGTGAATGGGCATTTATACATGAGCAGAAGCATACCGCACGTGAAAAGATTTTGCCTGTTTGCACTTGAAGTCAGCTAAAAAGGTCCCTTAAACTGAGGGTTTACTGTAAAGTTATTTCAGAGGTCGTCTCTCTCAGTCAACTCAAGTGAATTAATTTAGTCCTTAAAGTGTTTTTGTTGAAGCAAAGACCATTCCCATGACCATTTCCATTTCCACCTATATACTGTTTGGGGGATTGTACTAATAGTGTAATTTTTCATTTAGCATAAAAACATGTTTTTATGTTTCCCTGCAATGACTTTTGCTATTAATTCTCCACACCCGCATCAGTTAGCATTCTTCATGTCAACATGGTTCTGTTTTGCTTGCTTGGTGCCATGTGCAGAGATAAAGCCTTGAAGCTGAATATTGCCAAGATTTTGGGAGCCCACATTGTACTACATGCCTTTCTCTCTCCATGGGCTTTTTCCCACACTTCTATGGAACAGTGTGCCTGATTATTTGACCTTTGTGATAATCCACCAAACACATTGGAGCTGTATCAGGGGATGCGTATCCTCTCTTATTTTCAAAGCCATTGCTCCCACATCAAGTAATAAAACCAGAAATCTTTTACCAGCGCTGAACTTCTAACCGTACTGCTGTTCAGATCAAGGTCAGAGGCCCCATTGGCTTCTGGCCTAAAAAGAAACAATTTAAGAGAAAGAAGCTGTACATTTTTGAATATAGCCTGGCTGTTGTTGTTATTATCCCTTAGCATCTTAGACATCGTGAAGTTCTCTATTGCCATGTAATTAAGAAAACGGTTGTTTTTAAGAAGTAATACTTTTGCCATAGAAATGCTTACAAACAAATAAACTTCAGCCAATTTAATAGCTCAGTAGAAAGAGGCCCCTACTTTTACTTTGTCATGATAATGAATTATTTGTCATCTCCTATTTAGTGAATTAATTAGGGTTAGGCCAAACATGACCAGATGGTGTCTCACCTATCACTACACGTTCTTATGTAGATCAGAAAATGGTCTGGAATGCATATGACATATTTCCATTTCTGAAGATAAGAAACATCTCACCCATATTAGCTGCTCCAAAATCTCTAGATGAGGGATGAAGATGTTTACTAAATTCACTTCCTATCCTCAAGTATTAGTACACCAACAACAACTAAAAATTCAGGTAAGATATGTAAAATTACATTATAATATCTAATAATCCCTTAAATTCACCCTTTATTTAAAGATACATACTATTAAAATGATTTGAAATTATTGAATTATTTAAGGATACATGTTACTGAAATTAAAAATAACAGACAAAGAAAAGAATATGGATTTTTTTTAAAGGCAGAATGAAATAACTGCAAAAACATGTAAGTAGCTAGTAAAAGGATATACTGTAGCTAAACTTAAAAGTTAAAAGAGTGGCTAATCTCTCTCCATAGCTTAGGGAAAATAAAGATATCTGATGTATGGTAACAGAAAAATCTAAACTGTTAGCCACCTAATAGTAACTGCAATTGGACAAAATTTGGCTACCTTCCTAGATATTTCAAGAACCATGCCAGCCAAGAGAAAGTGAGCTTTCCCCTCGTAAGGCCAGCTCTAGCAGTTTAATCATAAAGCTTGGGAGCCACACAGCAGTTATAAGAAGTGTGCTTTTTTTTTAAGTGAAGCCAACCAATGGCACAAGAGGATAAAGGGAAAAAATGCAGCACACAGAGTAACCAAGATGTTATGTATGCCATCCAGAGAAGGCTTTTCACACTAGTGCATGATATTAGGCAGGCTGGAGTTTCAGCCAAGAAACCACCAATCACAGCCTTTGGAATGTAGCATGTTAAAGCTGTATATAACATGTTTTCTTCTCCATTCCTTTCCTTGTTTCTTTGCTTATTCTGTTTTAATTAAGTAATGGTATAGAAATTGGTTGTATGGACAACAGTGCAGCATGTCCCCATTTCAGGCACATGGTAAGGATGCATTATGGGAGTCGTAAGATAGAATTGATATATTTAGGGCAGCACAATTTCCTGCTGGCTTAGAGATGGGGAGGAAGCTCAAGAAAGCAATTATATGGGAGTGCCTGGAAGAGGCTGCCAGTTTCACCAAGAGTCTGTCTCTAGGGACAGAACTGAATGCTGCCTTTAAATCAGTGAAGACTGCATAAAGCATTCCCCTGGGTCATTTGTTTTATTTTTTCTGCTAAGTGCTGCAGAACAATATGGTGATGGAGTGTGGATCAACCTGGCCTAAATCCCACTTACTCCTTTGCCAGGACCTCATCCAGCCAAGCAGTTTCCAAGAGAGATGTCTTGCAATTTGCTAATTATGCTTGATCTTATTGAAGACAAATTAGTCAGTAATTCACTGGAACCGAGCTTCCTCCTTTTTTGTAAATTGATCTGTTCCTAAGTAGGATCATTCCTCTGGGATCTGGCAGGCATGAATTAATAGGCAGGTGAATATCAGAATCTACAGGTCAGGGTTTATCTTAATTAGTTCAATTAAAATTATGTCTCCTATTGTTGCTTTACCATTTTTCAACTGCAGAGTAAGCTTGCAAATCTTGGCAGGAGACTCCAGGGCCAGTCTGGCATATGGTATGGGGACAACTCAAGGGAGATTAATTTGCTGGAAACATTGTTATATTGCATTTGGAAGTGCTTGGCCCAAATTTCAGGGACAATCAGTCTAACCAGATCTTCTAATTTGTTTGAGGATGAGTGGGCTATTAGTTGCCAAAAGGCAAAGCAATGCTTATCCTGGACTGGGGAAATTTGCCCAGCTGTTTAATTGGGCCTGCTGCTTTTTACACTTTAGAAGAGCTTATAAGCTTTGCTCAGTCAAATAATAATTCTCCAAATGATGGTCTCTGTAAACACTATAAACCCTATAACCTTCTATTAGTTTGTCTTTAGCTGTAACACATTCCCAACCATACCAGGGCTTGGCGTTATAATTGTCTCTGGGGTTCTTTACTGGCATATTAACAACCAGGATCTCCTGAATCAAACTAGTTATTTGATAGAAAGTATGTAATCCGTCCTGCATATTCTTTTCTGTGCAAATGGCCTGATGCATCTAGATGGCAGTGGGGGAACAGTGGAGAAACTGGTAAGTACTGTCTTTAGCTTTCTAGTCCACCTAATTGGAGAATCCTTAAATGTTAGATTTTGAGATACAGAAGCAGTCACTGAACAGCACACCAATATACCATAACTGTTTGGTTAATAGAAAATCTCTATTATGGATATGAATTTTGAAAGAGCTAATACTGCTACAGTAATTAGACTGAAGTATACCAATGAGGTAATTAATGGTTCTAGCCCAATAGGCACCCCAGTATACATATTTTCCCATTTATCCCAATTATGATTTAGTTGACTTAGTAGCCATGGAGGAGGGAGATGAATATTAACTACAAGGAAAAAAAAAACTTCCTGCTGACAATTTGAGGGCTGCAGCCAGTGGAGAACAGGATGTTAGTTCCCCAATGGATGTCTGGATTTTGTCAGAGCTTAAGATATCCTTCCATGTGGTGTAAGACAATCTTCCCCAACATGGTGCCCTCCAAATATGTTAAGTATACAGCTTCCAAAATTCCCAGGTGACATGGCAGAACTTCAAACATCAAGTTTGTAGACATCAAGCTGAGAAAGACTGCCATAACCAATGGTGGCAGTTTATATACTTGGATTATGAAAACCTTACATACATTCTGATAGAATACAACTGGGAGGGGGGAGCTGTAAAAAAAATAGAGTGGTAGTATAAAGTGGGCCAGATTGCATGGAACTGGGATTTTCTGGGAAGTTTGCTAAGGCTCTGGAAGGAGGGAGATTTTCCTTTTTTAAAATAACATATTATGCCTATTTTAGAACAGCACAGTTCTTATGTATTTTGCACTTCAAAATTGTGGGAAAATGCCACTGGTATTTATCAGGGGTTGAAAAGAAGGGGGCAAAGTTCCCCATCCCTGCATAGGATATGGATAGGATAACCTACAGTAATTATGGTGATCCATTGTGGCACGGAGGGAAGATGACTGCACAATATGGAGTCCACTGCGCTGTTCAGGATCAAGCACAGTTTGTTTTTACACATTATTTTTATATACTTCCTATATGCGCTCTGATCATTACATGATTTTCTCTCTATTTCTTTTTTCTCATATTATGGCAATGGAATGAGCTTTTCATGTATGACAAAGCTATCATCATGTCTTCCTTAGCCCACCTGCTTGAAAGTTTAAACTTATCTATTTGTTCACATAGAGGATCTTCCTATACAGTACAGTGTCTCTTGCATTCAGAGTCATTGGGGATTGGAGAACCCTCTAAGCCCAGCCCAATAAATTGCTTTTTTGTTGTTTATTCATTCAGTGGCTTCCAGCTCTTCGTGACTTCATGGATCAGTCCACGCCAGAGCTTCCTGTCGGTTGTCGCCACCCCCAGCTCCCCCAAGGTCGAATCCATCACCTAGCTTGGCCCATCAATCGTCCAGCACAACTTTCTTATTTATCCTTATTGTTAGTTCCTTCTTTTTACTTTGTGTCAACCTTTGTTTCAGTGTGCACTTTACAACTTCAAAAATACTTTTTAAATTATTCCACTCCAGTTTAAATTTTCTTTATCCTTTTCTTTGTAAATCTGACACTTTCTGATGTAATTATAAGAAATACAGCCATAGGTAGATTCTCTTAATTTAAGTGCTGTTGTCCATAAAACCAACTTATGCTTAATCAACAAAACTTTATTCTACCTGTAAGTATCATGATAAAATACATACCTATTCTAAAATGCCTGAAAATTGATATTAAAAATTAATATATAATAAACTATTCAGTTCTGAACTATTCAGTAGTCCTATTTTGGACAGCCATTTGTCTGGGATGGTCTGAGTATTCCTGCACTGGGCCAGGGATTGGACTAGATGACCTCCAAGGTTTTTTCCAACCCTATGATTCTAATGGACTAATGGAAAAAGGGGTGTCTGTTGAATCTAAATGGGACTGTATGCATGCATATTTTATAACTTGATGAAAGGGAATCTACTCATGCTCAGAAGCATATTATGGATGTACAGATTTTTTCCATTGCATGCAACGTACATTAAACTGAAGACTACTAAAACAAGGATTTACTGTACATTTTGTTTTAAAATCACAGTAGCTTTAGTGTTAAATATGAAAATATAAGTAGCACAGAGACAGATAATTCATATGCTAATATTGCACAACCTAGACCTATGCATATTTGCCTTACTGTTGAACTCCTTCTCCATGCAAATAAAGAATCAGTTTGATTACTTATCATATAGTATTTTTATTTCACCTACCACTTAGGGATTTCATTTTCATTTAATGAAAAAATCTGTGCAAGTCTATAAGCATGTATGGGATTTCATTCCTCATGTATTACTTGCTTCAGATTTTCTCTTATGAAATGAGATGTACTTCTGTGTACTGTAGATCCATATCAATTTTTCTAGCTGGAGTGGGTACACCAGTTGTGGCCGTTCCTGGAGCGAGATGCCCAGGCAACAGTTATTCACACCCTCATTCCATCTGGAACTGACTCCTGCAATGCACTTCACACAGGACGACCTTTGAAGACTACTGGTCAGCTGCAGTTGGTGCAGAGGGCAGCAGTGCCTGCTAATGCCTAAGAGCTGCCAGCGCCAATATAACACCGGATCTGCAAGCACTGCATTGACTTCCAACAGGCTACTGAGTACAATTCAAAGTGCTAGTTTTTACCTGCAAATCCTTTTATGACTCAGTACCTAGATACCTTCAGAATCAGCTATAGGTTAAACTGCCTGTTCCAGTTTGCTCATCCTAAAAAAGAATGTTGGGAGTGCCCCCAACACTCCCCAGTGGGAAGGGGAGTAAAAGCAGGTTATGCCCTGCTATTATGGAATAGCGTGCCTTGGAGATCCAGACTGTGCCCTCCCTAACAGTTTTCTAACAGCAATTCTGCTGATAAATGGATAAATAGAATGGAGTATGCATGTATGCATGCAGGTAGTGCAGAGAATGAGAAGTTTGGGGATGATAGAATATTTTTATTGGGTTTTTTTTTCCTTTTGTACATTTTTATCACCTAAGAGATTCCTGCCACAAATTTGCCAGGGGAAGCAGGGAGCTAGAGTCAGAACAGGGGCGGCTTTCACACCACTCTGAGCCTTCTCATGTTTCCCTCAAATTAATTCTGGAGGAAAACCCTCACATTCCTAGGCAGAACAATAGCTGAAATATTAGCTGAGCTCAAAAACAAATAAAGAAAACCCTATTCAAGTCTGTTTTATTTGTCCTCTTTTGTTCCGCTTGCTCCAGTGTGAAAGTTGCTATTTAAATTTCGTTAGTTGTGTTACAAGGGGCTGGTGTCTGTTCCAAAGCATCACCCTGAGAGCTTTTCACTGGAAGGTCTGCATAGTTCAATTCATTTCAAAATGCTCGGCAGAGCCTCCCCCCACCAACTCACACTAGCCGCTCTCTGCTCTCAAATGCAGCAGCACAGAGTGTACGGCCTGCTCTGCTGGTCCAGAAAGCTGTTATGTGCAAACAGAAGCCGCTGTTTGTATTTATCTTCACACGGTCAGGATTCAGTTGTGCAAAGCCAGCCTGCTTTCAATATCTGCGTCTCCATCCTCAGCCTGCCAGAAATGTTTCCCAACTCCTCCTCCTATTCCTCTGAAGAAAAACCATTTTAGCTTCATGATGCCATCTTAAGCATTACCCAGAACTGATTCTACTATGCTAGAACAGGAAAGGAAGAATAAACAATTGTGATGGAGATAACCAGAAATATAAGGGAAGCCAAAAGCATGACTGTTCTGCTGGTTCTCAATTTCTAATTATGCTGTTTTTATTTATGTATTTATTTTTATCCTATCTTTATCATTTTTATAAATAACTCAAGGTGGCAAACATACCTAGTACTCCTTCCTCCTCCTGTTTTCCCCACAACAACAACCCTGTAAAGTGAGTTGGACTGAGAGGGAGGGACTGGCCCAAAGTCACCCAGCCAGCTTTCATGCCTAAGGCAGGACTAGAACTCACCGTCTCCTGGCTTCTAGGACAGCACCTTAACCACTAGACCAAACTGGCTCTCTTGGTTTTGGTTTGGCCACAGGCCATTTTGCTGTTACCAAAGGCTGGTGCTTGACTTGGCAGGCCCTAGGGATAATACACAACAAGTTGATTGACATATTTAAAAAATAATGCTAGAAACACTGCATATTTTTAAAGCAGGGGTGTTTTTTACATGACAAGGTACTGTCTAAATTAAATCACCCACTGTCTATAGGAGCATAACTTCTTTTCTTTATAATTCATGTAGTAACTACAAAAGATTGTTAAATAAGCCCAAAGAACTAACACCAGGCAGATAGGACATGTCATACATGATGTGCAAAAAAGAATTTATTACTGCAGCATAAAGAAATCCACTGTCCCCAGCAATCATCAAATAAAAATTAATTCAGGACTGCCAGTAATTTAGAATGGTAAACTTTGTGTTTAGAGACATCTGCAGACGTTTAGCAGAACAGTCATGACAACTATAATAGTTATTCCTTTCATCTCATTAAAAACAACCCACTTTTATAATATTTTCTGTCCCAATCATAATTTCTAGTTAAACTCTTGAGTTTTTACTCCTGTGCTGACTTTGTGCAATGCTGACTTTGATTATAAATAAGGCTTGTTTTTGTTTTCGTGCTGCTAAAGTTTATTCCCACATTTTGTTAAGCCATATTAAACCGTTTGGTTTTGGCTTAGCCTAATTGTATGATTACTATTTATTCAAAATGCTATGGCTAACCAAACCACAGATTATTACATCCTAGGAAACCCAGGCAGTGTGTGAGACATAAATGGGACTGAGAGGACCAATGATTGCCTCAGTTGATGTGGATTTGTCTTTGCTCTTCCTAGTGATATTTCACCCTTATTTCTGCAACATCCTGGTGTCAGTCTGATTGACTTAAATCATCAGTGGGTTTTTAAAGGAAGCTTACATTGTTCTAGAAAAGCAGCTATGTGGAAACAGTTCTGACAAAGGAAATGAAGTAGCCTTCACTGCCATATCTGCGCTGAATGTCCTTGCCTCCTGAGGAGGAGGGAGGTAGGGAGGGATAGTAGTAATCAGGAGATTTGTCACACCTGATTGCCATGTAACATCTTGGCCCTCTGGAATTCATGTGAACTGTAAAGCATTTCAGAACACTTTATTAGCCTTCTCCCAAGTTTAGTTCATTTTCTTCTGTCTGAAAAAAGATTTTAAAATTTTATTCAGCAAAAGATTATATGTGCTCATGTCTCTGCAAGGAGACCATGACTCTGTGTATAATCAAATCAATCCCATGCCATTAATTTATTTTATTTATTTGTTGATTTTTCATCTTGCCCATCATATCTGTTCTTTTAAAAGAAGTCTGGTTTTTCCATCTGCAGACATAAACTTCCTTTTATCCAGAAGGAACTTGTCCAAAAAGAGAGTGAAACTGAATGAGCAAGATGGCATACTTTTGCTTGGTGAAAGGAAGGCCTAGACCAGCAGTTAATTATTAATGAAAAGGCAGACCTCCAAACTGTCCAAAACAGACAGTTTTGTTTTTCATGAAATTATATTTTGTATGAAGACATTTTTATTATAGTTCATGTTAATGGTGAAATGGGAAGCCTTGCTGTGGGAAGGGGTAGACTGCTACTGGACAAGATTCACAAATGGCTAAATGCTAGCTCCCACATAAAACTATCCATTTTTTTCTGCATAGGCTGAGATTAATGCCCAGGGATCATTCATTAGGACTGATGAGCATACTAGCTTTAAAAAAATGTCAGCCAGAGATAATTTATTGGCACTTAAATAAAAAGTATAATTTTGTACTTAAAGGCTACTGCAGAAACATACATGAAACAAAGCCTAGCTGAAAATGGAATAGCTAGACTTCTTAAAATTTAATAATAGCCAACTGCCATCTTTCTAGGCTGCTTGGGCAAAAGAAAAAACAATTATGTAAGTAACATACCATGAAGTATGCCTTAGAAATTGAATTATAGTTTTGAATGATTTATTACAGTACTGCTTATGTAACAGGCAAAAACCTCTCTTTTGGGTTCTTGTATGATCGGTAGCACAGCAGACAATGAGTGATATCTTCCACGTACTTGCAGCGCGATACACAGAGGCATTCTTCTAGAGGAATATTAAAACACTGTCTTGCTGCAAGAGGAAAGGGCCCTCTATGAAATCTGGCAAGATTATGATCAACTGATGTGTATGATTGAGCATGGAAAATCAGTTTAGATTTTTGCAGAAAGATCACTCACATACCACGTCCCCAAATCCTATCTTAAAAGGTCTGTTGCATTTAAACAAATAGGTGTATCCAAAAAACTGATCTGAGAGTGGCCTTATAGTCTAGCTTGTTTTTTCAAAGATGTAGGTTTCTTAGGGTACTGTAAAAGGTAGATAGTGTAAACAGAATCCAGGCATTCCATATGGTGTGAAGAAGAGCCTCAAAGGTCGCAGCTCTGAACTGAACATCTGTAAAAAATAAATGACTATAATATTCTGACTTCAAACAAATTGTGAAATAATGTACCAGCTTGAGTATAAAATTCTGTATTTCAAAACAGTTGCAGCAAGTATGTTTTATAGCAGGGTTCCTCAACCTTGGCAACTCGAAGCTGTGCGGACTTCAACTCCCAGAATTCCCCAGCCAGCAAAGCTTGAAGGTTGAAGAACCCTGTTTTATAGCATTTGGTTTTTAATCAAGTGTGGCAACAATACGTTACATCATATTCCACTATTTATATTAAGCTTAATTTTTGGCAGTGTCGGCTCCACAGAAGGGCTTAGTGTTAACATATGCCTTTGCTGTTTATGCTCTTTCTCCCAATTTATATGGTGATTATTTAGGAGTAGAGAGAGAGGCAACTGAGTTCCTTGTCATCACTGGAAAAGTGATTCACCCATCTTGTCTTCCCTCCTCCTACAGCTTAAACAAATGATAATTGGCCTTGGCAAAACAAGGGAGAAAAATGATTAGTTGTGTTTATGTTTATGTTTATGTTTACTTTTACTTTTTACTTTTATCCTTCAGAGGATATTGCTTTTTGATGACTGTGCTTGAAATCATGGTCCTCTGAGCAGGATGCAAAAGCTTGTCTTCTGCATGTTATACGTGATGCATGTGAACAATCTTGTTTGTAAATATTTCTGACAAATCTGTTGGCAATCCAAGCATACAGAATCTATTAGCAGATCTTAAGTCAGGATTTTTAGTTAAACAATTCAAAATTCTGTTTTGTTTACCTAATTTGCACACTCTAGACAAATCAGATCAAGTTTATTACAGCCCTAAGGCAAGATACAATCCAGCTCTCTAATAATAATAGTAATATATATACGTATGTATGTATGTATGTATGTATGTATAAACAGAAAAACAATAAGTATAATAGGATCTAAAATTAAGAGTAAAAATACTAAAAACAGATTAAAGTACTATTTTAAGAAATTCTAAACCAGATGGTAGCACAAAACTGGGCAACTTGGGAGGATACATTCTAGACTGTTTTCTCTAATCACATAATCTTATTATATACTTAGAAATAAATCCTATGTTTTTTCCCCAAAAACTACTGTACAGGGTTGCAATTTAAGTCAATTGTTGCTCTTTTAGCTTACACTTTCATCTGGAAGGATTCTGAAACTCCCCTCTGCTAATAAGCATTATTATTAGTATGTCAGTGGAGTGGAATAGAATGTTTCTCAGGAGGCGACTGTGAGTTTATATTTAACAATATAAAATCTAACCACTGCCAATGTTAAGCAAAACACCTTAGCAGGCAGAAATGTAAGTTCCAAGGACTAGTCATTATGAAAATATAAACATTTCTATATTTCACTAAGGAGGAAATGGGCTCAACCATATTTTCAAATATGGGGGAGCAATCATTACTCCTTCATCCTGTGTACGCTAAGACCAGTCTTGAATACAACGAAAATATCCGGGTGTATACGTGTACTGTATCATCCACATGCCATCTAAACTCTGATAGGGTAGCGTCTGTGACTTTCAACTTCTCCTCCTTCCCCCGAACTGTTTTTTGTAGTACCTGGTCAGATGAAAAGATACGAAGATCTTAAAAGTTTGTATATTTCTCTGATCACTGGAGAGCTGGTCTGATTTTTAAAATTGCCCTAAAATTGTTTTTGGATTCTTTTTCCCTACGACCAACAAAACTTACTTTGCTTTTTCTAGGAAATTAAAAACCGATCATGTGAGGATAGGATGTTTTGTATGGGAAAATGGAGAATGTCTTTGCTCTGATGACCTTTATAAATTGGTCACTGCAAGGCTCTCCAGCTGTCTAGATGAGTGGGTGAGTAGGTAGGCAGGGCTGCCTCACTTGTACCCTCCCAGGTGTTAATGAGAATCACAGCAGTACCCCTCCTGCAGCTGCTACAGACTAAAGGAGATAAATTACAACTCTAGATTGTTTACACTTTCAAAGGGCACTCAGAGGGGCTTCCCACAAGGGATCAAAATGCCCTTTCCCACCAAAAGCATATCACGAATAATATGACCCTATTAACCCCCTAAATTCTAGGGCTCTGAGCACTGGAGAAGATGTTACTGGATAGCATCAGAGAGAATTAAAGGGACTTCAACAAATATTTCCCAAAATTCTTAAAAAGTTCAAACTCTTCCTTCCACCAATACTAGATGACATCAGTTGAAAGTTCTGGAAAAGCACTTGTAGAGAGTTGTGACTCATAAAGTACTTTCATTATATAATGCAATCCACTGTTGAATTGTTTGTTGCCAAAATTCTGCACTTCTAACACATGTTACAAACATAATCTGATGCTCCAAGGGAGTGCTGGAGTGACTCCCAACTCCATAGCTTACAAAGTATCCAGAGGCAGAATCAGACTGCCAACTAACATCCTTGATTTTTCTGAAACCTAACACTAAGGACAGTGAAATCGTTCCAAAATGATTTTTTTTCGTATCTTCCCCCTGGAAGCTCAGCCAGTATTTAACATGTATACCTGATGCCCCATATATACAAGGACAAAGCTACATATCTCTCCACATCTTGAACCATGTTGTTAGTGTGAAGCGGAAGTTAATGAGGACATGCACTTCCAGAAAATAAGGGGAAGAAGAAGCAATAATAAAGTACATTTTAACAACTTGCAATCTCCCTGTTTTGACCCCTTGGAAATGTAGTTATGAATGCAGAGCCAGAAGCTCTGTCTGAGAGCTTCTGTAGCCAGAAATCCTGAAGGAAAAAGAAGGAGGAGGCAGGGTTTATCTTCACCTGAGAATGTATGGTGAACTTAATGCCGTTGCTCATTTTCTGCCATATTACAGAGGGTCAACATAATCCATTTGTAAACTTCCCATTTTCCCCTAGTGTTGTTTCCATTTCTTTTCTTGCTAGAGCAAATTTCCATGTGTTTGGAAGGGGACCTATAAAGTGGGCTAAGAATTTTGGTTATAATATATAGATGGACCAATGGGAAAATATGTGGTTAAAAGGGTTGAAATTTACACTGTGTTATGATCTCAAAGAAATTTTTTATAAAATGACATATTGTTGGTTTATGACACCAGAGAAATTATCTAGAATGTATAAAGACACTTCAAATGTATGCTAGAAATGTGAATAACACGAAGGGACATTTTATCATGCTTGGTGGACATGTAAAAAAGCTTTAAAAAATTGGATTCAGATCCATTTGATACAGAGGATTTTAAAGATTAATATTCAATTGAAGCCAGAATTTTTCTTTTTAGAACTAATAGATAAACAGCTAGAAAAAAGCCATGGAAGATGATTATCTGCGCAGAGATGGAAAGACTCAGTATTACCCACTATGGAGGAATGGTTGGTGAAATTGACAGATCTTGCTGAGATGGATAAACTGATTTCTTTGATTAGAGAAAAGACACAATCTACAGTACATTTACTGGTGACTGGAAACCCTAACCCTAACCCATAAGAGGTTTCCAGTCACCAAGAAATGTAGATAGTGTCTTTTCTCTATTCAAAGATGGTTGTAAAAATGAAAAAAAATGAACTTGTGATTTATGGCTTTGATGATTAGATAGGATAGATTATAGAAAGAAGAGTATTATGATGTAACTTTAGAGAGAGAGATTAAAATATAATTGTACTTATAACTGCTGTGAAGAATATCGGAAGCCACTGCTTTGTATCTTTTTTCTTTCTTTTCCATTTATCTTTATTTTTTTTTCTTTGCTTCCACTTTTTATTTATTTATTTATTATTCAAATTTAGCCACCGCCCACCTCCCCCAAAAGAGGGACTCTGGGCGGTTTACAATGAATTTTTTGCTTTCTCCTTGCTTCCTTTTTCTCTTTTCTTCTTTATATTAGTATTAGTTTTTATCTTTTTTTTAAAGACAGACAAACAGACAGATATAGATATATAGATATGCATAGACCTCAACAGTTGGAGAAGTCATTGGTGCTACTCTACCATCTTTAAGAGATGCCTTTCATGTAGCAGTGACTGGTTGAACTTACCTTTGCTTAAGTTCAGCATAACTTTTGTAGTAGTTATTTTTATCATCTGTTTCCTGGATTTATTAAAAAATAATTAAACAGCAAATTTTAAATGTCAGGACGTTACAGCACTATACTGTTACAGTCAGACTTTATATAAAATTATTTTAAAAAATAATCTGAAAATATCTTTTCCATCACCTTCAACTCCATCACTTTACAGAAATGGTAGTGAATGGAAAGTCATTGTTATTAAGCTAACTCTATAAGGTTTTATAACAGTATAGTGTTTTACTCATAGAATACAGCTGTAGACAAAATGTATTATAGCATTACACAGTGTTATATCCAACATACTCCCTTATGGAAAAGCTTATTACCATTTCCCAACTGATTAGAAAGGTTTTTAAAGTATTTAAAAATTACCATTACTATATATATGTTTTGTTTCTGAGGCCTGTGCAGGCCAGAAACCATTGTTGGCCATGGTCAAGCACTTGCTAAAGTTAATAATTCATATGGAGGCATATGCAGTAAACAATTTTTCAGGTATGTCCAGTTGAGAACAGCAATTTTGCCAGAGACCCCTGTGAGTATGAAAATGAGATGTTATCTTATTTTTCAGTGGGAATATCTCCAGCAGCAGACTAAGTAGACTAATTCTCCCATGTTCTTTTATCCCTACCCATGCCAATACTTTGTAGATTTCTTCCCTGAAAAGGAAAACCTTAACAGAACTTCTTGTTTCAGCAACTGAACTGAGAAGTTGAAAGAGAGGGTTTTACTTTTCACACCCCTCACAAAAAGGAAGAATTAAACTTAGGCTTATGTTACAGACTCAGACTTTTGAATTGCATGAGTTCTTTTTAACAAATAATCTTGCCATAGTCAATTACAATCTGGTATCATTGCCTCCATATATTAATGCAATGCACTACTTGAAGAATGAAAGTAATACAAAATATAACACTGTAATTATTGATTGGCAATAGCACATTAGAACATACCGTGCCAGATTTGGGACAAGTATATCATACAGTAAGTTACTGATTCATTTCCAAGTAGTAATTAAAATCCGTTCTAACCATAGAACAAAATTTTCTAAAACAACCACTTGCTTTTCCTAAACCTGCCTAGCCATTAAGATTGTTCTTTGAGAATTTGGTCTATATCCTTTGAAATTAGGTAGGTAGTATTGATTATTATTTCTGATATTTCGTTCTTTGTATTTGTTTTCCAGAAAGGCCTGCCTGGATCATCTTCATTCTCTTTTTTCGAACGAAGTGAAATTGCTTTATAAAAAATGGCCAGGCTTTTTAAAGTTGTTGTTTGCTTTCTTTATGCTGGACCTTTAACAATTGGCATAATTTGTTGTAGTATTTTAAATGTATTGTAAATTGGGGGTGTTGACAACCGACAGGAAGCTCTGGCGTGGGCTGGTCCATGAAGTCATGAAGAGTCGGAAGCGACTAAACGAATAAACAACAACAAATACAGTAGTACACTCTATTCCACCCTCAGACTCAGGTCTGAATAGTGCTTAATAAAAGTTTAGATACAAAACTATGAATTCCCCTAAACATAATTGCTACTTTTAAATGGCATGTTTTTTGTTGCTTAACCCAATCATGGCTTACTTGTCCAATTTTCTGGCTTTGCGCAACCAACTGAACTATGAACTAACCCCATGGATTGTGTTTGCACAGCCCATAAAGCTAAAATGTCATTTAATGTGCAAAAACAGCCCAATAAGTAAGAAATTATTTTTTTTTTCAGGTGAAAGGATCAGGCTTCCTTCCTTCCATACGTGCTTTCTATGCCCTGTGTTTCTAACTATATGAGTCAAATGGTTACCCTTTAAACACACACACACTCAGAAGTATTAAACCTTAAATAACCTTGTATTGTGTGAATTTTCTGGGCCTCCAAATTCTAATGGCTCAGGAAGATGTCCAATATGTTTCTTCTGCTTCATTACCATGGAATGATCTCATAGGATAGAACTAACACAAAAAGTAGTATCAAGGGGCTGGTTTTCTCGCTGTGGTTTTAAATTACAAATGCCTTATGCCTCTGGCTGTGACCGCTGAATTAGTTTTCCTAAACTTGAGCCCAACCACAGATTTGGGAAGTGTTGCAAGCATCTGCCTCAGAAGATACTTCAAGTGTTTTCAGCAGTAAAACGCCCAAGTAGGACATTCTTCATCAGGAGTAGATTAAAATGTCAGAAAACTTGGTGTCTCACTCTGAAAAACAAGTCTTCTTACCCCAGAAGTAATTCCCAATAGATTTTCCAGAGACTAAACTCTTTCAAAGTAATATTTTATTTACATGTGTGTTTGTAGCAAATGTGTATGTCCAAGAGAAAAAAAATATGAAGAAAATTAAAGACTGCATGAGAGACCCAGTAACAGGATGCAGAAAGCCAGTTTGGTGTAGTGGTTAAGGTACAAAGCTAGAAACTGGGAGACTGTGAGTTCTAGTCCTGCCTGAGGCACAAAGCCAGCTGGGGGACCTTGGGCCAGTCACACTCTCTCAGCCCTAGGAAGGAGGCAATGGCAAACCACTTCTGAAAAACCTTGCCAAGAAAACTGCAGAGACTAGTCCAGGCAGTTACTAAGAGTCATCACTGACCTGAAGGCACCAAAAAAAAAGGGCATGTCTGTCCATACATGTTGTTTGGATATTAGTATTATTGTATATTGTCTGTTATTTATATTTGCTTACTACTGAAAATACATAAATGTAATAGGCATATTTTTTTACCATCCTTACAAATCTGAGGTGTAAAGGAAGAATCTCACTGACACACTGCCGACTAAAATGGATTGGACATATCTGCAAAATATGTATCACTGACAGATTTTCCCAGTCTGCTTTGGAGAGTTGGGTGAACTTCTGAAGCAGTTTTGGAGAGATGTGGTGGGTATGAGCCAGTCTGGTGTAGTGGTTAAGGCACCAGGCTAGCAACCAGGAGACCATGACTTCTAGTTGCTAGTTAAAAGTGCAGATGTTAATTCATAGTTCCAAACCCAAATAGTTTGTGTAACATCTTAATAGCCAGAACAACATGAGTATGATGCTGCATAATTTAACTTGTAATACAAATATAAGTTGATAACACAGGGGAGCACAATCCTTTTCAAACTGAAGCCTGCACTAGCTTTGTTAATGGGCCTGAACTGCAAAATGTAAGCAGAAGTAAAAATAAAATTTACTTTTAATAAGATGAAATAGAATTAATATGATTATTCCTCATGTCTTTAAGCACTTCTCCTTCAGATTAATTATTAGCAGAAATTGAGGGTAGCTTGTACCAAGTTTGGTGGGATGGAAGGGAAGGTGTTACCCTTCTACCTTGTAACAGCACACCAAATGATATCTCAGCCGAGCTATCTAGACAGCCAAAGGAATTGTCTTTAGCTATAAGAATTCACCAAACTATGTATGGGTGGGGAGGAAGAAAAGAGAAAAGGAGAGTGGGGAGAGGAAAGATAAGAAACAGAAAGTCAAAATTGCTTTAGATGATGATTAAATAAATTATTAAATAAATAATCAGCAAGAACAACAAGGAATCTGTCTCTCCTTTCTGTCTCTCTGTTTCTTATCTTTCCTTTTCCAACTCCCGTTTTCTCTTTTCTCCCCCTCCAGCAACAACCTTGTGCATTTACAGGTATAAGTTTCCTTTCTCAGAACAACTCCACTCCACTCTGATGAAGTGGACTGGAAAACGTATGTAACAATAAATATCTTTAAGGTGCCACAAGCCACTCCACTGTTCATGCTGCACAAGACCTAACAGAAATAGAAATAATTTCTATTATTTGTAAAGAAAGCAAGAATCTACCATCTTGCAGCTTCCATCTATGAATGTGGACCTGTATTCATTCTCTAAGCACAAATACCTTTGTCAGCTAAAAAAAGCTGTATATGGCCAATATTTTGTTTTGTTATTCTGGGTATTGAGAGCAAGTCAAAATGAATTTAAAAGATAGTAAGTGATTATGATTTAATAAGATAATTGGAATTGTGCAGATGCTACAGATAGCTTGAAAATAAACAGCCCCCACTATCTATTAAACACAAGTTCAGTTGTTACAAATGAACCAAATATCAGGTATAGAGGAAGTCATGCATTTTGTCTTGACGTCACTGGCATAAATGGTAAAGAAATTCATACGTTAACAGCCGGCCTATGGCAATGATCAGACAAAACTACCCTCACGTTGAAGAGTATAAAGGAGGGATAATTTAGAGAAAGAGAATGGCACAGGGAGAAAAAAGTTACCCCACCTCTACTCTCATCACCATTGTCCCAATCCAAGTGATTCCCTGTGCCATCACATCTCCATTTTTAAAAAAACAAGAAAAAAGAAATGATGAGATATTAGATTGTCCCAGTTTGTTTAACATTCATATCAAAATAAACTTCAGGAATATTGGGGCCTACCCAAGACTTTAGAGTGCTTAAGATGAAAAAAGTTCTTCCATGGCAGTAAAAGTTTACTAATTGGCCATCTGCTGCCTTCAAAATTTGTACTTCTCTCCACTTAATGATAGGGTTGGCCTGGAAGCACTTAAAGAAAAAATCTGGAGTTCAACTGGTAGGATGGAACTTTCTACTACGCTGTTTTTCCCTGAGGCCCCCCAAACAGGCACTGCCTATTCATAGTGATCTATTGACATAAGGGAGGAGAAAATTATCTGTGGATTTATTGTTTGTATTTCTGAGGCACCACTGACTTAATGTCCTTTGAGTTTTATAATCATTTCTGGAAAGCAATATCAAAAATGTATCAAAATGCAAATTAAGTCAGTAAAAATAATATGTGCTCAAGATATGAACTTTATACCCTTAGCCTATGTCTAGAGCAAAGTGACAGTAAGCCACACTATTCTGCTCTGCCTCAGTTTAGCTCTTTTCCGGTTTGAACAATATTCTTCTGGAGTAACAGATGAAAACTCAGTGAAGAGCCTGCCCTTAGTTCATCCAGCTCGACTTTCAACATAGTGAAGCCCGTTTTCCCAGTGCCATGAATATTTCAGTATTATTCTTTCTGTCATTTGATGTCATGGCATACCTTCCTGGCAATTATTAATGATGTCAAGGAGATATGCTTCAGACTGTCCTGTCCTCATCTGCAGTTTGTGGTAGCACTATCATGTCTTGATGGCCTTTATCTTTCTACTTGGTCACACAGTGTGGTCTTCATCTCATCCCTGGCCCATAAGTGAAAAAAGCTTAAAATATCATTAAGGGTATCAATATAAAAGTAGCCTTTCCTCCCTTGTGGAGATGTGATGGCACAGGGAATCACTTGGATTGGGACCATGTTTACATCACAGCTTCAAGATATATAAAATCTGTGATGCTTTCTCACATATTACCAGGGAGGCAATGTCAGGTGACCTACAGTGGGTATGATCAGAGATCTGTTTGGGGAGACATGAGCATGTGACAATCCCTCCCTGCTGGGCATAGCCAGCTTCTACTGCAGTAATTTTTCCCCAGCATTTGCCCTCTCTATTACCACTTGGTTTCTTCTTACACACACACACACACACACACACTTTTTAAACCAACTTCTTTGTAGGTTTCCAACAAAATAGAGGAGAGGAGGACACAGCGCCACTGTTTTACTTGGGGAAGAAAAAAGGGTGCATTTATGCAATTCCATATTAACAGTACCCTGAAGATGTAGCAACCCTACTTTGCCTCCTTACAGTTTCCAGAAAATAATGGGGAAAGTTGGACTGGGGTTTTGACACATATGTGCCAGTTAAAAGTGTCAGTTTCAGTCATTCTCCCCATCACAGAAAGATGGCTGTCCAGCAGCTAGTCAATCTGAGATACTCTCTGGGTCTATTTCTGCCCAAATGTCTTCCCATACACTAGTTTACTTCACTTTATTTTAACTTTAAGTAGGACATGGGAGAAGGGGCAGTCAAAGAGAAGCCTAGACAGAGCCCTGAAGTGAGCCCTGTCCTGCTCATAGTACAGTACCCCAGTGTTGAATGTCTTCTTCCCTGGCTGATGAGGTGCTGAAAGGAGAGGGATGCAAATCCAGAAGAGACAACCCTTCTCTGTACTGAATGACATGCCCACAGATCAGGACAAAACCATAGGGCAGAATAGGGGTTAGGACAACAGATTTTGAGTCAGCCCTGTTTTATGCCAGTGCAAAGAGGAGTGTATGGGTCTTTGACTCAGTAATAGGGAAAGGCCCTACGTAGCCCTAAAAAGGGAATATACTTCAACACTATAGTAAGTCTGGATACTACACTTCCTACTAAGATCACTGAATGATACTTTTCCCAAATTCCAGTCATATGCATCACTATTAAACAAGGAGCAGGGCACACTGTCACCTAGGTTTGCTCTTGGCTGTCAATTTATCTGTTCCAAGTGAGAAAACTGAATAGAGAGTGTATATGTTTGTGTATGTGTATATTCCCTTCACACAGCATATAATTAAGCTATGGAATTCACTACCACGAATGAAGCGATTATCACCAACCTGAAAGCTGTAAAAGAAGAATAGACTAATGCATGGAATAAAACTATCCCTGGTTATTTATTTATTAGATTTATATCCTGCCTTTCCCTTAGGAGCTCAAGGCAGTATACACGGCCTTATTCCTCCTATTTGCTTCCATCACCAAAACCCAATGAGGTAGATGAGCTGAGAGACAATGGCTGACCCAAGGTCACCTGCTGACCTTCAGTGGCTGAACTTGAGCCTGGATCTCCTCAACCTTTGTCCAGAACTAGTACTACTGGTGGTCAATATATAGGAAAGAAATTGCTACTATGCTCATGCCCTGCATAGAGACTGGACTAAATGTACCTTTACTTGGATTCATTGCAGCTATTACTGTGACTGAAATATAGAGAAAGAATGGGGGGGAAACCTTCAGGGATGTCTGATATCCTTATGATTGTTTCTAGAATTCAAGAAATCAAAGAAGATTGTGACAAACTGCACACATGGTTAGCATTCTGCCTTGGTTTTGCTGAAAAGGAGGCGGCAGATAAACCTTGTCTTAGGCAGGCTAAGTTGGGATCAAGAGATGAGCTCTTCCAACTGTGAACAACTTCTCATTAGAGACAGATATCCTGAACAGGCTGTCTGTCCTTCCTCATACATCAAAACTATTTTAGCAGAGAAACGGCCTCTTTTGCATTCGAGATCGGCCTCATATGCATTCAATGAATATGTGATGCCCAGATAATACAGAGCCAGGAATAGGAAAAAACAACTCCTATCTAGATTTCAAATCTATTTTCTAGATTTGAAAATTGAAATGATTGAATACAGTAATTCATTGCAAATTATGATTTCCTTCCCTTCTGTGATCCTTGCAATACAAAACAGAGAGAAAAACTGGTATTTGTATAAATATATTAAAAACTATTTTCTAGGTACGCTTGTCACTTTACAAGCAATTACAACTCGAATACTGAAGATTCTCATTAAGGTGTGTGTGCGTGTGTGCATGCGTGTGTACACACACACACACAAAGCATATTTATTAGTTTGACGCATATTTCAGTGATATCCTCTTGACCAAATTGTACTTCTTTAATGACATTCCCAAGTATCCATGCTTATATTGTATGCATTTGCCTAGAAATAAACTTCATGGCTGTAACAGCACTTCAGCAATATCCTTAAGGTTGCAATATTACTTATCCTCAGAAAACACAACATCAGTTCCAGCAGAACTTACTTTCAGGTGGATAATGTATAAGTTGCAACGCTTCAGACACTTACTAGGAAACTCCTAGCACGTCCTTCCAACCAGAATTATTTGGATATTCCACCAACATTTTTATTTACAGTGTGGAAGCAAGTGCTGTTGGAATGTATGACTTTTTTTGAATACAGACTGTAAGATTATGCAGATTGCAGTAAAAGCAACTTCTAAATTCACACAGGTTTGATTATACTGACAGTTGGTGAATAAGTAAATGACCAAGGTTTTTATAAACAGCCAGCAGCTGGGGTGTTTTATTTCCTCCTTCTGGCACTTTTGGGGATTTTAAGGTGAGGTTCACCACAATTTCAAATATTCTGCACTCCCACTACTACCTATTTTCTGGCAGATGGGATAATTCCTTGGTGCTCTCTGAGCTTGGTTGTTCGCTTGCAGACCTTCCATTCATTACCCAACTAGATAAGATCATCAGATGGGCTAATTCCCATATGCTCTGACCCTGAGGCTGCTCTGGGATCTCCTTGAAAGCTCCTACCGTTTCATTCGCAGATCTGTCGCCACTCACTATTCCTGGCGAGCTGTGCACCTCTCTCGTCAGTTGCGTGTCTTTGCCCTTAGCAAAGACCAGGGCCCCCCAAGATAGACGGTGTTTAATTTCCCTGAATCAAACCGCCCGCATCCCAAGCATCATCTGCGGGTACAGTGAGTGCGACACAATCCAGGTTCCCTCAGGAGCAAAGCCACTCCCGTAAATACTACCGCGCGGAGCTGGCTTCCGGCCCCACAATCTCCTCCACTCGGGCTCCGCAAAAGATGGGATTTGAGGCATCGGACGGCGCTTGCCGGCGAGGGGTTTCAGCTCCGCCGCGCCCTCCACTCCAATTCCTTTGGAATAGAAGCTCGCTCGAAGTAAGCTCTGACTACTTCCCCCGCCCGGCCGCTCAGCATCCAGGGCAGCGGGTGGTAAGAAAAGACTGGTCACCTAGTTTTTTTTTTTTGGGGGGGGGGGGTCATCTGTTTGTAGATATGTCTCACTCACTCATTCACTCACTCGCCTTCCCCCTGTTAAATCAGGCCCATTAATAATCTCTCGCTAATTTTAATTATCTTGTGCCCTCTAACCCAGCCAAACTCTTGAGGAAATTTTGCCCACTTGCTTTTTTGGGGAGGACTCAAAGGTCAGCTTTCTCGTCGGTGGTTTCTCTAGGCGGCAAAAATCTGTCAAGAATCCGGGACAGCGAAAAGGCGAACGCCTTAAAATCGGGCCTCTTTATGGGAGGCAGGGTTCTGCCCCGAGGCTGGGGAGTCTCTTCGGGCACGTGCCAAGCGCGTTCCATCTTCTAGTGACGCAGCAACACTAACAGGACACAGAGGGCCCGCTCAGGACTCCCTTGGCAGGGCTTGCTTTGAAGGATCGCGTTCAAAATGATCGGAGACCTGCAGCTCAGTACTAAAGGGACCAGTTACGCAGAACTAGCTGGGCCTTCCTGAAGCCCAAAACGTGAACAGGGAATATAATTCTAAACATAAAATATAATTCTAAACAAGCGAAACGCTCCTCTCCCTAAATCAAAGACCTTGCTGAGACAGGGGTCTCAGCCCCTCGGTACAACCCCGCCATTAACCTTTGCCGAGGCCCTCACCCGAGCCTGTACGCCGGCCGATTTCCCTGAAACTGGCAGCCAAGGTGATCCGTCAATAGAGCGTGTGATGGGTGAGACCTGCGGCCCCAGTCCCTGGCGCAGAAGCCCCGCTCGGGCAGCAAAGGCGGACTGTGCGCAGGGGCTGGGAACCGCCGGGCAGAGAAAGGCGCCCGGGCCGCGTAACTCACCGACGCACTCGTTGGCCTCGCGGGCGGTGGCCCTCTGCCAAGGCCGGTCGTAGTGGAAAGGCTTGCAGCGGTCGCACTCGGGCCCGGCGGTGTTGTGCTTGCAGTCGCAGACCAGGTGGTCGTCGCGGTCGCGGACGCAGCGGGAGGCGTGCCCGTTGCACTTGCAGCGGCCGCCCACCTGGAGGTCAGAGACGGCGTAGTAATAGGAGTCGCGCGCCAGCTCGGAGTCGTCCTCGTTCTCGTCGCCGAAGGTGTGGAGGCGGCTGAAGACCACCTTGATGTCGGTGGCCGTGACCCAGTCCTGCAGGACAGGCGAGTTGTCGAAGTCGTGCGCCGAGGGCCGGCCGTCGAGGGTGCTGAAGGCGATGAGCCCCCCGCTCAGCGGCCGCATGTCGGTGTGCGAGTCGGTGCAGATGGCTTCCTGCTCGTTCTGTTTGGTGATGGTGGCGCGGCTGGGCTTGTTGTACATCTTGCGGCACTGCGTGGAGTAAAACTGGAAGGGCACCCAGGTCTTGCCGCCGTCCATCGACTTGGCGATGGCCATGGACTCCGGGCGCGGCGAGCAGAACTGCAGGCTGACGTAGGTCACTTCGAACTTCTTGCCCAGCGCCAGCACCAGCGTCACGTTGAGCGGGTGCTGCACGAAGCTCTCCGACTGCCAGCAGGTCAGGTTGTGCGGGTTGTTGAGGTCGGTCAGGTAGGAGGCCGGGTGGGCGCGCTTCGGGTCGGCGGCGTCGCACAAGTGGCACGTGCGGCTGCGCTCCTCGCCCTTCTCGGCCAGCACGCAGTAGCGCGACTGGGGGCGGCCGCAGGTGCTCGACACCTTGACCTCCTTGCCGAAGGCGGCGTTGACGAAGTCCGGGATGCAGCGCCGCGGCTGCCCGTTTTCGTCGTAGCAGGGGTCCGGCTGCGGTGCCGTCTGCACGGCGAACATGTTCAAGCCGTAGCCTCCGCGCACCCCCTCGGCCAGGCAGGCCACCGCTGCCAGGGCCACCAGGGCCTCCCAGCCCGCCGGGGACATCCTGCCTGCCTGCCTGCCTGCCTGCCTCCCTGGGCGCTGAGGGAAGGGAGCCTGCGGAGAGAAAGAGAGAGCGCGCGTGAGCCTCCTGAGCGACCGGGCTTTGCGCCTCGCCTCTGAGCTGCCAGGAGAGCCGCGGGCTTGGGTCGCAGACCCCCCGGCTGTCCCAGCGCCCGCTGAGGCGTAAGTGGCGAACTGCTGGGGCTCGTCCGGGCGGAAAAGAGGGGTTAACCCTGCGCGCGGGCGGGAAAGGCGCCTCAGAGGAAGAGCGGCCCGGCGACCCGGGGAGCCGCTTGAGTGACAGGTGCCACAGCCCGCCTCAATTTAAAAGGCTGGGAACATAGTAGGGCCAAGTCACATGGGGCTTTCTCTCTGCTACGTCGGCGCCTGGGTTCACGCCGTGGGCCAAGTAAGCGCCAGTCTGCCTCGCATCCCAGTGGCATTGTGAACCGAGTTGCGCGCCTTGCGAAACCACACTTGAATGGGTTCGCACAACCTACTTAGCCTCAGTCTGTATTCGTGTTTAGGGCACTTGGGAACCAAGCGTCTGAGTTCAGGATAACGAGTTCGAGTCTTCTCACATTTCAGGGCCGTTGCTCTCTGACATAAGGCGATAAATAAACAAACAAATAAATCAAAGCGGAGAGGACCTTTGAGGGACTGCGAAGGGCACCCAGCAGCAATCTTCGCCGTGCTGGAGGTTTAATCTCCCCGGTTCAAGAATGGACCTTCCAACTTGCACCTCCTTTTTGAAGCTAGCTGCTCTTTCAGGAGAATGAGAAAAGTGGGACAACCATTTCGGACCGACCGCAGGAGCGAGACCGACCCGTCTGAGCGCTGAGAGCGCAGCAGTTTGAACCACCCGCTTCCCGGCGACTGGCAGCTTGAGACCCCGCGCTGCTGGCTTTAGGGGAAATATGAGCCCCTCCCCCCTGCGCGGAAATCGGCGCTCTCCCTGGGGCGTCAGGTAAAGCGCACCAATTCCTCGGCTTTTCTCTCGTGCAGTCGGTTTCGAGAGGTCGGGCGTGGATTTCCGAAGGCGAAATCGTGGCTTCGCGGCTGGGTTACAAAGAGTCCCGGTCAGGGAGGTAAACAAGAAGAGCGAATCAAGCGGAGCGACAGGCATTCATCTCGGAGATATCACCTACAGGGACCTTGGGCTTAGCTTAGCTTGTCCGGCCCCCTTAAACCCACTCAATTTTTACGAGGGGGTTATGGGGTCCCTTCTCTTTTACCTTCACTCTCCGAAATGCTTGCCTTTAAAACTGAGCCCACTGTTTCGGTGAGGACCAACTGTTCCCCACGAGAGGAAGAGCACAGCAATGTAGGAAGTTGGGCAACCGAAGATGGGGGTTCTGTTCCCCTACTAACCGAATCACAAATTCGCCAGCCACATTTTAGCCTGGTGGACGTTGGGGGGGGACGGACCCAGAGGTTCATTGTGTTGCACCTCCCCAGGCAGTTGGGTATATTAAGTAAAGCAAGGTTCAGTTAACCATGGACAAGCGAGCCTCGCGATTACTGTCTTAGGTTGGGTTCGCCTATCTCGCTAAGTGAAAATGTGATTTAGGGAGCCCAGGACTTAGCACTATGTGTGAACAAGCGCCTTAAAACTTGTTAGACAAACAGTGCTTAACATCTAATGGCTTAGCGCGCCCGATGGAGGACCCCCACACACACACCTCACCCCGCGATAATGGGAACTTCATTTTCTTAGCGGAGAGCTTGGGACATTGCACTGCAGAAGGGAGAACACGTTTATCTTTCCCCAGAAGCTCTCCTCTGGAGGGTTTCCTTGAGCTTCCCTCCGGTCTCAGCCTGAGCATGCACAGACTTCTGCTAGGAGTTGGTCCCAAGTTGGTGCAAGAAGGCAAAGAATGGCAAGGTTCGACGCCCCTTCACGTTTGTGAAGCGGCGATTTACTGCCACCCAAGAGAGCTGCCGTTCTGACTGTCAACGACGGGAGAAAAGCAAGGGCCGGGGCGGGGGATGAGCTAAATCTCAGCCACCGCGCACGATCAGCTCGGTCCAGCCTCCCAAATCCCTCTAGTCAAACCGGCGCCCGACCAAAGCCCAATTCACACGGAGGGAGCGGGTTTGGTTTCTGCATGAACGTGGGGCTAGGGCAGAGAATCCCCAACGGCTCGAAGAACTCCTTCCCTTGGCCCAGTTGCCGCGGCGAAGATGGCGAACTTTTCGAGACTCGCGGCTTTCCCGCAGGGGAGCCGTTGACAGCGGGACCGCTTGGAGGCCCCGCTTGTTGCTTCTTTGGCCTCAGCCAGAGAAAGAGCCCGCGCGGCGAGAGATGCGCCAGCTAAGTCGGGAAGCGGCGAGGAAAAGGTCCTCCGCCTCTCCTTTGGCAGGAAGCCTCGTCCCACCTCGGGCGGGGCGCCCGACTCGCTCTCTACAGGTAGCGGTCCGGCGGCCTTCGCACCCCGCAGCCCGCCAGGACTCTCGCTCCCTGCGCTGCCCCCGGGAGCTAAGCAGGCGCTCGCCCGCCCTGTTCCGTGGGCTGCTGCCTGCCGGGCACTCCCTCCCCCAGCCTGCCTCTCCGCGAGCTACCTTGGATGCAGCTGGTCGCTTGCTTCCCCCGCGGTGCCGCGGACAGCTGCAGCTCCGGGCGAGCTGGAGACTCTCAGGGGTCTCGGTCGGTGCCCATCGTGCGGTCCCAGCGGGCGGCCAGGCTCCGCGGATGCCGGGAGCGTGTGAAGCGGCAAACTCGGGCCCAGGCTGAGGTCATCCCGGAGGAGTGACACCCCGTGGGCTCGCGCGGGGGAAGAGAAAACGACATCCACTGGCGGGATGGCAGCTTTCGCGACGGACGGGGGCGGGGAGCGGTGTGTGCGGGAGGGGGGAGGGAGCGAGAAGGGGAGGCCCCGGCACTGAAGCACTTGCGGAAGGGAGGAGGGGGAGGAGCTGCGGGGAGGCGGAGTGGCCCAACAGGGTAGGATCAGGCTTGGCCTGGAGACTTCCTCACCAACACCAGTATCAAGTGGAGGGGGTAGAGAAGTTCCCCCCGCAAAAGCTAGGTGAGAAAAGGGGAGGGGTCGATGTCCCCCGTCTTAGCAAAGAAGAAATAAAAGCCACGCCTTTATTTTATAGCAAAAAATCTCCGTCCCGCATCCTACTTAAGCGCTGGTTGAGCAAGCGTTCCCTTCTGACACAGGACCGGAGCATTTCTGGACCGGGTCAGCGGGCGGGCATGCCTGGAGCTGCGGCTCAAGTGGAGAATAGGACCGGCAAGAGGCTGGAATAGGAGGGGAAGGATGGGGAGATCCCTCGAAACTGGGTGCTGCCGAACTACGGTGTTTGCCTGGCACCTGCAAAGGCACCTAGAAGAGGGGCGCGTCCTCTGGTAGATCTTACGTCCCTCAGGGGGCCACACAAATGGAAAAAATCTACGCCCCTCCCTCGCTGTTCACTCACGAGTGTGCACGCAAAGATTCACGTCCCTCCCTTATCGGGGGCTCACACAAACATGCCTCAAATCTCAATTTTTTGTATCGAATCACTCTGCTGCCAAATTTCCACCCCAACCTGAAACACTTAATGAGAGGGTCGGCCAAACGAAACACGCGGTCAGCAGCCTCCATCCTCGAGTTTACCTCCAAGTATATTAAACGTTTGCTGCTTATCACACCCCGAACCGTGAGATTCATGGTTGCCTGCATTATCTGTGCAAGCTAGGTAGAAATCGGAGAACTTTTCCTCCAGCACCATCTTTCTTCCCTCTTTCTATGTTTAAAGCTGGTGTGCATTTAATTCTGTGGAAACAATGCAAAATGGCTCTTCTTCCCTTGGCTCACCTGTGACCTGGCTGACTTCACATTTTCATACGGTCCCTCCTTTTCTTGTTAGTATGACACCCACCTCCCACAATTGAATTTTAGACCCAGGGGGCTGGATTTTTTTTTTTTTTTGCCATAAATGGGGGGTCTGTGTGTGTAACTAATTTCATTCAGAAAATGCCTGAGAGAGAACAGAAGACTGTGTGTGAGGGAGAGAGAGAGGGAGGGAGAGATGGAGAGAGAGAATACTTGCAGTATGAGTTTTGTGCACGTTTGCAATGCCTGGATACAGAAGATGTAGAAAATAGCCTGAGTTTTAAACTTCTGGGAGAAAAGTTGGTTTGAAGGCTGTTCTCCATGGCCAGCGGATATGAGTCTCCTGTGTGGGATCCATGAGCTTTGGTCAAGAAGAAAATCTTGCACTTTTATTCTAAATGGGTGGCATCACAAGAAAAATACATTCTTTATATGCACAGAGGGACTTTTTTATATTGCCACTTCATAGTTTTTTTTAATTGGATGTTACACTGGCCACAGATGAGAGAGGCTATTAAATGGACATGTTAAAAGATCTGACACCTGCAAGAATTCCTTTTTATGCTAAGATGGTAATTTATAGAACACACGAGTGAATGCTATCCCCTGGAGGCTGTTTCCACAAGTTTGCAAATAAGCCCAAGCTCTACACAAAGATTGCCCCAGCCCCTGGCAGTAACATTCAGACCTTTCGTAATACATTTCTCACATTAATTCAAGCCCTTTTTTCAGGCCTAGGTTTAAAAAAAAAAAAATTCAGACCAGCCATTGGCCAGAAGTGAACAGATCCAACCAGCCCCACTGAACTAAACTTGGGATATGGGTGGGAAGCACCTTCTTGGGAGGACACAGGCTCTGGGGTGAGCACACTGCCTCTGAAGATTGGGTTGGGCACCTTCTCTTGCTATCTGGTCAGTAGCCTTCTACAGCAGGCAATTACTCTGCTTGTTCAGTGAGTAGCAAAACTATAGACTGGATTCAGACCTGACCCTAAAAGAGAATAAGTTTTGGTTTTAGTTTAGGGTGTCACTGTAAACAAACCAAGATTTAGTACTAGGTGTGAGTCCACTAATAACATGTGAGAGTTGAGCCAGGGCTTACATTTAAAGCAAACTTAACTACAAGAAGTTAGGATCCCACTGCACTGGTGTTAATTGATCGTCCAGCTCTCTCACTTTCAGCTGATCTAGTCACAGGCACAGAAAATAAACTCCTAGCAGGAGAAAACCCACAACAGAACTCATGAAGGCTTAAGATTTTTACCAGTCCCAGCTTTGGAAAGCCAGAGCCCCTTCAACCAACACTACATACACATAAATAATAAAAAGAAAGTGGAGTGGGGTGAACAGCTAGAATGGGTCAGGAGGTACATCCAGTGATTATTCTGTGCAAATCTCAAAAGGGTGCAGCTATATATACAGTCTGCAGTGTGATGACCACCGGAAGATAACTGGAGTAACAACTTTGGTTGTTCTTGATTGCAACTACCACTTTCCAGACAAATACCAGCTGTAAAGGTAAACATCTCTCACTGATCTGGAGCTGTGCCGTTTTCTGACAAAGGGAAAGGCTCCTGCAAAACTAACTGAATGATCAGCCGATATATTGGGGGCAGGAAGGGGAATGTGAACTGTGTGGGTTTTCTTGCAGCTAGAACATCTAGTAAAGCAGTTCTACTACTTTGCGGGTAACACACACACACATCTCTGAGTTGCACCCAGATGGTTGATGCCAAATAACACCACACTCCAATTTGGACTCTCCGAATTATCTTTAAAGCAAAAAATGCCCAAGTTCCCAGTTGCACCCCATCTCTCCCGCTGCTTCAGCTGGAGATATTCCCCAGCACTAAGTATGAGTTAATTCATGGATTGCAAAAGCAAAGCATTTGAGGAAGATCCAGAGAAAAATGGCATATGTTTAAGTCAAATTAATTCCATGGGAAACATGCACCACAATCCTAAACTGCAGTGTCTCCTTAAACAAAGGTGCATTAATACAGGGAGATTTATTTCTGCACATGCATAGGTAGAACTGGTCTGGGAATTAGTTTCAGTGAGGCTTTAAAGTATGTATTCTGTCATACCCTGCTTTTAAAAAAAAATAACCTTTGCTCCTTGTTCTTAGAATAGTTACTTTATTATAATAATCAGACATGGCTTTCTTGATTTTATAATTCACAAGAAATAGGATTTATTTTATTTAGAGGAAATAAACTGTTTTGTTAAAACATCTTCACTCAGAACTTTTATTTCTTGTTCTGAGGATCATTGAGAACACTCCATCAGCCTTTCCCCACATACCTGTTTCATCCTCATCCAGCTTAAGATGACTGCCTAAAATATTGCAGGATTTTTACTAGTACTTTTCCATTGCTAGTATATTCTAAATTTCAATACATGCTTCACTTCCTGCCAAATAATTTTCTTGAGAAACTGGGATTTTTTTCTGAATATTTTCACAGCTCCAGAGGTTGCAGCTGAGTGTCGCTTTTAACCTTGATTTAAAGGAATGGCACGGACTCAGAACTGACATGCACTACATTGGTTGTCGTTATATTGTTGATGTTCTTATTGTTATGAGTTAAAATAAAAAAGGAGTTTTATTTTTAAAAGGTATTGATATTCCTGTTTATCTACAAAGTTCACACCTAACCAGAATTAAAATCATGTATCATTTTTCTCCGAATGGTTGCAAATTCCATCCCAATCATGTCTGCAGAAGCGTTTTTAATAGAACATTTCCACAACTTCGGCAACCTTGAACAGGAAAGGGCAGATTCTGTGAATATTATTCCTCTAACATACCATATATGGCTTTATTTTATCCAGACTATGGACAACCTATCATGTAATTTGTCAGGTGTTGGTGACTTTATTGTTAACTACTTCCAGCAGTAGCTAATATTTAATTTATAGGTGTGATATCTTGAGGGCTGAATATCTGCTCAGGAATTAACGTGTAAAGGGTCTTTATCATGGCCCCCACCCACCCTCCACTCACGGACCGCACGTTTTAAAATGTTTGTCGAGGCTTTGAACCTGCGCTCAGCAAGCTTCCCGTCCCTTCTCAAGGGCGTTTTTTCAGATTTCTTTAGTCAACGCTTCCAAACGATACTTCCCTTTCTTTTCTCTTCTTCTCTTTAAAATAGGCATTCGTGTCGGTCCGCGACCGGGAAGTTTAGGTGATTTGTTAGTGAACTGCGAATCTGTGAGGTTTAAGAACTCGCAGCTGGATCGCGGGCTCCACCACAGCCTAAGAGAGGAAATCGGGAACGGATTTTTATTCTGCATCAGTGGGCACTCCCTGACTGGTTCCTAGCTTACTCCGTTCTGTTCCTGCCTGGTCGTTTGGATGCCCCCCTAATCGAGTTGCCCCAAGGCTTTCTTAGGAAAGAAACGAGACATTTCCCCCTTTACCATGGGGTTCCCTTTAGCGATAAACTCCTACAATAGGGAGATGATGGGGTTCCCCGAAATAATTTCATTTCCTTAAATGAAATACAAGCATATCTTGTATTTATTTAAGTATGGTTAGGCGATCTTGGCTTATTTGGGAAGATCAGAACTAAATAATGAGAAAGAATGAATCTGGTATATCAGAGAGTAATATATTAATTGTGGCATCACCCTCAGACCTCATTTCTCAGTTGAGGGACCCATAGATAACAGGTTGTCCATTCTGTGAAATCTTTGCTATTATCTGCAAGACCAGAAACAACCCGTCTAGTCAGTCTTGTTTCCATCTACATCATTAGCTCCTTTTCACACCAGGGAGCTGCTGTTTCTCCCCTCCCACCTCAATGCTGGACGACATTCTGCCCTTTCCTTCAAGACTAATATGAAGTTATAAGAGAGAGTAATAAGCCAGGGGCTCTTAAGTTAAAAATTCCCCACTCCTGTTATGAATTCACACAAGCTATTTTCACACAATCAGTTTAAAGCACTATCTTGTATTGGCACAAAACACCACCACCCTAAACTGGTTTATCCCCATCCCAATTCCTGTCCTGCACCTGTTGCAACGCCTTGCCCAGCTTTGCAAGCGCAGCATTTATTATAAGCACACTGATTGAACTGATTCATCACCAGCCAAAGGAAAAACATCCACCCATGGGTCACTGCAACACAAATGGGGTGAATCAGGTGTTCGTCTCTTCTTTCAGGTCCCATTTGCTCATCCTGCAAGTTGTTATCACAATTACCATTACCATTACCATTACCATTACTATTATTATTATTATTATTATTATTATTATTATTATTATTATTATTATTATTATTATTATGTGAAATGATACGAGAACACAGCTCCCAATCATAGACATGTATCTGCATAAAGAAAGAGATTCCAGTACAGACAGATATAACTAGACCCACACAGGGGGACACCAAGGAGAAATAGCCGCAGGGAGGAGGGAAGCAGACGCTTGCTTGATTGTCTTGTACTGTAGGAGAACTGAAGCTCACCACCTATTAAGCAACCACATCTGTTAACTGTATCAAGGGCAAGTAACTGAATCAACAAAAGCCACCTTCAACATCTCTCATTATTTTCAGGATACTGTAGAGATGAGAAAGGGGGCTGTGGCACGACCTCGTAGCCAGTTTAGAACTGCTTAGGTATAGGGTGGTGCAAGGATGCTCTGCTCTGCTGTAGCTTGTTGAGACCTGCAAAAATCTGTTTTCCTCTTCTCTGTGTGGTTGAAAGAATGGAGAGAAGCTAATTTTAAAAAATGGGATGGACGGGAAAGGATCTTAAGATCACGCTCCAAATGAAAGAATAAATAAATAAATGCTGGAAGAGAAGATGCAGGGGCAGATATTGATAGTAAGGAGACAGGTCTGCATCTTCCAACACAGCTCCTGCAATGAGTCACCTGACTCTTCTCCATGACAAAGCACTGTACATTTTATACATCTTAAACCAATATTGGTTTGAACCAATACTGGTTTAAGAAGGAAAAAAATACTTTTATTCAGGTACATGACATGTCAGCTGTCTAAATCATGGGCTGGAGACAAATTGAGGCTACTGTTACGTCACCAAGGAAGAACACTGCGACTTTCAGAATGTTAGGGTGCCACTCAACTGCAAGTGGAGAAAGGACTCAAATACTGCAAGCCTAGTTTTGTAACCCAGGCATGATAATCATTCTGATCCACTTTGCTGAGGTTTCCTTGCCCATTAAGTTGCATCTAAACTGAGTTTAAATTGCATCTAAACTCCCAAATTCTAAACCCTTCTTGCTGAAGTAGGTTACTTTTGCAGTAAAAGACTCCACTGTTGGACTGATGTGTATTGTCAGCTTGGGAGGAATAAACTAGGAGTAAAAGGCTGTACCATAAAAGGAACTTGGTAACTGTTCAAGAAAGGAGCTGTGCCTACATCTTACGATAACAGAAGCAAATCAAGCTGCATCCTGCTAAATATGATTATTATTGTCTATTTATCCAACAGATACCACAATCTTCAGACTGAGTATTTTCTGTTGATTCAGGTTCTAACCAAGAGCTTAGGAATCATGGAAGTTTTATTGTAGCATGTAGGACACTCCAAGCAAGGTGTTTGGAGTCAGTGGCTCAAGGCCCAGAAATTTAAAACACCCAATCTTTAGTATGGTTCCAAGAACTCTAATTAATATTGGTAGTACTATCTGCTAGTATTCCTACATCTATCAACTACATTCTCTTCTCTTCATTGATAGTCATATCTGTTTCAGGTGTCTGTTGGGTCTGTATTTTATGGATCTTGATCACTTCATTTTCTAAGACTTTTTCAGGTGTGGGTTCCCAGGAGCTTTTGTTAACAGTAAAGCCAAACTTTATACATAAATTTCAATGCACAATTTTTGCAACTCTATCTTAGCCTTGTTTATACCCAGTTTGGACAATTTTGCTACCTTCGCAGACAAGGTGACCTACAGTTTCATCTTTATTCTGCTTAACCAACATTTGCTATCATCTGAAATATGTGCAGTTTTGTCTTCAATAATGTTTGCTTGTTTAGCCTGTTCTTATACTGCAACAATCATTCCTTCGGTTTCATTTTTAAGAATTTCAGTTTTCAGCCATTGCCAAGTCAAATTTTGGTCTGATTTTTATTCAATATCATGAGTGTGTAAATCTGTGTATATCTGTGTGCATGTGTATACCCATTGAACATACGAGGCAGCAGTAGTAATCAAAACCCAGACAAGACCAAACAAAATCAATCTATTTATTCCTGCCTTTCAAATGCAAACTGGGAAGCTGAAGCTCTGGCACTGGATTTCAAGAAAGGAGGGAACGGATTTCTTAAGTGTCAGGAGAGGCAGTTAACCTCTCTCTGTTTCAGTGGAACAACGAGAAAGGAATATATCAGGAATGGGAGGCCTATACTTACGTTTCCTTCTGCCTGCTGGCTTACATGCACAGGCAATGGCTTTCCTCTCCTCCACCCCACCCTTTACCACTGAAAGGGTCTGGTTTTCGCATCATCTGGCTAGCCCTTCCTTCTTGGCTGCAGCACTTGGATGAACCAAGCTGACTCCCAGAGAGGTTTGTTTAGGAATGGAACAATGTTTGTCTTGTCCAAACACCATGAATACCCCCAGGCTTCCTCAACAGCTTCTCAGTCCACAGATAGAATGTAACAAACAGTTTGCCATATTTTCACCTTTCAAAGAAGACTGAAAAAGAACCTCCTAAACCTTCTAGCCGTAGTGGGGCACTCCGAGGGGCACTGTGGGACAGCAGTGGGATAAAAAGAGCAGGGTGAGTATGGGAGGAGAGAAATCATACACACTTCAGCTGTCAGACAGGAATGGATAGAAGTGTGGAGCAGATGCCACCCACCAGATGTATTGATGAGATCCTTTTCATAAGTCACTACTTCAGTGATTTCTATCTGGATCATAAATACTTGCATAGAAATAGACACTCTTGAAATCAGTGAGGCCAACTTTTAAGAAATGACATGATTTAAATGTTTATTTTGCTACTGAAAATGATTGGACAGACCTGTACTCTCAATAAGAAGATGAGAATGGAACAAGAGACCATTATGTTGCCTTCCTTGGAAAAATGACCAAATGCTGTACAGATGCAACATGGTTACTAAGTTAACACAGACAATTCCTTCGTTATGCTATGACTGTACCAAAGACCTAAACAGGCTTTCTTGGTCTGTGCATTTGACATATATCTCTTTGCATTCAAGAATTCTAGTACAAATCCAGGCAAACTACATCTGATGTAACTGGCTGTCAATTTTTCTACTGCTGTCACCACATTCAGGTAGGAGTTTATTCCTGCCACCTTGCAGGTCTGCTCCAAGCAGAGTTGTAGCATGGTTGATTTTTTTAAAATAAAACTTTATTGTTTTCAGAATATGACTAAGATACAAAAAAGAGAGTATAGAATAGATAGAAAACCGCTAAAGAAAAAAGAAAAAACTATAAAAGTGTCAATAGGGAGAAGACAGAAGCGGAAAGTGACTTACAACTTTCTCCAATGCAGATGTAGATAGATTTGCCGATCTAATCTCTTACAATTAATTAACCTATCACAACATTATTTCTATTATGTAGCATGGCTGATTGATGTTATTCTATTACCAATTCCCCTAGACTAGATTTCCCCAACTTTATCCTCTCCAGATGTATTGAGATGTAATTCACACAACTCCTTGGTCATTGGCCATTTTGGCTGAGGCATCTTTCAACACTCATGGAGGTAGTGGCTGACATGATGAGGATGAGGATGACGAACAAATTATCAATAAACTGCCTATTTTGATGCTCAGAGCAACTTGACTGCTTCAAGTATTCTTTTTTCCAAGTGCCGATGAGGTCTCTGTTTGCTTAGCTTCAGCAATTCTATAGCTTAGGACATTCCCAGACCACACTGGGCTTTCATCCTAAAACCACAGAACAATAAATTCGAATGTATCCAGAACAGAAGTATAGAGGTAGGCTATTCTTAGTATTTCTGGTAACAAAATATTAGACCCCCAGATAAAATCAAATCATTGTGCCGCATTGCTATGTTTAATGCTGCAACCCTTCTCAAAGTTACTAGGGTGTAAAGTGTTTTGGATGTAGTGGAATTTAAGTTCTGAAATGACACTGAAGGATTGCATATCATGGATGCACCTGGAAAAGCCTACTTCTGTTTAGCACTTCAAGACTGTTTAGCACTTCAGACCTTCTTCAAAGCATCTGCTGTCAAAGGTGAAAGAGCAGATGTGCCAGGACAATGAAGTGTTACATTTCTAGCGTGGCCTTTCCCAACTGGCCACCTCTAGATGTGTCCACACTGGCTGAGGCTTATGGAAGATGGAGTCCAACATATCTAGAGGACATAATTTGGGGAAATGCTATTCTAGTCCTTTTGTTCTTTCAGCAAAGTTGGTTGTGCTAAGTTAAGTGTAAACCACGCTGCCAAGGAAAGTGAAAAATGTATAAGTAACATTTTCCTGTGCTCCTTTAGTATGTTAGTAGGATAGACGATGCTATTCTACAGTTCAGAAGGATTAACTTATTTTTTAGTCTAGCAGTATAAAAATAGAACAAATAAACAAATATTTAAAAACCTATAACTTAAAGAAACAACGTCAAGCAATAATTATATAAGGAAATATCAAATATATCCTTAAAAAAAAAGTTGGGGAGAAAAACTCTAAATTCTCCTACAGATATCATCTTAACCTAGCCCTGCTCAAAAATCAGTTTCTTCAAAAATTGTTTCCTTTGATCAGTAGATTAGCTTGTTTTGGCAATATTTCATGGTAGTTCATGGGAGGAGGCAGGGGTACTTGTGTTATCAGTCACAGCACAACCCACAATGACTCTTTTAGCACCTTTAAATTATGCAGCTTTTTAATAGCAGAATCTTACATAGGCTATAGTCAATTTTATACAATTTTACCTCTACAGCCTTCATAAGGTTTTTTTCCTGATCTTCAAATATTGGGAGGAACAGTTAGAAATAGCCAGTAAGAAGTGAAATACAGATCGCATTTTGATAATGAAATTATTCATCTTCACTAGGGCAAATGCTGCTGGTGGCCATTAGAATAATAAGGAATGTGAAGATGTTTTTAAAGGATTTGACTAATGACTGGGAGATCATCCATATTTAAATGAAACCTCCATGTACAGAGTAAGTAAATAATGGTATGCACAAGGTCTTCATGCTCTCTGGGTTTCTAAAAGTATCTGATCAGCCACTCTAGGCCAGAGAACATTGGACTCTTTCCCCACCATCACAGCCATTTGAGGAGTATGGGAGTTGTGGTCCAACAGATCTACAAGGGGCCCGGCTGCTGAAGGCTGGAGCAGGAGAGCCCTTGGTTTGATGTAGCTTCACATTTATCCTTCAGAAGCTTTTTCATTGCTTCTGAGGATAAACAAGCTACCACAATGTATTCAAAGCTTTCAACAGCTCATCTAAACTGCCATAAAGCTCTAGTTTGGTTTCTGCTTTTTAAGATCTACCAGAACTGAAGCTACTTTAAAAGGAAACTATAATTTCTTTAAAAAAAAGAAAGAAGCATTATGGCTTCCCTTCTATGCATATTTTGTAAGCTTCGTAAAGGATAACAGATCCGACTCCTGAATAAGCAGGTATAGGATTGTGCTGCACCAGCCTTACTGAACCTAGAAGCAGCCAACGTTTAATCTGCTTTTGCCCCTAACACTTCATGGGTAGCATTAAGAAGTTCACATCTTTTACTCTCCAGAAGGAGACTGGTTTACAGGTGCCTGTTTTGCCCTGGATGCCTTAAGGGTGATTTGGACACATGAAACAGCCATTTTGCCTCAAGCAAGCAGTGAAGCTGGATCTGTTGGTCCGCATCCTTTTCACCGTGGCCAGCGGGATGCAGCTTTGGGTGCCTCAGAATTGTCGGTCTTGCTTCGGATTCTGCGCGTTGGGAACGAAAGCGCCTGCCCTCGCGTCCGGACTGGTCCGACCACACAGAGTCCGCGCGTCTTTCAGAGCTAGATGCCCTTTCGAATCAGCTCCGAAGACCCAGAGAAGGCCACCACAATGGACGAGTCCTACTGCCACCTTCCCGCGTCCCCACGGAAAGCGGTTTCATCATCGAGAGAAACGCTTTTTGTGTTATTGGGGGCGCAGCTACGGATTCCTGATGAAACCTGGAATCGTGTTGGAAGTGGTGGATGACTCATGCTCACTGATACGCAACCGATCAATCAGAACCATTACTGTGCCGTACCGCTGTCAATACCGAGTCTTGCTTTCTAATTTAACGAGGTGCCCCTGGCCACTTTTTATAGTGCGACCTTCTACTCTTTGCTCCGAAAGAAATCGCAGCACGTCCAGGGGAGCTTGTGTATTTCCTGGAAAGCGTGAACCAATTAATCTTTACCATCCGTCCATTCGCCACACGTACAAACCTCCCGGCTATCCTCGGATCCACTCGCCAGACTGCCCCTTCCCGCCAAGAGCAAACCTGTTTCCCAACCGAGCCGCCCGAAGCTCCGCCGGAGCAGTTGCCGTGCGCCCCCAGGAAAAGCTGCGCCACAAAGGGCGGGGGTGGGCATTTTCAGAATGGCTTGCGGGGCTTGGTGCGCGCGGCACCGAGCGCGCGCGGGAAAAGAGAGGTTCGCTGGTCCTCGCGCTAGGAAGGGATGGGCCGAAAAGGCGCTCAGAATTTGCCCCTCCAAGGGCTTCCGAGGCGCGCCTTGGCCACCTTTCCCCGCCCCTCCCCAAGCGGCGTCTTTTTTCTCTCTGGAATCGCTCCTACCTCCTTCGCCAGCCAATTTCTCCCGGCTCCTCGCCGGCCTTCCTCGGGACTCCGCCTTCAGGTTTCGCTCTCCAAGGGCTCAAGGACCAAGGAAAAGAAGTCCTGCCCGGTTTCGCCGGATGCAGCCGGTAGTTCCGCTGGACCGAGTGGAGGGGATGGAACGGTCGCCGGCGTGATCGGATCCTCTGATCCCGAAGGGAAACGCGCCAGATTGGACGGCGCCTCTACCTCTCACTTCCTCACGGCAGGGCTCCGATCGGAATAATGTTTTTCAGGGAAGCAGCGGTGTGTTCGCGAAGACACGGAGTTCAGCCTAACGGCGTTTATTTAAGCAAAGAAATAAACACTAGGCCAAGTTAAACACGGTGGCGCCCGTGGACTTTGCCAGGACAGAAGGAAGGATGCGCTTAACTTTGTCTGGATCGCGTCAGGTCAGAGGCTGGCGGGCTGAGCGGATGGGGGCGGGGGATGCGTGGAAACGGCTTTTAATCGCGCCCCTTTAGCTTTTGTCACAGGACTCGCCTATCCCCAACAGGGATGCTTTTCGACTTTGGATGCCTGTATATTTTAAAATAAGGCCATCCAGAGAGGTCGGGTTAACGTTGTATTGCTGGGAGTATCAGTGTTAATATGGGAGTCCAAAAGAGCCTTTTGGACTTGGGCGGCCTTAACGAATCGAATAAAATAGATAGATGCTGGATGGATGGATGGAAGGATGGTAGGTGTATTATAGTGAATTATAAAGAGTGCAGCGAAATTATACAAACGCGTGCGTGCACACACACACACATGTTTCTGGACTATTGCATTATACTGAAGTCTAGATGTGTTGGTCTACAAATCTGATCTCGGCCCCGTTGGCTGTGGATGATGCGAACCGTAGTCTAACATATGTGGGGGGCAGCAAGGAGGGTGAACGGTTGCGCTGCGCTTTACTTTTCCTCCCTCTAAAACAGCTCAGCCTGATTTCAGACCTCTCGGCCAAAGATAGTTGCCTTGCAGCCCTTTTCCGTCTGGAGAGTTGGGGAGAAAAGGAGACCTCAGAATCAAAAAAGAAAACAACAATACCCCCAACCTTACTAACAAAAGTTATATTCTCCGAAAATATTATTTGCAGAAAAGTGGCTCTTGGAGCGCTGGAAGAGGGAAAGAGAGGGAGGAAAGGGGCCCATTCTTGCCCAAAATTGTAAAAAGTCCGTGGCTCGGCGGCGAGGCCGGAGCCCCGGTTCGAAATAATCAGGGGCGATTTATTCCGACGGACTGACAGCTCTTTTGAACCGGGAGCGAAAGGCGTTTTCTGTCTCTCTGAAAGCTTTTCTTCCAGATTGTGTTCAGATTGGGCAGAGAGGATGAATGGCGGCTTTATCCAGATCAGGAGCTTTTCTGAAATGCCAAATTAATTACCAAGGCCTGAATCAAGGCACTGGGACTGGGAGAAAAAGACGCCCGCGGATGGGGGGGGGCGGTGGAGGGAGAGAGGGGGGGGGGGGAGAGAGAGAGAGAAGGAAGGAAGGAGGAAAGAGCAGAAAAGTCTGCAGGGACGGGAAACTTTTTCTCTCGGAGTACTTTGCATTCTCTGCGTCCGGACGTCTAGCTGAAAAGCGACTGGGGGGGTGGGGAGAGCTAGGTAATTCGGCGAATAATCGTTGTCTTTTCTTATCTCTCTCCCACCCCCACCCCCACCCCATAAAGACAGCGAACCAGCTTCAGAAATGTCGGCCGGGAAAGGGAGGCAACGGGTGGCTGCAAAACGGCCTTGCAGAAATGGGGAGCTGGGCTCCGGTACTACCAAGAAAGGGAAGGAGGTCGCGGGGCGGGCCGGGCCTCTGCTGTGTCTGACCTGCTGGACCGGCGGGGCGCCAGGTTTCCCGAGCGCCTTGGCTCCTCGCTGCCTTTCCTCCCCTCCAGCCGCGGCTTGCAGAAGGCAGCGCCAAAAAGTGGCTTCGAGCGGCCCTCACCTTGGGGTACGGCCCTCACCTTCGAGCGGCCCTCGCCTTCACCGGCCTGGCGCAATCTGTGAGCCGTGAAAGGGCGTGGACTGGGGTCCCTTGCTGAAGCTCCGCTTTCCAGATCAGCCCAGCCCAGCCTTGGATGCTTTCCACACAAACCCTCGGCCGAGAGCTCCAGGTGGAAGGCGGCCTCTATCTGACTTGGCCAACAGAGCAAGAATTTCGGGGCGGGTGAGTGTTCGCTGATCCGGACACTCCGGTCGGTCGAAAAGGTGATTTAGGGCCGAGGGAGAGATCCCCGAGGGCAAGAAGGGGGATGCCTGAAAGCTGCGGGAAGCACCCTGGCCCTTGGGACCCGAGCTTAGATCCCCCACGGGACAAGGCTAATCGGGGAAGGGGGCAAGAGCTCTCCCCCTCCCTGCCTGCCCTCGTCCCTTGCACCTCTCCCTGGGTGGTCCGGGCCGGGACTACTTTTCTCTCACCAAGGCAAAACAATTGCCCCCCACCCACCAACCCCTCGTGGAGACGTGACTGGGAACCCGAGGCCGGAGAAGCTGAGCCTTCCCCAGGTGGGTCTTTCTGGGAGAGCGGAAGTGGCCCGAAGAGCAACCAGCTGCTTTGCTCGTGATACCCAAAGCAGCTGCTAAGGGTCCTCCAGTAATGCTTGGCCACAGCTCTGTCTGTCATCCCCAGCCAGCTTGAAGGAATCTGGGGTGGAGGTTTTCTTCCCCCTTTCCAGAGAAGATCCCCCCTGATGTCTCTCCAAGCTGAAGCTCTTTCTGGAAAGGAATAGTCAGCCCTGGCCATGTGTTGAGGACAGTTGGTGGGGGGGGGGGATCAGGGAAGCCTGAGGGAAGACATGAAAAGCCCACCCAAGGGGACCTTTCAAGAGAAGCATGTCAAGGTGGCCAGATGCAAGACCCCAAAGGGCTGGCTGAAGACAAGACAATCGGTTCTTGCACCCACCTGAACTGAACCAGGGTGAAATTATGCCTTGCTGTCAGCAATTTCCTTCCTTGTCTCCAGCTCATGAGTGACACAGGCTGTCCACAGCTATACCAGCATTACAGTTTCCCCCTTCAACTCCACCAGGGCAGCCAAATGTGTACAGTCCATCATGCTTCAGATCACCCATCACTGTTCAGTAGTGGTGTGGCTTTCAACAAGTTAGGGAGAAGAGGACAGCTCCCCATTATTTTACATGGGAAGCAGGAGGGCATCTGTATGCTTAGTCATCAGCCAGGGGACTGAAGCAGGAATGGGATAGAGACCCATCTGATTTCAGGGCTCTGCTGTCTTCTCTAGGCTGATTTCCTTCCCCCCTTCCTCCCTGCATCTGGATATCTCCCATTTAAAATAGCATGAAGAAGCACATGAGAAGATGGCTCCCAATCCCAAACTTATGTCTACAGTACTTTTTTTTAATTAACTGAACAGTGCCTAATAGATTCTAATTCAGAGAGGTATAACTGGGCACACCCAGAAGAAGAGGCAAGTCCTGCCATGACTGTGCAGCTTAGCTGTCCAGTGGGAGAACAGAAGCTCACTGGCTATTGAGCAACCACATCTACTCCACCTTTTAGGAGAAGTAACTAAATCCACAAAAGCCCTGTTCAATCTCTCATTATTTTGGGCATACTGCAAAGAGGAAGAGCATGGCTGTTGTGTTCGCCCTGATGCCATTTTAGATGCCATCGATATGGAGTGGTGCAAATTTGCCTCTTTTTCTTCTCTGAATGAAACAATGCCCAGAGGTATGTGGTGATCTTTCCTCTTCTCATCTGCCTGGTTGGAAGGCAAAACAGAGAGGAAGGAGCTAATGGGCAAACAAGAATTTAGAGAATAAAGCAGTGGCAGAGATGACAAATCCTGGGAGGGCACTGGCAATGGTGGTGCTCAACCCAACCTGGCACCCCCAAGGGACAGGCCTGCTTTCATCTGCAACAGGTCGCTGGACCTCACTTCCATGATAGGAAAGGTGAAAGGTCCCCTGTGCAAGCACTGAGCCATGTCTTACCCTCTGGGGGGACGCCGCTTTCATGCGACTGCCATTGCCATGACAATGGGTGGCAAAGTGCATTTTGCATACCCTGAAGCTGTGCCAAGACAGTATTGGGGTGTGCAAAACGATGGCAGAAGGCTGTTGCGATAGCTGTGGCCACCGTGTGACCACAGGACTCTTTGGCAGGGTGGTCTTAAACTGCTTGTCTTCCCTGCTGAAACTGGCCAGAAATTGGGCCAGCATAAGAAATTGCCATCTGGATTTCAATAGGTTCTTTAAGGACATGTGGGTTCCACTGAGAGACATTTCCCCCCACCTTCTACCTGACACCTTTGAACTTGCCTGTCTCATCGGGTACATCCGCCAGTAGAGCAGGGAAGGAAAAACAGTTTTATTGTTGCTCCTGTCCCTTAGGCTAAAAGGAGAAACTGGCATAACTCTTTCAAAGAAACTTTGTTTAAGAAGGAAAGAAAGAAGGAAAGAAGGAAAGAAGGAAAGAAGGAAAGAAGGAAAGAAGGAAGGAAGGAAGGAAGGAAGGAAGGAAGGAAGGAAGGAAGGAAGGAAGGAGAAAGGAATCTTATATTTATTGTAAACCACCCAGAGCCGCTTTTTGAGTGAGATGAGCGGTGACTACATTTGAAATATAAATAAACCTACTGGTAAACGGGTTTTTAAAAAGTCCAGCATTTCCTTGGCCCACTAGTGTGGGGTGAGAAAAGCATAGTGGTTCACCAGTTCTCTCTGACCAGTTATTGCTTGTTCTGTTGCTACCCCAGTTGCATGTGAACAGGCACCGGTTACTTGGTGCTTCTGAGATAAAGGAATTCACCCAACGCCTGAGACCTGCCTCGCAAAGCAAAGCACGGCGGGTTCAGGCTCTGTGCAATGAGTAAAAGCAGCCTGTATTTTCAGTCCTCCTGATCTGTAATTTATTTCCATTCTCCCTTTCTGCAGGCACCAGTAGTACCCAACTGAGGCTTCTCAAAATATTTGAGACATGCTTAATCTTGATTTATAGGATAGACCACAATCAATTGAATTTACACAACATGCTAAACCAAAACCAAGCATCATGACTTAATGGGTTAAGTGAACCAGGCCTAGATTTGCCACTCTCATCAACATCATGACTGGTGCCCCTCCCACCTCACCTGCGGTGGGAGGGGCACCAGTTCATCTTGGGGGTGGCTAGTGTCATAGATCCCTCCCCAATGGATAAGGTCTTCACTGCTTGGATTTTATATCTATTTTATCTTTATTTATTGGTCTATTTATATTGTAATTTATATGTTTTTAATTACAATGTTATTGTAAACTGCCCAGAGTCCCCTTTTTGGGAGAGATGGTGATAGAAATTTGAAGAATGAATAAATACATGAAATCATCATCATCATCCAGAAGAGCTAGTGGTCTGGGACAATAGGAATCGCCTCCAAGCATATCTAGAGGAGTCAGATATGGGAAAGACTGCTCAGATGGCTCTACCTTTTGCCCCATTTCTTTCAGTCTTCCTGTTGCCTTTCTGCCTTTTTTGTTCTTTTTCTCATCACATTCTGATGGATGAGTGCACTTCCCTGACTTCAGAGCACTCATTCTGGGAGGGACCCCTCCTGGTGTAGCATTGATGAATATTTGACTGAAATAATCTATTTTTATGAAGAAAATAGCAAAACCAATTGACATTAATTTTTGAAATGTCCCCAAACCGAGCAACAATAATTCATTTGGACAAGTTATTTTAACTGGCACATGTGTCAGTTATTTCATTCATGTTAATTAATGTTATTCATTCATGTCAGTTATTTAATTAATGATAATGTTATTTCAGACAGCTGTTCCCTCCCAGTCCAAGCAGAGGGGTAGCAGGGAGTTGCCTTCAGGCTCACAGACTAGAAGAAAACTCCAATACCTCAGAGAAGGGAAGTGGAAGGAAAGAATGGAGGGCAATCAGCTTTGAATGAAGCAATGGGCAGCAGATGTACAGCCAGGAAATGTTCACCCTGCTTACAACCACAGAAATGCAAGGGGAGGCGTCTGTCCATTCAGCTGAAAGATGGCCTCAGCGTATCCTTTCTTGTGCTGCTTCAGGAACTCCAGGACAACTGGCCATTGGAGAGATTGAGTGGGTCACTGTGGTTTTTCACTGGCAAGGCAGCAGTGGAGGAGTGAGCTAGATGCTGTTCCTCATCTGGCTGTGGGACAGACAGACTTCGCTCTTCCTTGGCCTTGATTTTTACTCCAGGAAGCTCTATGTGGGCATGTGTGTAGGAGGAACGGTGGCCCTATCTCCCCAGTTGTTCCCCTTCTGCTCTTCGGTGTCCCAGGACTACCTGGCACACAGCTTGTGATTTTAGAGCTGCAGTTGCCATATTTTGACTGAAAATTTCTGGACAGCTACTAGATGGCAGCAAAGCTTACTCTTTGCCACCGTCTACTGATCTTTTGTGTTTTGCGGCTGAGATAGGATAGAATAAAGAACTTTCGGAGATTTTTCCCCTTTGAAATTCTACATTGCAGTCACCACAAACGATAGCAGAATTAGAAAAGCGCCACTTCTGTTTCCTTTTCTAGTTTTAGATTGCCAGCAAGAGTTCATGCTAAGCCATGGTTTGTATAACCATGGTTTTATTAAATAAAACACAGTGGGCTGAATTCATACAGCATACTATTCATCAAACTTACAAGTCATAAAAAAACCAGTGAAACCAAAACATAGCTTTGCCCTCTAGCTAAGCACCCAGCCATTATGATTTATGAACCATGGTTTATAGCTTAGTGAGTTATGCAAACCTGAATGGTAATCTTTTCTGTGATGGTCAGCCACAGTTAATAAGACAAAAATACATTTTGTCTGCAGTCTGCCTTGATTTTTAAACAGAATTCACAGAAAAAAACAACCATTCTTCAGGGTTTTAAGTTCTGATTTAAAATATTAGAAACAATTTAAATATATTGGGGTATAAAATCTATCTAATCTTAATGGCTAAATTCATATATTTTACTTAACCATTTGATAATGTAAGTGCTTTCAAGTAGTGAGTTGTGTGAACTGAGCACTGTAGTTTATTCAATAAATCACAGATTTGCACAAAATGAGAACCAAATTGATTGTACAGAAATGTACTAGAATATTTAGTGGCATCCATAATAAATTACGATTATGCCAAAATGATATTCTTGTAATGACATCACCACATAAATAATGTGATTATTTTATTAAATTAATTGGTTCTCATGTTGATATCATCACACATTGGCATTATTTGCTCCCTCTGCCCTCTAGGGTCATCCATGAGAATATGAAATTACAGCACAGTGTTCCACTTGGTACATAGATCTATATCTGGGGAGTGGGGGTGGGGAGCAAAGGTTATTGGTCCTGTTTTCACAACCAGCTTAAACCGCTAGCCTAGATAAATCTCTTTATTGGAAGCACAGATTCATAGCAACTTGGAGAAAAATCACTAGTTATATCTTGCAGTATAAAGGAGGACAACATTGTTTTAATAACAGTGGAGAAAGTGTGTAAAATGTGATTTCTACAGACAGGCTGTCACAAGTGGGAGAAGAAAGTACGTTTGCTAAAGAATGGGTGTATATGAATAACATCCACCTGTCAAATGATGGATAACATACTTTCCTATCCAATAGAAGAGAGTATCTGTAGCTCAGGGTTGAACTGTGGAGTCCTTGGTGCTCTCTGAGCTTGGTTGTTGGTTTGCAGATGTTTCATTACCCAACTAGGTAACATCATCAGTGCACTAGTTGGGTAATGAAATGTCTGCAAGCAAAGAAGCAAGCTCAGAGAGCACCAAGGTCTCCATAATTTCCTATTTCTATCTTTTCTTTCATTAAGGAACACTGCTGAAATATTAACTCACACCTTTCATCTTTTGGATCCATTCACCTACCTAATTTTGGCACTTTCTACATGGTCACATAGCAGGCTGGAGCAAAACATAAAGGTAATAGGATACCTATGGTGCCATTATTTAATCTCCCATGTACTGAATTTTACCCAAGATTTCAAATTCAGTGTGCTTAGACCCTTTTAGCCTGAACATTGTGCCTTAGGCTTGGTCAAAGTGTCCAAGTTCAAGGGGTCCAAGAAGATGTGCATTTGGAGACTACAGTATGTAACGTGTCAAATTTGAAATGTTAAATAAAGCATGATACAAGGGGGCAGAATTAAAATGTGCTTTCTCTCTATTTAAGGTTCCTTCTACCCACGATATTGGATAGTTGTAATAGTACTGTAGAACCATTATGGTACATTTTAATTGTTACAATGATAACTACAGATAAAAAAAACCTAGACATCCTGCCAACACCTTCCCATGATGATGCCCTATGTAGTTTTCCCTCCTTATCAGCTTTATTAATTTTCAGTGTTGTGCCAGCATTGCTAATTACCATTAAGTATTTAGAGTAATAGCAAAGAAACAGCTCAATGATGGGCAAATAAAGAGAACCAAATTGCCATATTTATCCTGGCATCAAAACCCATGTGCTCTAATAGTGGTTAGTCCCATTCTTGGCTCCCTTTAATAATTCTTAGTCATCTCCCTTTTATCGAAACCCCTTATTTCCCTCCTGTGTCGTATCTTAATAGAGACTATTCAACCTGATTGCTCTTCCTCCAAAGAGTATCTGGAAGAAGCTTGTTTGTTCATGAAAGTTCAAGGTAATTTGATAGATAGAGCATTTTGAATATTTTGAAGCCCATTCTCTTCTTCCCACACCAGGCCCTTCCTTTTTAAAGGGACTGCTCAAAGTAGGCTTCCACATAAGGAAACATGGTTGCGACCTAAGTCACCTGCAACACGGAAGGAGATCATCTGCAGAGAGTTTGTGTGGTCAAATGACACAGATTGCCCAGAAATGGGAATAGATCTATTTCCTGCTGCCAGTCTTGGGTAAGCAAGGAAAATACCCCTCCCCTCTCAATCTTTTAATGAAAACATCCCCTAACAATACTTGTGTTAGGGGGATAGGGGACTTTGCTGGGTGAGTTTTATTACTTTAAAGAAAATGAAGCTTGTATATCCCGAATTATTTTGGGGGAGATGGGCGGTAACAAAATTTGAATAATAAATAAATAAATAAGTTCCTTTTTAATTTACATTTGAAAATTCTTATTGTAAATTAAAGAGAACTTGCATTTTAATGAGAAAGCCAGAAATCGTCCTAAAAATATTGGATGTGGGCCATTTTTCAGGATGACTGTTGGGGATAAGAGGGAGAATGAGAGAGCTTTGCCTCCCTCTCCCATCCTTTTATACAGTAAGTTCAGACAAAGCAGCCCTGGATTAACCATTAAGCAAAAGAAGCACATGCTTAGGACATCAAAGAAAGGGGGCAGCACAGAGTTTCCCCCCCTTTGCTATCGTACCCTTAACTCTTTCACTGCCACACTTGACTTTAGTCGAATTTCTTTGTAATTGTCCTTATCTGCCATGTTCGACTTTGATTTGCATTGTTAAAAAACATTTTATCTGGCATGGTGAATGACTAAAGTTTAAAAGGCTTTGGATTTAGTGGCCATGGCTGGAAAGCTGACTAATTTTTTCACACAAGTTACACAACATGATCTTCCAAATCAAAACCAATCTCTGTCATTTCTCTTACAATAATTTTATTTTTAAAAGCATTTAAAATGTTATGTATTTTCATTTTTCCTGTTGCACTAGTTATAATTATGTGCTTATATTGCTTATTGCTATTTTTTATTTATTTTATTTTATTTTATTTATTTTCTATCCCGCCTTTATTATTTTTATAAATAACTCAAGGCGGCGAACATACCTAATACTCCTTCCTCCTCCTATTTTTCCCACAACAACAACCCTGTGAGGTGGGTTGGGCTGAGAGAGAGTGACTGGCCCAAGGTCACCCAGCCGGCTTTCAGGCCTAAGGCCAGACTAGAACTCTCAGTCCCCTGGTTTCTAGCCTGTTGCCTTAACCACTAGACCAAACTGGCTCTTTATTTAGTGTTAAATAAATATATTTTTTAAAGTTTATATTTAATACCAGTGTGGGGTCTGGCCTGGAAGAAAACTGAATTTTTAATCTCTTACTTCACTTTCAGCACCTATTGTATTGTAATGTATTGTCAGTTAAGCAATGGAAGGGCTGAAGGGCACCATTGTTGGGCTGTGTTTAGGCATCAGTTGACCTTAATCCAGTCCTGAAACAAGTGGACTGAAAAATTTCAGCCCTGGGCCTTCCAATAATAGTGTTATCGTCGTGGTGATGTTTTCACCCTTCTAATGACATCCTCTGTAGTCCTTTGAAGGTCAGGAGGCTGAATTGAGTACAATTCAATTGCAATTGTACAATTCAATTGCAACTGTTTGAAATGTTTGAATGTTGCAAGTCATCCTCGGAAAACTTTGTTTTGAAGGGTGCTATATGCAGATGATTAGAGAGAGAGAGAGAGAGAGGTAGAGGTAGAGATAGAGAAATGATAGAGATGATAGAGATAAGGGAGATGGAGATATAGAGAGAAGAATGGAAGAAAGAAAAAGAAAGAAAGAAAGAAAGAAAGAAAGAAAGAAAGAAAGAAAGAAAGAAAGAAAGAAAGAAAGAGGGAGGGAGGGAGGGAGGGTGGGTTTTCCCCCAATATACTCTGAAAGAAAAAGAAACTAGGATAGTCTTATTTAAATCAATCTATATTTATTCAAAGGCAAGTCCACTAAATTTAATGGAGATTGCTGCAAGGTAAATGGACACTCAGTTTCAGACTCTTAATGGAATCTTATATGTTCCTACTCAGGAGCAAGCTAAGAAAATTCTGTTAGGCTGACCTGCTGGAAAGCGCTAAGAGCAGGAAGTATGTTCTTAGTATTTTAGCATGCTCTAAACAGAAGTCGAGAGCCAGTTTGGTGTAGTGGTTCACACATCAGTCTAGAAACCAGGAAGCCATGACTTCTAGTACCACCTTAGGCACAAAACCAGCTGGGTAACCTTGGGCCAGTCATACTGTCTTAGTCCTTGGAAGGAGACAATGGCAAACTGCTTCTGAAATCTTGCCAAGAAAACTTCAGGGACTTGTCCAGGCAGTCTCCAAGAATCGGACATGATTGAATGGCCTTTTTTTTTTTAAAGAAGTTAGGGTGCCCAATCTTTTTAATCGGGGGGGGGTGGTGTCCTGAAAAATGTGAATAGTATTTTTATCTTTAATGTTTCACTCACATTTTGCATCAACAGTGGTATGATTGCAGAATCCTTCTCTCCCCTATTCCTTTATTTTCCTGTTCCCAGAACAGTTGTAATCAAACAAAGAAAAATGAAAATCCCATCAGAGCTGTATGAAAGGCCAAGGTAAAGGTAAAGGTTTCCCTTGACGTAAAGTCCAGTCGAGTCCGACTCTAGGGGGCGGTGCTCATCTCCGTTTCTAAGCCTTGGAGCCGGCGTTGTCCATAGGACACTTCCGGGTCATGTGGCCAGCATGACTCACGGGACGCCGTTACCTTCCCGTCGAAGCGGTACCAATTAATCTACTCACATTTGCATGTTTTCGAACTGCTTGGTGTGCAGGAGCTGGGATTAACAATGGGAGCTCACCCCGCCGCGCGGTTTCGAACCGCCGACCTTCCGATCGACAGCTCAGCGGTTTAACCCGCAGCACCACCGTGTCCCTATGAAAGGCCAAAGCAACACTAAAAAAGACACTGGCCATTAGGGCAGTGCCCATTTTTTTTACAAAAATGGCAGGAATGTTTTCAAGCTCATGCAAATGCAGCACCTTTCCATTATTGATTAAAGTACCCTGTGCAAGCTTGAACAAGAAATATCACTGCTTTGAGAGTGCATCCTTGAATTGACAGCATAAGTTGAGTTGACCTTGACTTCTGATGACTTCATTAAGATTACTTGACAATACAGAAATAGTTTGCCATTGTCTTCTTATAATGTTGTCCTTGTCTGCTGAGGGTCTGGATAAAATTGGTTTGCTGGTTTGTTTGCTTAAATAACTTTTTTTTAAAGTACCAGAGGCAATATAGAAAACACAGCACAAAAGAAAAAGAGATTGAGAAGGAAGAGGAAAAGAAACCCCTAGGCAGTAGCTTTCAAAAACAAAATCAATGAAAAAAAACAACCCCATGACAGTTCATCAGGACTTTTCTACAAGGCACATAACGGTAGTTGGTCCCACAGTGGGATTTTTGGGTACCCTGAATGCACAAATGTGTGAACTTGTTATTGTATTTCTATCTTGTCTCCAGTAGGAGCCCAGCAGACTTGTGAATACTACTGATAAATAATGTAAAACTCACAACATTGACAGGGCTTCAGAAAGCTGAGTTAAAAGTTATCCCAAACTGGCTAACTTCTAAGACTCTCTCCCTCTTGTTTAAAAGGATTGAGGGCTATAACACAATTCTCAACAACTTTTGTTTCAAGCCAGCACGGGTTTTGTATGTTCATATTAAGTCTTTCTGAATATCAAGCCAGCAGGGATGGGACTTGTTAGTAGTATATACTACTACAAATAGTAACACATTTGTTAGATGGTTTGGAGTTGTTCCAGTCAGGCTCTAAGTCCCAGTTCACTCTCTACTTTCTTTATCCTAAGGTTATACTCCCATCTAGTGGAGTTTTCTGAGAGAGCAATGTAACCTGTGCTCTAAGTAAATCTCTTTGAGTGATAACGCATAAAAGGTATCAGCTGTGATATGCATAATTTCATTGGTTATTTGTACTCACTGGTCATTTTCTCATATTAACATTAATATAATATTCATATTATACTATACTATACTATACTATACTATACTATACTATACTATACTATACTATATTATATTATATTATATTATATTATATTATATTAATATCATGTATCATATAATACTAGCATATTAATTTTAATATTAATAATGATATTAATGATTATAATATTAATATTCTCATATTGTGCCTCTTTGGCACAATACTAAAAGCTTTCCCTTGTATGCTACCCAGAATTAGTTAGTGACTAGGTTTACACATTCTGGCAAGCCATAGTATGATGTGTTTAATGGTTTAATGTAATGTGTAAATACAGTTATTTCTTGCAGTTCTTGATGATCTGTTAGTATTAAGAATGGGAGATGTTGGCCCTCCAGATATTGCTGAACTTCATCTCCCAGCAGCCCCATCCAGCATAGTTAATGATGAGGAGTGCTGGGTGCTATAGTTCAGGAACATGTGGGTTTCCCCCAGTTATTCACTCCTGCACAGCATTCTCTCTTTGGTATATTCTTGCATTTCCCATAAACAATGCTTTTGCAATCTATAGTAGGTTCATCCATACCAAAACATTATGGGTAAGTGATAGATCAAACTATTCTCATCCTACAGTTAGAAGAACAGTCTGGAAGACAAGGAGAAGACAAGGAGAAAGTGGGTTTGGAGAAAATGGCCAAACAAAGCTTGTGAAAGTTATGTGTGAAAGGGTCTTTCGGAGACAAGTGGAGCAAAGAACACAAATGAAATTAAGAAGTGCAGAGGAGGAAGAAATATATTTGCACCCTGAGAATGAAAAACTGTGCTTGGTTAAATTACTGTTTCTTACCACTCAGGGCTTGAACGGGGCATTTTACAACCTGGATATTGAACTATGAAATAGTTTCACATACACATACACAAAATCCAAGAATTAGTAGCTTGTTTGGTGCATGGGGTGTGAGAGAATGTGGTGGAGGATGGTACAGAGAAATACATGTTCAATGAATAAATAAATTTAAGTAGACAAATTTAAATAAGTAAATATTCAGACATTTATTTGAACTCTGATGGGAAGGAACTAAAGGCATATGGTGATGCAGTGAAAGGGAATTATGACCAGTTCATATTGCATTCTTATTTATGGGAATAGCTTGGAATTGAGTGCACCTTGGTTGCCTGTTCAGACTTTTGGTTTTCATTGTGAAGAACAGTTTCAGACAGACTAAAAGGCCAATGTGCTCATATTAGGAGCATCAATAATTACCAGGGCAGCAGTCAGAGGTGTGAGGTCTTGCACTCTCAAATGCAGAACTAACTGTGCTGGATTGCATTTCCTCTCCACCCCACCACCAAGGCTTTCTGACTGCTTTTGCTTGTGATATGCTCTAGTCTGAAAGAGGACTGAATCTCCAGCACTCTGGACAGCACCTCTGAGGCCATTTCTTGCCTGCTAGACATCCTGGAGACAGTTAACTGCAACATTGATCTGAGCAGCCCCTAATCCAGTGTTTCTCAACCTTGGCCACATTAAGATGTGTGGACTTCAACTCCCAGAATTCCCCAGCCAGCCATGCTGGCTGAAGAATTCTAGAAGTTGAAGTCCACACATCTTAAAGTGGCCAGGGTTGAGAAATACTGCCCTAAGCCATCTTTAATTTGAGCAGGGCATACAGACTTTCTGTCTTCTAGACAATTTACCATTGGCAGAAGTAAGCCCATAATGCAGTTCCCCCCGCACTGAGAGTGAGGATATGATACTCCTTTCCCAAAGGTTTTCAATTGGCAAACAAACTATTAATTGCCCCCCCCTCCCTTTGACCTTCAGGATATTTCTGCTCAGGACCTATGAGCAACAAAAAAATTTCCACTTCTGCTGCATTAAACAATGGTAATATAACATGCCAATAGTATTGATATTTTACAAGCAAGGTGTAAGACAGCTTTGGGGAAGGAAAACCTATCTCTTTTCTCCCATGGCTGTTAATGTGTTTGGAGAATGTTTCTCAAGGAGGGAACACAGAAGGAAAGAGTAAATCTCCCTAACCCTCAGCAAAGGCCAGATAGAAAGTGGCAGGCAGGCACCACATCTATACCTTGACTAGTTTTGTAGATGAGAAAGTTCAGTATGACAAGCTTCTTTTCTTTTTTAATCCATTCAATCATGTCCGATTCTCGGAGACTGCCTGCAGTTTTCTTGGCATGATTTTTCTAAAGTGGTTTGCCATTGCCTCTTTCCTAGGGCTGAGAGAGAGTGACTGGCCCAAAGTCACCCAGCCGGCCTTCATGCCTAAGATGGGACTAGAACTCACACTCTCCCAGATTCTAGCCTGGTGCCTTAACCTTCACACCAGACTGGCTCACTATGACAAGCTCCATCTTCCTAAATTTCCTCTTCTGTAAAAATATCAGAAGTGTTAGAGCCTTGTTCTTATTTGCAGTTGACCATGTTAACTTCTACCTACTATTATCAATTTAATAGTGTTAGATTTGGGAAGCACCTTACCAAACATAGGAATATTGGGGAAAATATTACTCCCATTTTGCCTTCTGCAGAGTTTCCTAATTAAAAATGGAAATTAGGGGGAGTTTGGAAGGGGAAAGAAATCTGTGGATTATTTTTCTCATTCAGAATAGTGAATGAAAAGCTTTTTAAGGCAGGGAGTCTTCACACTGTTTCTCATCCTTTTGTAAGGCTACTGCAGCAAACTTATTTCTCTAGATGTGCTGGATTACAATCCACATCAACTCCAGCCAGTGCATTATCCCCTCAGTGATCCTTCATGTTGACTGAGTGAGGAAGGGATTGAAATTAAGAGGCTGGAAAGAGAGGAGAGACTTAAAGAGAGAAGCAACATATTATGTGAATAATTAATTCCATGGTTTGTATAAGCATAAATGCTGCCTTTGGGATTGTGAATGTGTACTTTTATATGTGTACTTTTATTCCATTGCGTTGGCTCCTGAGAGCATAGATTCATTTCTTGAGCCACCCTTTTCCTTCTGCTATGCATCCATTCTTGTAGGACAGTGTTTTGCTTTGGATTTTGAATGGTGAATCTACAACAACTGCCCCGCCTCCCAAACAAAATAGATCCCACAAACCAAAAGTCTGTCTTTACTTGGTCTAAGAGACCAACTTATGAATTTTAATAAAGTATCTGAGAAGCTGGCTGGGCATTCCAGGCAGAGGCATCTTGACCTTTTGGACTCCTATGCTGTCACCTCTGATCCTATGGATCAGTTCCTATGGATCAGTAGAAGACACCTTTGAGACAATGTCACCTGACGGAGATACAGCTTCCATTTAATCATAGTCTCCTCTTGTCCCAGTAAGAGCCTTCTGGGCCTTAAGGCAGAACAAAAGGGGAAGAAGGTGCACAGAGCTTAATGGATATTAAACCATTCCCTTCCAATGGTGTTACTTATCTTGGGATAAGGAATAAAGACAGTGTTGTGGCTGAAATGGAAAAGTGACTGCCATATCTGACAGCCTTAACCTTCATACTATCATCCAAACCAGGCACTTTAAGTTTCTTCCACCATGCCTATCCAGTCAGCTGTAGGCACTACCATAGGAGGAGGAAGGAGTATTAGGTATGTTCGCCACCTTGAGTTGTTTATAGAAACAATAAAGGCGGGATAGAAAATAAATAAATAAATAAATAAATAAATAAATAAATAGTCCACCTGTTATACTGTGCAAAGTTATGGCTTGTTTAGGCATGGTTCATTGAACACTAACTTCAAGTTATTGAATACTAAACTCAGTATGGATTAATATGATGTACCCACCTTGTCAATATTTCTGTGCATAAATTATCCAGGTACCTAACTTCAGACGAGAAGACAAAAATGAAATAGCCAAAAGGAAACCAAGCAAAGCAAGCAAGCAAAAGAGTAGAGACACTTTTAGATGTTCTCTGTGAATATCCAACAAATCACTTCTGCGCTCCTTGAGAATTGTGTTGTGTTCTTAAGGACCAGCAGATGGCAGCCTTCACAATGCGGCCTCCACTTCAGCCTCTGCTCCAACAAATCCCCATGCATGTTTTAGTAGAATAATAAAACCAGAGAAAACCTAAATACCCTCTGCCAGTATTCCACCAGGTATTTCACAATTACTACAGAAATGAGGAATATGCATCAGCTGCCGGTGGAACATCCCAGAGAAAGGCTTAGATGTTTTCTGTCCACCTGTACGCTCTATAATAAACTCCAAGCATGGATTGAAACTGAAGATCATATTCAAGGAGATAAGAAGTAACTAGTTTAGCTAGGCTGGATTAATTGATTTTTTTAAAAAATTCTGGATGGCTTCATTGGCTTCACATTACTATATCAGAGACCAAGGCAGTTGTGATCATCAGGAAAAATATAGTGGACATTGCAACTTATTCATAAATGCCAAAAAAAAAAAAAACAACCCTAGAGGTAGTAGATGAATTTCTATACATTGGTAGAATGTTTCCTAAAGATGGGAAAATGGATAGAGATATTTAATATGTGCAAATGCTGCGAAGCTGCTAGAAAGGCAGTGGGTAGCATGTGGTCTGTTGTGAGGAATGAATGTTTGTTGAAAGGAGCAGAAACAGCTCTGTATAAGAGCAGCATACTTCTGCCCACTTGTTCCTTGGAATTTGGGCATGTCAAGAGAAACATACAAGAAAGTTGAATGCAATGGGAATGTCGTATTTAAAAAATACGTTTGGTAAAACGAACACTAAGGTCAAGAATTCACTGGGCCTGAATTACTATGGATAGAATACGGAAGTAAGTGACCAGTATGAAAAAAGTTGAGATGGGTTGGTCACAAAGAGAGAATGAATGAAGATCAGACTGCAGAGCAAATATATGAAGGAAGAATGAACGGGCTGAGAGGAAGACTAGAATAACGGTAGTTGGATAGAGCTGATGATATCTTCAGAGAGAGGGGAGAAGTCTAAAAACCAAAAGGCAACATATGCAGTTGTGGATGGATATGGTAGAAACGAGGATGGTTTGCAAAACAGAAAGCTATGGAGAGAGGTATAATGAAAGGTGTTGGAGTAACCTGGTTTTAGCTGGTCTCCTTTTCTTTTTCTTATAACATAACTTTAATTTCTTTGTCTTATTGTTTCTTAATTCTTTTTTGTGCTCTGAGGAATGTTGTTTAAACCAAAAGGGAATACAATGGATTGATGGGTGGATTTATTGATTTAATAAGGGATTTATTAAAACCTTTCCATATATAAGACAGCACAGCTGCATAGCTCCCTCCTGTGTTTTTGGACTGGAACGAAAAAGTTTGAGCGTTGTGTTTTGGGCTTGAGGAAGGAAGATCCAAAGCACCTTCCTTTGTATACTTCCTAGAGGTGAGCTGAAGAGAGACGTCCTTATCAAAAGGGTTAAAAAAACTCTAAATGGACAAACTAAGGAGTGTTAGGAAGTTTGGCCTGACTGGCAGCAGTCCATCATAAGTACATTTTATTCAAGAATCCTTCAAAAAGAAGTTTGTCAGTTAAGTATTTCATTATTCCCTCTCCCGGTTTGTAATGCTTACCACTGACCATACTGGCCAGGGCTGATGGGAGTTCCAAACATCTGGAAGGATCAGATATAATTAAGGCTGAGGAACATGTGCCTCACCAGATGCTGAATAATTCCCAGCAGGGATGGCTAATGATGAAGACTCATGGGGACCGTCATTCACCAGCATTTGGAAGGTCACAGGCAAAAGAAAACAGTAAAACAGTAAAGGAAACTGAGGGGCCTGTGACTGCAGAGCACATCCATCCACTTGATAACCTCCAGATGTTTGAGACTCCACCCTAGAATTTCCAGCCAGCCTTGCCACAGCTGCTTCAGAATTTGCTAGGGTAATAGCTAATACTTGTTCTAAACAGGGAAGTACTTTAAAAAAATACGGAAATATTGAAAGGGAAATGTTTTTCCTATTTCTTCTTCCTTCCTATAGAAAAAAAAGCAAATAAGGGAACATTTAGAAGAAGAAGAAATATGCAAACAATTTCCTTATTTAGAATGAGCAGTGGAAATGCTTTTTAAGGTAAAGTTTTAAAATATTTGTGCCGGGGTTAATTTGTGTCTTAAGAATGGCTTCTAAGACTACTGCTACAGTAGTCTTGCCTGTCCTGCCCACATCATTTCCAGCCAGTGTGATATTCCTCATAAGCGTTCAATTCTTCTGTTACCTCTTGCAGTTTATCAGGGCACCATTATCCCCCAAGAGCCCCAATCTTTCCCCTTGGTTGCACAACGTTTGCTTTATCTCATCCCCAGCCCATGACTGACAGCCTTAAGAGACCACAAGGGCCTTTCCCCACTTGCATTTAATCACAATATAAGCATGTCCGCATGACACTGCCATCATTTCATTTCCATCCAATGACCGAAACAGGCTTTCATCATCCTTAGCTGTAGGGGGAAACTGGTATTTTCCCCATTAAGCCGAGAGCAATGGCAGTCACAAGGAAAGTAGATTGATTATTGTTACCACATGTTAAGTTGCATGAGTGGGTTCTAAGCTGGCCTCTGGCCATTTCAGGCTAATATTGGTACATCCTCTCCTCTCCAGTCCCTGACTAGCCTCTTTTGCACTATTCTACTATTGCCTCCATAGAGAGCTAAAGAGCAAGATTGTGTTAGTGGTCCTTTGGATTTGCACAATAGAAGTAGAGCGTTCTACTTACTAAACTTGGGGTATGATTATATGAGGGGTGCAGGAAGGAGTTCTGTACCCAGATCTACTAAATGTACCAGTATAAAAGTAATCTTTTTCCCCATAAACTAACACTATCCCACCACAGCTTCATGGGATGTAGAATCTGCAGTGCTTTGTCACATATTACTATAGAGTCAGGTCAGGGTTCCTGTTGTGGTGCAATCAGAAGTTAAGTTTTGGGAGTACTTGCAGGCCCCTCCTCTCTGGTCACTAGTCATCCTCCATGTCAACCATTTCTGTTCTAGGGTTTGCTTCTCCAATAATGCTCGGTTTCCTGAATTCATTTCATGCCACCCCTCTCTTACCTCTGTTGTCTCACACACACATTTTTGAAAACAGCTGCTCTTCAAGCTTCCAACAAGGTAGAAGAGAGGAGACCAAGCCTCCACTATTTGGGGGGTGGGGGGGAGAGAAGAGGGGGCATAGTTACCTAATTATGTGTTAATGGTATTTTGAAATGATGTCAGTGGGGCTCCTTCACTTTTGACTCAGTGGCCCTGCTTTTGGACTCATATAGATGGAAGGGTCTATTAATCCCTTTGAACCCCCTCATCAGTGCAGGAATACACACTAAATAATCCCAGGCAAGTGGCCTTCATTTGAATACATCTAATGAAATCAGGGGCCATCACCTCTCTGGGTTGCTGGTCCAGTTGACAAACCGTTCTTTTCCTCATTGCAATGTCCAGAAAATAATGACAGGTGTTGAGCTGGGCTTTAGTTACTTATATGCCAGTTTCCCCAGATTTGTCACTTTCAGTAAGTTCCCCATCCCTTGAAGTAAGAGAGGCATTTGCTCAGAAGCCAGTCAGTTTAATTATTATGCTCTGCAGGACCCTCTAGTCATGAAAAATCACCTGTTCCCTTCCCCGCTGGGGTATTTTGTAACTTAGTATCTTCCCATATGTCTATTTTAAATGTACCCAATATCTTAATTTGGGAAGTTCCCAAAGGAAAAATGGGAAGAGGGACAGACAAACCAGCCTATAGAAACCCAGCTGATCAAACTGAGTCCTGAAATCAGACCACACCTATTCATGCTGCTGTATATTGATCGGTGAATGTTTTCCCCACGGGTTGCAGATGTGCTTAAAAGTGTGGCAGCAACAGTTTTAAAGAAAACTAGTCTCCTTACCTATAACAAGTGGCACACTCATAAATCAGGACAACAAGCCACTTTGCTTGGGGTGGGAGGGGCACTGGTTCATCTTGGGGGTGGCTAGTATCATAGATCTCTCCCCAACAAATAAGAAGATCTGCGCCGCTTGGATTTTATATTTTATGTATATTTTATATCTTTTCATTTATATTCTTCTATTTATATTGTAATTTATATGTTTTAACTTTGATCTTATTGTAAACTGCCCAGAGTCCCCATTTCAGGAGAGATGGGCGGTGATAGAAATTTGAAAAATGAATAAAAAATAAACAAACAAACAAACAACCATCAGCAGTGGCTTGGACAGATGCAACCAAAACAGGATAGGAACTAGCAACAGGGACTACAAATTTTAAGTCAGTGCCGTGCAGGAGAAACTCAAGAATGAGTGGATAACCCAATAATGGGGGAAAGATCAAGTGGCACAGAATGTTATCTAGCAAAAATGGCAGGGGAATGACAGGTAAGAAATGGATTGACATTAAATAAAAAGAGGGGCAAGATAAAAAAAAAAAAGCTGGAGAAAAGAGCATCCTGTTGTACAGAGATAATTCCTTGCTGCACATGAAGAGCCATTTTAAAATGTCCTCTGAGGTGGAAGTCGGATTAGTGCCCTTAGCTGTCTGCTGGGAAATAAAACTACTCGCATCCTTTGCTGTGATTAGAAAGTGAAAAGAAGACCTCCACTTGGAAGACAGCAAGAAAGAGGGAAAGTGCATGGCATCTGCTGGCTGCTTGTGTGCCTGCTTGCCTGCTTTGCTATCTGTGCAAAATCAGGCCTTTGATGCTGTGCCCCTGGAAGAGATCAGTTGCTCAGGATTGAATCAGCATCCTGGGCTTGGAACTTAAAAATTCCCGCTGTCCTTTGGGAATCCTTGCGGAAGGCTTTGGACTGGGAACATCCCACCTTTATTTTAGATGTAGATGTGAGTTCTTGGAAAGGATGTGGTGGGGATGGGGAGAAGGCTGGTCTGTTATGGCCTGTTGTTAAGAGTTGCATCAAGAAAATAGAAGAGAATAGAGCACAGAAAAGAGCCTGGGAGGAATCAATGAAGCAATTACCAGCAGGAAGAGCTATTATGGGAAACTGGCCTCTGCAGTTAAAGGGTAGCAGGGCAGTGGCTGGCCTCCCTTCTTTCAAGTTGCAGCCTAACCAAGGAAGTAAAGGTGGCAAGGATCATTGGCCCATCAAGCCTGGAAGTCCTGCCCTTTAACGCCAGATCAATCAGTGCTGATACCCAGGATGAAAGCACTGACAGTGTGTGTCACTGAGTCTTGGTTGACAGAAGAAAGAGGAACTCACCTCTCCCAGATTAATTTACCAGCCACCCTGTGGTACAGCAGGTTAGGACTGGAGGTTGTGTGGCCATGATCTAAAGAAATTCCATTCATTGACCACATGCTCCACATGCTAGTTCACCAATTCTGAGTGTAGGCTGCTGTGTTTCAGGGGTTGGGACAGTGTAAAGACACCTTTAGAATATCATCCAGAGACCCTCTTCCCGAGCTACTTGGGGTGACCTCAGGAATGGCATTTTATTAGCCTTGATTGCCCTCTCAGGAGCAATTCAGTGTTGCAGAAGTAAGGAGCACACCACCAGAAGAAATTGCCAGCTCTTTATTCAATGATCTTTGGCTGCCAGCTTTACAAGAAAGAGGGACCCTGAACAATGGAAAAGCAAAGGGTTTTTTTTAACAGAAATTGGGGGTTCCAAGGTTGGAAATCCCAGGGATCTGATTGGCTGGCCAGTTTGGGGAAGCCAGGCAGGTCCTTGTCAGTGTACTGGGATTAGTTCTATTATTAGGCGAAATGGACCTTTCTGGAGGGCAGCAGAGCTGGGAAGTTCATTGTTACAGGAGATGGAACGTTGAGGTCATCAGGATGGAACAGTTGCAATTTCCTTGTAAGGGCTGCATGTGAACTGGTGAGGAGGCTTCTATTCTTTGATTTGATGGGATTGCAGAGGGCTTTGTCTGGGACAGGGAGGGTCAAAGAGATTCACCCATGTCATGTCTAAAAGACAAGGAGGAAAAGAGGGTGCAGCCTCCATCTTCCTTGTTAGATTTATTTTCTCCAGTACATTCAGGACTTCATGTCCTCCACAATTACCATGGACCTGTCCCACTTATATCTTTGCCCCATGCATGGAGCAAGGCACAGGCTGGATTTGGGTTTTCATTTGGATGGAGGTAGAAGAACTTTCTAAAACCGCTGAGCTGCTGAGCTTGCCAATTGGAAGGTCGGCGGTTCAAATCCGCGTGACGGGGTGAGCTCCCATTGCTAGTCCCAGCTCCTGCCAACCTAGCAGTTCGAAAACATGCAAATGTGAGTAGATTAATAGGTACTGCTTCGGTGGGCAGGTAACGGCGTTCCGTTTAGTCATGCCAGCCACACGACTACGGAAGTGTCTATGGACAAACGCCGGCTCTTCGGCTTTGAAACGGAGATAAACACTGCCCCCTAGAGTCGGACACGACTGGACTTAATGTCAAGGGAAACCTTTACCCTTTACCTAGAAGAACTTTCTATCACCTCATTGCTGTTACAGATCATCCTTTGGTCAGTTATGGACTGATGGTTGGTACAAACCTCTGCAGAGCTGGAGGACAATTAAAATAATTTAACTCAGGCAACTGATAGAGCTGGACAGTTTCCTGAATGTGTTTGGGAAATTTCCCATATTGTTTGGTGGTAATACCCTCACTGAATGCTATCACTAAACTGTGGATTATGGAGATTGTCTGTACAGTTAACACCATTACACCTATGAATTATCTTCCTACTCATGGAACTAAATCAGTTTCCCCCTCTTTATCAGGGAGCTGAGAGCGAAGAAGTAAATAGGATGTCAGCTGGACTACAAGTGGAGGAACTCTCAGGATGCATCAGATCACCTATGGAATAAAGGTGAAGACCTACCGAAATTTCTGTTTGTGGCACTGGAGACAACTGAGAGGGCTTACGTCTCAGCCTCCATTGGATCCATATGAAACAGACCAGCACTGCTCTTCCATAATATGTTGTAGATATGGAGCCCAAACAGTTGGTATTCTCTATGAAAAATTGGCATTATTCTTGGCAGACTACGTTGATTGAGTCTGTTTCAGTATGGACCTCAGTGTTGGGGCAGATCATAGGGATGTAAACCTATGCATGGGACAATTGCTTGCTCTGTGATTTTGGATTTTTTTCAGCTGGTAGATGTGGACAGGATATGTGGCATGATGAGAACAACAACCTGATTACTCAACCCTTGTCCCTCCTGGTTGAAGAAATTAACCAATACAGGACTGCCCCAATGGTTGAGTGCCTCCCCCTTACAAGAGGGATGTGCCTAAAGCCAGCAGTAATAAGATCTTTATTGAAGAAAACTTCCCTTGAACTAAGAACCTGCACAATTATGGGTCAGTCTTAAATGTTATATTTCTGGGAAAGGTTATTCAGATGCATCTGAATTATACTGATTTTGGGGGGGGATCTATTTCAGCTGGGCTTTTGATGAGGATATAGTACTGAAACTTGCTTTGATTGCCTTAGTAGATGACCTATGCTAGATGGAATGCAATAGTGTTAGTTTTCTGGACTTCTGGACAATTGTTGATAACATCTTCAGTGGTGACCTTCTGAACTGCCTGCAGGGATTAGACCTTATGAATACTATTTTACAGTAGTTTCAATCCTTCCTATGGGATATGTCCAGAAAGTGGTGCTTGGAACTACAGGTAGTCCTCGATTAACAACCATTTGTTTAGTGACAGTTCAGACTTATGACGGTGCTGAAAAAAAAAAGGACTTACAACTGATCCTCAAATTTATCACCGTCGCAGTGTCCCCATGGTCATGTGATCATGGTTTGGGTGCTTGGCAACCAGTTCACATTTATGACCATTGCAGCATCCTGTGGTCATGTGATCACCAAGCAAAATCAATGGGAACCGCGTGAGTCACTTAAGAACCACATGGTTTGCTTAATACCTGCAGTGATTCTCTTAACAGCTGCTGCAAAAAGGTTGTAAAATCAGGTCAGATTCACTTAATGACCACTTTGCTTAGCAACTGAAATTCTGGTCCCAATTGTGGTCATTAAGTGAAGACTACCTGTATTGTGTCAACTGATCTACAGTGATCTATAACATTCCACCCTGTTCCTCTTGTTGTTCAATATAATGCAACTGCTGGAGAGGTTATCTGGAGTTTGGGAGTGAATTGTCATCAATATGCTGATGACACCCAGGTCTTCTGTCTTCTTTATCATGCCATTCTAAGGAAGAAATGAATACCCTAAAGCCCTGCCAAGTTTGGTAATAATGGGAAAAAATAAACAGAATTTAAATCCAGACGAAGTGCAGCAGTTGATAAATAAGGAAGGAGATTCTGGAATGGAGGTTCAACTTTTTTTTTAAACGAGTCTCCATTCCTTCTGGAAAAAACAAGTTCACAGTGTAAAAACACTCTCCTGTATTCATAGGCAGCGATTATGGCAAGGAGTGCCTATGCAAAGTTACATCTGGTGTACCAGCTGTGCCCCTCCCTGTACCAGATGGATTTGAAGACAGTTATCCACAGCTTGGTTACATCTAATGCAATGCTTTCTAGGTGGGGCTACTGTTGAAAGATGTCCAGAAGGTGCAGTTGCAGCAAAATGTGGCAGCTACGCTGCTCACTGATGGAAGTTACAAAGGTCGTACAATGCCTGTCCTGAAAAATCTGTATTGTATTGTTTATAGGGCACAATTTTCAAAGTGCTGGTATTGATCTTTAAAGCTCTAAATTGTTTAGGCATGACTATCTAAGGCAGTGTTTCTCAACCTTGGCAAGTTTAAGATGGGTGGACTTCAACTTCCAGGATTCCCCAGCTGGCAAGGCTAGCTAGGGAATTCTGGGAGTTGAAGTCCACCCATCTTAAACTTGCTAAGGTTGAGAAACACTGATCTAAGGGATCACTTTTTCCATTACAAACCAATCTGTTTTTTAAGATACAGGAGAGGCCCCTTTGAAGATGCCTCCACAGTTAGAGGCTTATCACTCTGGTATGCTTGAAATGGCCTTCTCTTGCCTATGGAACACACTCCCTCAGGAATAGCATTTGGCTCTAACTCTTACCATGATTAAGAAATCTGTGAAGGAGTAAAATTTTAATGCCAGGTTCTTATTTGTTAGATAATTTTAGTATTTGTCATATGGTTAATTTTATACGTATTTTTAAATGTTTAATATTTTGTTTTCATTTGTAAATGTTGTAATCTTCCTTGAGACCTCACTAGAGTGGGGGGAGTTCCCCATTGGAGGAGAGGGGCAGTAATATAAATCTAATAAATAAATCTAATCCAATCAATCGATCAATCAATCAGGGATGTGCTAAGCTTGGGAGGTAGTATAAGGTAAAGGTAAAGGTTTCCCTTGACATTAAGTCCAGTTGTGTCTGACTCTAGGGGGCGGCGCTCATCTCCGTTTCAAAGCCTAAGAGCCGGCGTTTGTCCGTAGACACTTCCATGGTCATGTGGCCGGCATGACTAAACGGAACGGAGGTAGTATAGGTCTGTGCATTTTACCTGTCAATGCCTCCTTAAAGAAGCTGCATCTTTTCCTGGACTCAGCCGTAGCTCTGTGATCCCAGAAGATTTTATTTATTTATTTATTTATATTTCAAATTTCTGTCACCGCTCATCTCCCCCAAAGGGGGACTCTTAGTTAAGGAAGCATTGACAGCATGCCCTCCTGGACCCCCTGTGAAGCCCCTTTGCAGCTTTAGCTTTAGCACATTCTTCAATCAATAAAGTAGATTCTGTTTACAATCATAGAACATACTTCTTCACGTTTAACTAAATTTTGGGTTACTGTACTAATTTTCTATGTTCAAGGGACACACTGAGCCGTAAACTGGCAACATGGCATAGTTTTTCACAACATGCTAGCTATAGGTAGTTTGCGACTTCATGGGTTGTACAACCATAGCTGTCATGATAACATCTTCATGGAACAAAACAGGATCACCATCCAATTTTTATAAACCTTGGGACTGATTCCTTAGCTCTTTCCATTTGCAGGAGTGAGGTCTGAAAATTATTCCAACTAGGATTAAAGCAGTGGAAGAGAATTGGTTAGGTTGATCAGGAATATAGGAAGGAAAGTATCTGAGCCCCTTTTCTGTCTATGGCATCAAAACCATCCTCACCCTGCCTTTTGGGGCCTTGGCCTTTCCTATGTCAGAATGTACCACCATCTTTGGCTTTATCCATTCTTTACTCTTCGTACCCGATAATATTCTTTAACAAGTCTTCCCCTTTTCAGCATAAACATTCATGCATATGGATGACGCTAACCACTGTGGAGGCACTAAAGGCCATGTCAGCGGAGATGTTGAAATGTCTGAGTCACTCTGCATCTCCTGTCATGGATGTCATCATAGGACAGATGCAGCAATGCTCAAGGCAAGGCAGAGATGAGGAATTCAATTAAACAGATCATCAGACTTGTCTCTTTCTGCCACTGCCATGACATTGTCACATAAACAAAGCACACACAAGGAATGAGCAAGAAAAGAGCAGAGTTCACAAGCAGATGCCCAGAATGCTCCATGGTGACATTAGTGTCTTCTTTTTATATAATTTTATTAAAAGTCTTAAAAAGGAAGATAAAAACTACAGGTAGTCCTCACTTAATAATCACAATTGAGACCAGAATTTCAGTTGCTAAGTGAAATGGTCATTAAGTGAATCTGACCCAATTTTACTACCTTGTTTGCAGCGTTCATTAAGTGAATCACCACAGTTGTTAAGCGAACCATGTGGTTGTTAAGTGAATCACGCAGTTCCCATTGTTTTTTCTTGCCAGAAGCCAGTCAGGAAGGTCGAAAATGGTGAACACGTGACCACAGGATACTGTGACAGTCATAAATACGAACCAGTTGCCAAGCGCCCAAATCATGATCACAGGACCCCATGGATGCTGTGATGGTCATAAGTATGAGCACCAGTTGTAAGCTGTTTTTTCCAGCACCATCATAGGTCTGAACTGTCACTAAACAAATGGTCATTAAGTGAGGACTACCTGTAATACAAACTAATATAAAGGAAAAAGAAGAAAAGAAAAAGAAAGAAATCAGAAAGACAGCTAACAGTGCAAGAAAAGGGGAAAAAGTAAAGAAAAATAGAAAAGAAATAAAAAATATATAGAAGTGGCTTCTGATCTTCTTTATATAAGTTATAAGTACAATTATAAATGGACCTCTTATTCTAAGGTTACAACATGACTCTCTTCTTTCTATAATCTATCCTGTCTAATCATCAAAACCATAAATCATAAGTTCATTTTTTTATGTTTTACGCAAAAAGTCCATAAGGGATTTCCAAGTCAGCAATAGATAATATTTTTTCTCTGATCAAAGAAGTCAATTTGGCCATCTCAGCAAGTTCCATCATCTCCACCAACCATTCCTCCATTGTGGGTAATGCTGAATCTTTCCATCTTTGTGCATACAATAATCTCGCTGCAGTTATCATATACAGAAACAAAGTTCCATGACTTTTTTTCCAAATGTTTGTCTATCAATCCCAAAAGAAAGACTTCTAATCTCAATTGTATATTAATTTTTAAAATCCTTTGAAGCAGTGTATGTATTTGAATCCAAAATTTTCTAGCTTTTTTACACATTCACCAAGTATGATAAAATGTCCCTTCTTGTTGTTCACATTTCCAACATAAATTTGAAGTGCCTTTATACATTCTAGACAATTTCTCTGGTGACATATAACTACGGTACATCATTTACAAATTTACAACATAAATTTCCATCCTTTCAACCACATATTTTCCCATTGTTCCATCTGTATATTAGAACCAAATTTTTTAGCCCACTTTATCATACATTCTTTCACATGTTCTTCTGTTTCGAATATCAATAAAAGTTTATACACTTTAGCAATCCATGTTCCTCATTTGTACACAATTCTGTTTCAAACTCAGTCTTATAATGTTCAAAACCATAAACTCTTCTGTCTACTTTAAATCTCTGTAATAACTGTAAATAAGAAAAACATTGGCAGCTATGTCCCTCTGCCATGAGTTCTCTTGATTTTATTTTGTATTCTCCTTGACAAAATTCTAGCATCCCACGGTAAGTTAGCCATTTGTAATTGCCTATTGTTTCTTGTCTACAAAATGCTTCTTGTGCTGAGAGCCACAAAGGTGTTTTTGGGTACAACCTGGATTTGTATCTATTCCATATTCTCAATATGGCACATCTAACTTAATTATTTTTAAAATCCACATCAACCTTGACTTTGTTGTACCACAAATCTCCATGCCACCCAAATCTCAGGTCATGTCCTTCTAACTCCGAGAGCCTTCTATTTCTCAGCAGCACCCACTCTTCCATCCAAATCAAACAGCAAGCTGAAAAATACAATTTCAAATCAGGTAAACTCAATCCTCCTCTTTCCTTAGCGTCCTGTAATACCATATATTTAACTCGTGGTTTTCCCCCCACCACACAACTTTAGATATATCCTTCTGCCACTGTTTAAATGGTGCATCAGTTGTCAAAACAGGTATTGTCTGAAACAAAAATATCATTCTAGGCAAGACATTCATTTTTATCACAGAAATTCTATCCAGCAATGACATTTGTAGTTTTTCGTATCGTTAACATGTCTTTTTTAGCTTCATTCCATGTCTTAACATAGTTATTTTGAAATAACATACAATTCATATTTGTCATAGTGATACCCAAATGTTTTACTTCCTTCTCAATCCTAAAACCCATTTCATTCATCAATTCTGTTTGATCTTCTATCTTCATGTTTTTGTTAATATCTTCATCTTCTGTTTGTAAATCTTAAAACCTGCTAATGCACCAATTTTTTTAAGTTTTCCCATTAATGTTTCAATTCCCTTTAAAGGATCTTCCAGAACCAACACCAAGTCACCTGCAAAAGCCCTTAACTTAGAAGTTCCTTTTTCAGTCTTCACTCCCACAATCCTCCTATCTTGTCTTGTATCTCTAGTCAGTAGTTCAAGAACCAAAACAAACAAGAGTGGAGACAGTGGGCGTCCCTGTCTTGTTGCTTTTTGTATCTCACCGGGTTTTGTTAGAGCTCCACTAACAGTTATCTGTGCGTTCTGTGAAGTGTAAATCGATTTTACCCATTTTATCAAGTTCTCTCCAAAGTTCGTATCTTCCAAAACCTTGAACAAGAAAGCCCAGTTCAGATTGTCAAAGGCCTTCTCTGCACCTAAGAAGATCCATGTGGCTTGTTTTCCATTACATTCCTCCAAATATTCCAAAATGTCCAACATATTTCTAACATTGTCCTTTAACTCTCTTTTAGGTAAAAACCCACAATGATCCTCATGAATAAATTCTTGCAAAATTATTTTCAGTCTATCAGCTAGAATTGCTGTAAACAACCTGTAGTCATTATTCATGTCAAGAATGTCCACTTTGTCATTAATTTGTTTTACATCTCTGGACACTTGTTTTACAGAGCTTTCCATCTTCTTAACTTCTTCTTTCATCTCCTCTTTCATCTTTACCAGTCTTTGATCCATTCTTTTTTCAAAATTTAGCATCAAGTGATTCAGCTAACTTATTGCTTAATTCCTCAAACATTTTCTGGAGTAAATCTGGTGTAATTCCTTTCCCTGCAGGTTGCTCTAGTGATCCTCTCCTCCCCTCTGCTGTTTTTGCTGCTTTTCTGGTGGTTGCCATTGTAATATTGCAGTCCAAAAGTGAAAGTGTCTCAATTGCAAGGGAAAGCGTGAAAGGCGAGCTCCCCCCCCTTTTTTTTCTGTTTTGTCTTCCTGTGCCCTTAATACTTTCATCTCAAAAGGCAGTCCATAGTTTACAGTCAGCATCACAGTCTGACTCATATTACCTTTATCTTTTATTTTGTAAAAATTCACCAATTGTCTGCACTTTTTAATAGTAAACAAAAAACATTCCCGTGAAGGTCCGGTTCATTTGTCTATTTTAATTCCGATTTGTTCAAAAGCACTTTCACCAAAAAAATAATCTTTCAAAATAACTATCCCCTTTATCCATTTTAAACTTTCTTATGTCCACTCCTTGTTAAGCTTTTTGCCAAAAGTTTTTAAATCTTTGAAACCCTTTTTCTTTTTTTCCTTTTTAATCCAGAAAGAATGTTGAGTCACCAAGTGGAATTCTCTTATTCTGCCCCTCAGAAAATCTCTCTTTAGCTATAATTTAGGCAACCCATGACCTGTTGGGTCATCATTTCAGAAATATTTCCTTACCTAAACAAAGAAACAGAATGACCACGGGCAGATTGCTGTTGGTTTAGTTTGAAAATTAAAGAAGAAAACATCAGTTTATTAAAGAATAAAAATGCATAGCAAGATAATACAGATGCTTTTTGTTTAACAAAGGATGCTTTTGATGACAATATTTCTGGTTGATCTGCCATCCTGTAAGAATACTGTAATGTTTTCACTTCTTTTTTTCCCTGGCTTAAAGTGACATACAGAGATGTACATGCCTCTCCTCCTCTGTCTCTCCTTCTCTCATGTTATTCATCCTGACTATTTGATCCTGGAGTCATGTGGCCCTGGGCTCATCTGATTCTTGTTCGCTCCTCCTTGCCGCTTCTGGATGACTCTTAGTATCATCTGTTGACCATGATGTCCCCCCTCTCTTTCCATGTGGCATAATTATGCTGAATTTAATTTAATTTAATTAATTTAATTTATTACCACAATCCTGTACAATGCTGTCATCACCTCAGAAGAGTTCACATTTCCTGCTGGCTTCGCTATTAACTGGTGGGAAGCTGGGAGGGAGCATTGGAAATAACAATCATATGATGGTGGCTGACCACAGTGGTGCTGAAGTGGCCACAACTTTTCTAAATTTCAATCCCACAGGAGTAATGGATCCCAGATTTTGGATGCATTCTTTAAGTTAGCCCATTTGAAGTACATTGATTCAAAAACTGCTGCCCTATGGTGCACCATTTTGCCTAACTGAAGGTTACAAACAGACAAACAGCAGAGTTTTAGTAGTATATAGATTAATTATGTCCAAAAGTGTTAATTACATCCAAAATTAAGAAATGAGGCTTGTGTGAACCTTGTATCCATATAGGCCACATTATGGCTGTGAGCTTGGTTGAAATCCCTCGACTCCCAGCTGCTCAACTGACAAGCCAACTGCAAAACCCTCAGTTCTTGCTGTCTATTCATGACCAGCAGGTGCAAGTGGGTGATCTCTTCTTTATATGGAAGGACTGCGCTGGCCAGAATTCACGGTCTGGCCACTGATCTCCACCGCAATGCTGTCCCTGCTCCTTCAAGGATGTCTAGTCGGCCATAAGTCCTCACCAGAAGCCACATTAGTTTCTTCATTTGAAACAATGATAAATCTGGATCTGATCCCCTTTCAGCCCATCCACTACTGTAGGAGAGATGGAAAAGAAACAATGTGGTTTGTGAAGAAAGACCACACTATTTTAGTATTATGTCTAGCAGCCAGGAGTGTGTTAGAGATACAAATGGGTAAGACCAACTTTGGGGAAGACTTCCCCCTTTTCCCCTTGTTTAACTGTGCACCTTATTTCACTAACCTGAATTTGGGTAATATGCTGTCAAATATTAGCTGTGGACATGGATTGTTCACCTTTAAAATAACATCTAATTGATTAAATGACAAGAAGGATCCAGCTTATTTGAAGCTCAGCAGAAATATGTAGCAGTGCTGTTTTTGTTCTTTATTTTATCAAAATGATTATCTTCTTATTTGCTTCGAATCCTTGGTCATTATTTATATCTATTGTTATGGTCTCTTCTTAAGCCATTTTGGTTCAACTCATGTTTATGTATTCGTCTGCATTTTCATCCATCCCTCTGTTGGGAAGTATGACAGTTTTTTAATTGTTATGAAACCCTACACAAAAAATAAACTGTAATGACTGTATTACTCAATCTGCCATTATATTCGATTCATATGTAATTATAGTAGGAATCCTTTTAATGGAGAGTAGTACACAGAACAGTGAAAAAGTTGTGAATGAAAGTTCCTGTGCTTTCCCCAAATTAAACAACCCAATGAGTACAAACCCCCTCCCTCTCTCAGGCTTGCAGCCCCCTTCTTCGTGCCAGTCAGTCCAGCTCCATGCAGATGTCTCCAATGGCTCGGCTGCTTGACCTTGGATACTAGAGATAGTCCAAAGAAGATGCCTTCACACTACTCCTGGCAGATTCCCCCTCCCGAGTCTATTGACTCGCAAGTCCCAGCACGGGTTAAGTCCATTCATGCACGTGAGTCCAATCAGATGTTCTGAGAACGTTTGATCGGGAAGCATGACATAAGCCTCTACTCATCCATGGCTAGAAAATGTTTGTGCACAATCCAAGTCCTGGCACCACAGTGAGGAGAGGCTCAGGGGGGAGAGTGGCTGTGGGGGAACAGTCAGTTGTCGAGAACTTGTCCCATGGTTTAATTTTGCTACATGGGGGGCTCAACCTTTATAAGCAGGTGTAGGGGAAAAGGGCAACTGAGCAACGCTGAAGGAAGGAAAACTCCGGCAGTATGATTACATCCCAACTATACACAAGAGGCTGGTACT